>NC_138160.1:133476241-134054104 GCF_964165515.1 Mesoplodon bidens | reverse complement strand
TCAGGAGAGGGTATCTCATTGGTCAAATTTCACCCATGACCATCAGATAGAACCAGGAGGGTGTAGTCACAGGAGCAACAAACCTCCTTGGAGCTTAGCCCTGTGAATTAGATATAAAGCAGTCAAGTTGTGTTGGGGAACATTCCAGAAAAAGTGCAGAAATACGGATACTATATTCCTTAACATGAACAATCTAATGCTTTAGAAGTGGTGTTGGGGATCTCAGTATACACACACTAGACTTATGTAGGAGATCGCCAGGGAGACAGGAGGATTGGTGACATGACAGATGGTTTAAAGCCCTAAAATGCAGCTGAGCCCCTTTTAAAGATCCCTGCCACCCAAGAACCTGTGCAGATGGACCAGAACTAATGGGAACTAATGAATATCCCAGGCACGTTTATCTGAAGATTCATTCTGTGTCTGGTTTCCTGGAAAGAACAGTGAATCAGGATTCAGAAAACCTGGATTCAAATCCTGCCTCTGCCCTTGCCTTTTATGCAATTTTGGGCAAGGGACCTCACCTCACCAAAATCAGGGTTAATAAGCATGCTTTGCCTACCTCAGAAAGTTGTCTCAAGAAGCAAATGAGATAATATCTGTAAAGCTAGCACTTTGTAAAATCTAAAGCACTGAGCAAATGTAAGAGATTATTAGTAATACAAGAAATCACAGGAAGCCAATGAGTTATAACACCTAGGTTACCTTTGCAAATATCTATTCCAACATGTTCTTCGGAATAGAAAAAAAATCCTGCTGCACGAAATGTAATGAACGTTACGTGTGTCTATTCTATTCTTATGAAGCATGGTTGGATGAAAAGGATCAGTGCACCTCAGAAGTGAAGAGCTGAAAGTGTATAGTTTTCAAGAAATAACTAGAGCTTCAGGAGAGGAGGAGTAATAGTAGTAGTAGTAATACTAATAGCAGCAACCCAGTAGTAACAATAATAACCATCTGGTTGTTGTGTTCTAGGCATTGTGCTAAATGTTTTCCACTCGGTTGCTCAGTAAATTCATAGAACTTTCTCAGTTAGGCTCCCTTACTGTCTCTGTTTTAAAGGTGAGGAAACTGAATCAGGGCAAGTTGATAATTTACCCACAGTCTCAGATATGATAAGTGGGAGAGTCCAGACTAAAACTCAGTTAACTTCAATCCAAAGTTAAAGTAAATAACCAAAACACTACTCTGTATTTTAGAAGAAAATGTGATAAATACCAAGTTTTGGTGGTGACAAAAAGTAGTATATATAGGACAGCATCTAACTATTCAGTCATAAATCCACATGTTTTTGATTCATGATATTTTTTCCATTGAATGTGGATGATCTCTAAACAAAATTTAACTAATTTAATCACTACACACCTATATTAATTACATTAAAATGACAGTACCAATTATCAGTGAAAATGCTGACTAACAAGAACCCTCATTCATTGCTACTGGAAAGGCAAAATGGTACAGCCACTTAGAAGACAGTTTGGTAGTTTCTTAAAGTTAAACATAGTCTTATGATGCAATTGAGAAATTACATTCCTAGGTATTTATCCAATTGATTTGAACACTTCACACAAAAACCTGCAGGCAGATGTTTATCACAGCTTTATTCATCACCAAAAACTAAAAACAACCAAGAAGTCCTTCAATAGGTAAATGGATAAACAAACTGTGGTGTATCCATACAAACTATATAATACAATAGTGCAGTGCACCTAAAACTGTCAAAAAGCAATGAAAACATAAACTTAGAAGCTATCATGCCCAAGATACACACCTAAGGAGACATGATGACTAAATGTAATATGGTATCCTAGTGAAATCTTGGAAAAGAAAAAAGACATTTGATTAAAAACTAAGATATCTGAATAACATGGACTTTAGTTAACAACAATGTATTATTGGTTCATTAATTGTGACAAATCTACCATACTAATTTAAGATGCTAATAATAGGAGAAAGTGGGTATGAGGTATATGGGTATATGAAACTGTCTACATTGGCTTGGTAATTTTTCTATAAATCTAAAACCATTCTAAAATTAAAAGTTGATTTTTCAAAATGTAAAAATCAAAACCAAAAATCCAATGAACTGTAAAGTCCCAAGAGATATGCTATAGGGAATACATAGCATTCTTTCATCAAATAATAAAATATTGAAACCAAAAAACTCCAGAACAAAAGAAAGAAGAAAACAAAACTCAACAAATTTAGATTCATCAATGAGAAAAAAAGAACAGTTAATTTTCCAGACAGGTCAATGTTCCCATTTGAAATCATTAGAAGCTTCATGCTGTGGTCAAGGACAATCTTCTTCCTAATTTTTCTGCTTGCCAGACCTGTTCTCTTCATATTTAATGGCTATTTAGACATCTCAAAGATGATATTGATCTGTGTCTTAAAGTGGAATTGATTATTCAGCATGCCACTATTAAAATGTCCCTTTATTGCATAGGACTTTGCCTCAGGGCACATTAATGCTATTTTGTCAACAGCATGTATTCAGTGGCTAATAGATTCACTCTCAGCTAAGTAGATACAGTCAAATTTCATGAAGGGAGTTTGATTTACGTTTAGGAGCTAATAACAAAATGCAAGTTTGGATATAGAAGACCGTGTGCCAATTTATTTCTGGGAAGAAAAATAGAGGGAATCCTTTAAAAAAAAATGACTGTTTTCTATCATCTGGAGATTACCTAGTGGAGAAAAATGTGTGTATGCTAACTGAAGCCATTTGAACTGAGTAAAACAATTAGGAGGTGATTCAAATCCTAATTTCCATCTATTTTGCTCATTTATTCATTGGCTTGTTGGAGGAGAGAACAGCAAAAAAACAGCAAAAAAAAAGATTGTCAAGCCAGTTCAGAATTACTAAAGGGAAGGATTCTACATTCTACTATTCACCTCCACTATGGCAAACCAGGCAGAACTGAACTATTCTTGTGGACTTCAAAGGCTGTATAATTTTTCTGCAATGCTTTCTCAGTACAGTAGTTTTTTTTGGAAAGTATATTTTATGTGAGTTCTTTCTGTTGTCGTGATAGTTTTGACTAACACAAATATTACTTCAATGCAAGATATTTGTTCTCCCGGAAAATGTTTTCAGAATAAAAATTTTTGATACAGCATACCATTGGATCCAAATATTTTTTTAGCAGTCTGGAAATTCATGAGATTAAATTACATATGTAAGGTATGAATTTTGCGAATTTAGCAAACCTAATTTATTGTTAGAAATAACTTATTGTTGAAGTAAGATATCATGAAGTATTGCCCCAGCAATTCCATTCCTAGGTATATACTACAAGCTGATGTTCAAACAAAAGTGTGTACTCATATGTTCATAGCAGCACTATTCACAATAGCCAAAAGGTGGAAACAACTCAGATGCTCATCAGCTGATGAAGACATAAACAAAATGTAGTATATCTATGCACTGGAATATTATTCAGCCATAAAAGGCTGAATAATATGTAGCGTGTTGTACATGTTACAACATGAATGAAACTAGAAAACATAACGCTAAGTGAAAGAAATCAGAAATAAAAGGTCACATATTGTATGAGTTCATTTATATAAAGTATTCAGAATAGGCAAACAGAGACAGAAATGCAGATTAATGGTTTTGAGAGAATGGACAAAGTGAGGAATGGGAAGTTACTTCTTCCTGTGGAGTGATGAAAGTGTTGTGGAACAAGATAGTGATAATGCAAAATGTGAATGAACTAAATGCCATTGAATTGTATATATTAAAATGGTTAAAATGGTGTTGTATATTATGTGAATGTCCCATCAGTAGAAATTTATAGAAACGTATGTGTATCGTGAGCACATGTGTTGGGAAGCACCTGTACACTGAACCACTATCCCTGTATAATTGTAACTACACATTGTGTTCATGCCAGATGGAGGGGGGATTCGAAAACAGGAAGCGTAGACACTGCCGAGCCAAAAGAATGTGGAGAAAAAGAGCTGCTTTTTCCCAGGAGAATCAACTCCCTATTAATACTCTGCCACCCAGCTGTTCTTTACTACCAAAAACATCCAAAGTGGAAATATAAAAACAACCTGCCATCTGGCAGAGGAGCAGATGGAACTCAGATGGTCTGTCAGGCTAGGAAGAGTGGGTACGACACTAGTCATGAGCTGTGCGTGGCATCTGAAAAGTGCATCTGGATTATCCAGCAGGGTCTATAAAGTCAACGCAGGTCTGGACATACTGTAGGTGGGGTTACTTAGCAGACCCACAGATATGAAACCTTGATGAGAGGCGCGGTGGACAGGTAGCTGATCAGTGAAGAAGCATGAACGTGAGAAAGGAGCAAAGGATAAACAGGAAATCATGAAGGAGGTCAAGTTAAACAGCCTTTGCCAAACAGGTCTGGTCTCAGTTTCCCTTTTTTTTTGGGGGGGAGGTGGTATCTCTCTTACTGTCTCTCAACTCATTTCATGTCACAGCAATGTGCAGATGAGGTAAAGCCAATGATAGTTCACAGAGTTAAAACATCGGCACTGATTACACTGATGATAAAAGCAGTTTCCACTTGCCTGGTGCTACCTATGAGCCAGGCCTGAGCTAAGAGCATCTAAGGATTATCTCATTTAGTGCTCACACACCCTTCAAGGTAGGCATTATCCCATTCAGTGAGGACTTGAGGAAACTAAGGCTTGTCCAGGTGCAAGAACTCTCTCAAGGTCTCCCATCTAGTGGCCAAACCGGTGTTTGAAAGCTGGGAGTCTGACTGTAGTGCTCTTCTAATCACAGAGATACCTTCAATAACAGCTATACTCACAGAAAGTTTTCAGGAAAAAGCTCATGAGCCCTTGACCTATAGTAATCTGACTCTGAAGAAATATGCAAAGGGATTTTCAAAGGCCCAGCAGCAAACCAGTGAAGATAGCATAAAAGCCAGGATGTGAGGAAGTGTGAAGTAGGAGAGAAAGAGGTACCAAAAAATAGACTTAACTTGCTTTATTGTCATCATCTATTTACACAACAGTCATCTCCACTAAACTGAGAGCCCCTAGCAGGCAGGAATCCTGAGTTTTTCACCCTGGTGCGTAGTACAGTGCCTGTATCCAATAAGCCTTTAATAAATATTTTTGAATAAATAAAACTGGACTGGGGCTTCCCTGGTGGCGCAGTGGTTGAGAGTCTGCCTGCCGATGCAGGGGACACGGGTTCGTGCCCCGGTTGGGGAGGATCCCACATGCCGCGGAGCGGCTAGGCCCGTGGGCCATGGCCGCTGAGCCTGCGCGTCTGGAGCCTGTGCTCCGCAACGGGAGAGGCCACAACAGTGAGAGGCCCAAGTACCACAAAAAAAACACAAAAAAACTGGACTTCTGGTATAATGACTGATAAGAATAATAATAGTTGCTACCATTTATTGAGCATTTAACTTATGCTTAGAAATGCACACTTTATAAAGCTTATATCTCTTTTCCACCTCCCAACAAATGAAGTAAGTATAATTACAGACAAAGAAACTGAAGTTCAAATAACTTTCACAAATTCAACCGTCTAGTAAAAAGTGAACTGTATTTCAAATCCTAATCTCTATGACTCCAAATCCCAGGTGCTTTAACCTCCCCTACTTTCTATAATAAATGATCCATCCTTTAGTGAGGAGGGATTAGTGATTATGCGCGTTTTGGAAAAGGAAAATGAAAATTATAATGTAATGTCAGCTTTTAAAAAACCTGAATGCAAAATTATACATGTGATTTGATTACAACTGGGTAAGAATTCACAGCATACAAAGGAAACAGCAGGAAGCCTGGAAAATAAAACAGTTGTATAAGAATGGTGAGACTATGGATAATTTTTTAACATTTTGCTTAATTTTTCTATAATGTTAAGAATAAATAAGATTTGAAGATAAATACACATGTAATAAAACAAATTATTATATGCACACAAACTGATTGCTTTAGGCAGAATCATTGCTTTTAAGCTATGGTTGTAGATCCAGGATAATTATATGACATCTTGGGAACCATATTTTCCTAAAGATATGGCAAAGCTCTGTGAAACAGGAATTTTGAGTCTTCCTCAATTCACTAGCTAAGATTAAAAGTTCGAAAATATTCTCCTCAGTGGAACATTCAAAAATATCACTTGCTGTAAATATAACTTCAAACCAGTTTCTCCTTTCATATAATCTATGAAATAATCTCTGTCTCCATGTATATTAAGTTTTATTACTTCTGAAAACATCAACTTCATCATCAGTCTTTCACCCTGGGCCCAGTTATCTGTTTAAAAGTCCGGTCAATATATGGCACTTCCCTCTTTAAAAACCCTCCAGCACTTCCCATTACATAAAGAATAGTCAGAACTCCAGGTCCTAATTCCCTCCTACTATCCTCCTTAGACCATATGCTCTACTCACAATTTGCCATTCACATTCATAACATTCATGATTTCATGCCTTTCTTGTAATAGAAACTTGGTTTCAAACGCCTCGCCTCACGTATCAAATCTTGTCTCATTCCTCAAGATTCAAGAGTACTGCTTCTGTCACACCTTTGATAATATAGCACACCCTGGTTTAAATGACTCAAGATGCCGTGATCCCAATGCATAATCTTTGTATTGCTACAGCTTACTATATTCTGTCTTCTCTGATATAATAATAGTAGATAACAGTTATCAAATATATTGATTATGCATTTTATATGTATTAGCTCACTTAAAATAACAATGTTAGGGGCTTCCCTGGTGGCGCAGTGGTTGAGAGTCCGCCTGCCGATGCAGGGGACATGGGTTCGTGCCCCAGTCCGGGAGGATCCCACGTGCAGCGGAGCGGCTGGGCCCGTGAGCCATGGCCGCTGAGCCTGCGTGTCTGGAGCCTGTGCTCCGCAACGGGAGAGGCCACAACAGTGAGAGGCCCGCGTACCGCAAAAAAAAAAGACAAAAAAAAAAAAAAAAAAACAGTGCTAAGAGAAGAACTATTAGAAGAACTATTAGCACCATTTAAGAAAAAAGGAACCAGAGACCAGGATGATAAAATTCTCACCCCGGAGTATAATGTGTAAGCATCAGAGATGAACTTTGAACTCAGGTGTGCCTGACCCGAAACACTGTGCTCTTAACTACTACATTTCAAAAATGCTCTCCAAATTTCCAGTTGTCTGCCTGGGAAATTAATTGGAGGCAAATGGTTTGGATGGCAGAAACATATGCATATGCTCCAGTGCCAGGCTAAGCCTGAAACAAAAGGAAAAATCAGTAATACCAATCCTGTCTTTATTTAAAATTTGGTATTGTTTCATCATGGATTTCCTTGAATTTATTTTGATGTTTAAAATATTACATAAAATATTAGCTATCTTGAATCCTGCGTTTCTTGGCATGCCTTCACATTTTGCACCCAAGGTGAGTGCCTAACATGCCCCACCTTAGTCCTGGCCCAGCTTAACAGTGTCTGACACATAGGGGGCGCTCAAAAAAATTGGCTTGTATATTAAGTTTAATTTATATGTCAGTCTTTTCCATAGGACCTCAAACTCCTTGGAGGCAATAACTGTAAGTGATCCCTTCTTGCAATCTTACTAACTCCCACACTGTAACTTTTCAGTTCGATCCTCAAAAAATGTTTTGAATGAAAAACACTCCCGTTGTCACTTTCAACTGTGGTAGACTCATACTTCACAATGTCCATTAGAAGGTTACCCTCCATAACGAAAAACTTGCCATCTTACCATAGCTTTAACTTTTCGTTAGCTGACAAATCATATGCTATGTGACCAAAAACAACAAAGTAAGAATTGAAGGTCAACTTTGTTTCCTCTAAATTCTGCCCCAAAGTTCCTCTTCATTGAAAGTTTTAACGAACTATTTTTAGTTTCTCTCAAGGATGTCTTGCATCACTATAACTAATCCTCCAAACACAATGACGGAACTCCTGTTGTTAATGAGTCATGATACTTTGTGTGATTGGAAAATATAGGCCAAGGATTTGTTTCAAAGTTTTGAAAGATAATTGTCTTTGTGCAGTCTTGCTGTTGGTACAGCCGTCTTACCAACTGAAGATGCTCTGCAGAAAAAAGAAGCTGTTAATTCATAGAGCTTGGGGTGACATTCTAGCTCCATCACTTACTAGCTGTTTGGTATTTGCAAGTAACAGAACCTCTCCAAAGCACATCTGAAAAACGGAGATAATAATAATAACACCTCCATCAAGGGAAAATGCTGTATCTAGCACCCAGTAACTGCTCAATAAATATGAACTCTTATTTTTCATTTAATGCATGTATATTAAGAGCTACTGTACGCTAGGTGCTGGGCTAGGCATTAGGAATAAAGGGTAGATCAAGCACAAAATCAGTGACTGTTAAATTAAGCTATATTCATTGAGCATCTACCATGTAAGTCACTCTACCAGAAATTGTAGGAGAACAAAGAGGAATAAGACAAAATCTCAGCCTTTAAGACATTAGTATGAAATGTTATTGATTTCAAACAAAAAAGGAAAGGCTACTAATTAAAGAAAATGATAAATAAATGTGTTTGTTAAGGATGAACCAAACTATATAATGTTATTGACAGTTTAATACAAGAAGGTCTGGAGGGAAATTTTTACATCTTTGTTCAGTTATGTGAAACAAATAGTTTATTCCAGGAGAATGTAGAAAAAATTAAATTAGACTGAGAGAAGATGTAGATTCTGGCCACAATCTCTACTAGTAATGATAGCTTGGTGAAGTCATTTCACCTTCCACTTTTAAAATGGGGTTGTTCAGAATTTTAGGTGAAATAATCTTAGTTGGTTTGTCAGCTTAGGTACTTAGGGAAGCATATGAATGACAGAATGGGAAACACAGAGATTTATTGGGGGAAATGCCTGTGTATGTGTTATGGGATGAACTGTGTTCCCCTAAAATTCAAATGTTGAAGTCCTAAACCCTAGCATCTCAGAATGAAATAGCATTTGGAGACAGGGCCTTTATGGAGGTAATTAAATTAAAATGAGGTCATTGGAGTGGGCCCTACTCTAGTACGACTGATAACCTTATAAAAAAAGGAGATTGGGGACTGCTGGGGGCTTGGCCAAGATGGCAGAGTAGGAAGACCCAGAGCTCACCTCATCTCATGGGCACAACAAAATTACAACTATTTAAAGAACAACTATTAATGAGAAAAACTGGAATCTACCAGAAAGGATCTTCTACACTAAAGATATAAAGGAGAGAAGGAACCACAACGAGATGGGTAGGAGGCGCGGAGTCATGGTATAATCAAGACCCATATACCCAAGTGGGCAAACCACAAGCAGGAGAATAATTACAGTGGCAAAGGCTCTCTCCAAGGAATGAGGGGTCTGAGGACCATATTGGCTTTCCTAGCCCAGGGGTCCTGTACCAGGAAGATAAGGCCCTAGAACATGTTTGGCTGTGAAGGTCAGCAGGGCTTACTTTCAGGAGACCCAGAGTGCTGTGGGAAATAGAGACTCCATTCTTTAAGGGTGCACACAAAAGCTCCGGGACCCAGGGCAGAAGCAGTAATTTAAAAGGAGCCTGGGGGACTTCCCTGGTGGTGCAGTGATTAAGAATCCACCTGCCAATGCAGGGGGCAGAGGTTCAAGCCCTGGTCCAGGAAGATCTCACATGCCACAGAGCAACTAAGCCCATGCGCCGCAACTACTGAGCCTGCACTCTAGAGCCTGCATGCTACAACTACTGAAGCCCATGCACCTAGAGCTTATGCTCTGCAACAAAGAGAAGCCACCACAAAATGAGAAGCCCACACACCGCAACAAAGAGTAGCCCGCGCTCGCAGCAACTAGAGAGAAAGCCCGCACACAGCAACAAAGACCCAACACAGCCAAAAATAGATAAATTTTAAAAAATAAAATAAAATAAAAGGAGCCTGGGTCAGACTTCCCCGGTGGTGCAGTGGTTAAGAATGGGCGTGCCAATGCAGGGGACACGGGTTCAATCCCTGGTCAAGGAAGATCCCACATGCCGTGGAGAAACTAAGCCCGTGAGCCACAACTACTGAGCCCACAGGCTCTAAGGCCCACGTGCTGCAACTAGCAAGCCTGCATGCTGCAGCTACTGAGCCCAAGTAACTAGAGCCCGTGCTCTGCAACAAGAGAAGCCACCACACTGAGTAGCCCACACACCACACTCGCAGCAAGCAGGGAAAGCCCACGTGCAGCAACGAAGATCCAATGCAGCCAAATAAAATAAAATAAAATAAAATAAAATAAAATAAAATAAAATAAAATAAAAACTAAACTAAACTAAACTAAAATAAAATAAAATAAGCCTGGGTCAGGCCCACCTGCTGATCTTACAGAATCTCCTAGAGAGGCAGGAGGCAACTGGAGCTCATTCTGGGGACATGGGCACTGGAAGCAGCCATTTGGAAAGCTCATTCTACCAGGTGGACACAGGTGCTGGCAAGCACCGTTTTAGAAGCCTCCCTCTAGCTTATTAGCCTCTGGACCCATCCACACCCCCACTATCCAGCCTGTATGCACCAGTCCTGCGATGCCTCAGGCCAAACACAAGGACACAGACCTGGAAACCAGAAGTCAGGCTACCTTACAATCCCCTGAGCTCACAGTCACCCCTGGGTATGACCCTGTCCATTAGAGAGCCCAGGACACAGCCCCAAGCACCAGTGTGCAGGCACTAGACTCAGGACCCCCAAGACCCTGAATTCAGAGGCCCCGGGACCTGGCCTTACCCACCAGGCAACAACCCCAGGATATCACAGGCCCTGGCCCCACCCACCATCAGGTGGATACTAGCCCCAGGACAACTGTATCCCTGCAGCCTGCTGAGGCAGGACCCAGGTCCCAGCTAACCTGCCAGCAGGCCAGGCTAGGTCCTGGGACCCAGGACCCAGCTAACCTGCCAGCAGGCCAGCACCAGCCCTAGGACCTGCTGGGTCCTGGTCTTGACCACCAGAAGGCCAACAACAGCTCTAAGACACATTGGGCCCCTGCCAGCAGCCCTGGGATCCAGCCCCCATACCAGCGGTCAACACTAGTTTGAGGACACCATGCACCTTCCAATCATATGTGTCAGGAACTGGCCCCACCCATCAGTGGTCCAATACCAGCTCTGGAACCCCGGAGCCCTGCACCAGAGACCCTAGGACACATTTCTGCACGACAGAGGGCTGGCAGCAGTCCTGGGATCTCTTGGACCCTGGCCCTGCCCACTGGGGGTAGACACTAGCCCCAGGACCACAGCAGTCCCACAGCCTGCCTTGTCAGGACACAGACAACATAGCAACAGGCTGGTATCAGCCCTGGGACCCCATAGGCTACAGCCCTGCCCACTACCAGGCCAACTTTAGCTCTGGGACACCTTGGATACCTCAGCCAGTGGCCCAGGGAAGCAGCCCCACCTGCCAGCTGGCTGACACCATCTTTGGGACTCCCAGGGCCCTGTAGTTCATAGTTATAAAAGTCCACCTCAGGAAACATGAAACATCTCAAGCAAACAAATAAAGGAACTAGAAAAAGAAGAACAAATAAAGCTCAAAGTTAAAGAAGGAAATCATAAATATCAGAGCAGAAATAAATGAAATAGAAGCTAAAATAACACAGGAAAGATCAATGAAACTAGGAGCTGCTTCTTAGTAAAGATAAACAAAATTGAAAAAACTTTAGCAAGACTCATGAAGAAAAAAATAGAGAGTGCCCAAATTGATAAAATCAGAAATGATATAGAAGTTACAAATGACATCACAGAAATGCAAAGGATCATAAGAAATTACTATGAGCAAATATATGGACAATAAAATGGACAACCTAGAAGAACTGGACAAATTTCTAGAAATATACAATCTCCCAACACGGAGCCAGGAAGAAATAGAAATATGAACAGACTAATTACGATCAATGAAATTGAATCAGTAATAAAACAAAGAAACAAACAAAAAACCTTCAAACAAACAAAAGTCCAGGACCAGATGGCTTCACAGGTAAATTCTACCAAACATTTAGAGAAGAGTTAACACCTATATTTCTCAAACTATTCCCAAAAATGCAGAGAAAGGAACACCTCCAAACTCATTCTAAGAGACCAGCATCACCCTGATACCAAAACCAGAAAAAGATATCACAAAAAAAGAAAATTGCAGGTCAACATCACTGATGAACAGAAATCCTCAACAAAATATTAGCAAACTCTATCCAACAACACATTAAAAGGATCATATACCATGATCAAGTGGGATTTATCCTGGGGATGCAAGGATGGTTCAATATCAGCAAATCAATCAGTGTGATATACCACATTAACAAATTGAAGAATAAAAATCATACGATCGGGCTTCCCTGGTGGCGCAGTGGTTGAGAGTCCGCCTGCCAATGCAGGGGACACGGGTTTGTGCCCCGGTCTGGGAGGATCCCACATGCTGCGGAGTGGCTGGGCCCGTGAGCCATGGCCGCTGGGCCTGTGTGTCCGGAGCCTGTGCTCTGCAACGGGATAGGCCACAACAGTGAGAGGCCCGCATAACGCAAAAAAAAAAAAAAAAAAAAAATCATACGATCATCTCAATAGATGCAGAAAAAGCTTTTGACAAAATTCAACATCCATTTGTGATAAGAACTGTCCACAAAATGGTTATAGAAAGGACATGCCTCATAAAGGTCATATATGATCAGCCCACTGCTAACATCATACTCAATGATGAAAAGCTGAAAGGATTTTCTCCAAAATCAGGAAAAGAAAGGATGCCCACTCTCGCCAGTTTTATTCAACATAGTGTGGAAAGTCCTAGACACAGCAATCAGACAAGAGAAAGAAATAAAGGGAATCCAAATTGGAAAGGAAGAAGCAAAACTGTCACTGTTAGTAGATGACATGACACTATACATAGAAAATCCTAAAGATGCCACCAAAAAACAACTAGAGCTCATCAATGAATTGGTAAAACTGCAGGATACAAAATTAGTATACAAATATCTGTTGCATTTCTATTCACTAACAATAAGCTGTCAGAAAGACTAATTAAGGAAATAATTCCACTTACAATAACATCAAAAAGAATAAAATACCTAGGAATAAATCTAACTAAGGAGGTAAAAGACCTGTACTCAGGTAAGATACTGATGAAAGAAATCAAAGGTAACACAAACAGAAGGAAAGATATATATAGTGTTCATAGATTGGAAGACTTAATAATATTAAAATGACCGTACTACCCAAGGCAATCTATAGACAGTGCAATCCCTATCAAAATACAAATGACATTTTCAACAGAACTAGGTCAAATAATTTTAAAATTTAATAAATTTTAAAATAATAAATAAATTTATTTTCCATATAAATTTCCATATAAATTTTAAAATTTATATGGAAACAAAAAAGACCCCAAATATCCTGAGCAAGCAATCCTGAGAAAAAAGAAGAAAGGTGAAGATATCACCCTCCCTGGCTTCAGACTATACTACAAAGCTACAGTAATCAAAACAGTATGGTGATGGCACAAAAAACAGTCACATAGATAAATGAAACAAAATACAGAGCCCAGAAATAAACCCATGCATTGACCCTTATGGTCAATTAAACTCTGACAATGAAGGCAAGAACATTAAGTGGGAAAAAGACAGTCTCTTCAATACGTGGTGCTGGGAAAACTGGACAGCTACATGTAAAACAATGAAATTAAAATATTTTCCACACCACATACAAAAGTAAACTTAGGGGCTTCCCTGGTGGCACAGTGGTTGAGAGTCTGCCTGCTGATGCAGGGGACACGGGTTTGTGCCCTGGTCCGGGAAGATCCCACATGCCGTGGAGCGGCTGGGCCCATGAGCCATGGCCACTGAGCCTATGAGTCCGGAGCCTGTGCTCCGCAATGGGAGAGGCCACAGCAGTGAGAGGCCTGCATACCGCAAAAAAAAAAAAAAAAAGTAAACTTAAAATGGACTAAAGATCTAAATGTAAGACTGGAAACCATAAATCATCTAGAAGAAAACATAGGCAGAATACTCTTTGCATAATCATAGCAGTATTTTTTTAGATCTGTTTCCTAAGGCAAAGGAAACAAAAGTAAATGTAAATGAATGTGACCTAACTGATCTTAAAAGCTTTTGCACAGCAAAGGAAATAACTGACAAAATGAAAAGACAACATACAGAATTGGAGAAAATATTTGCAAATGATAAAACTGACAGGGGGTTCATATCCAAAATATATAAACAGCTCATGTAAACAAACAACCCAATTAAAAAATGGACATTTTTCCAGAGAAGACATACAGATGGCCAACAGGCACAAGAAAAGATGCTCAATACTGCTAATCATCAGAGAAATGCAAATCATAACAACAATGAGATATCACCTCACACCTGTCAGAATAGCTATCATCAAGAAGACCACAAATAACAAATGCTGGCAAAGATGTGAGGATAGGGAGCCCTTGTGCACTGTTGGTGGGAATGTAAATTGGTGCAGCCACTGTGGAAAACAATATGGAGTTTTCTCAAAAAACTAAAATAGAACTACCATGTGACCCAGCAATTCCACTCCTGGTTATGTATCCAAAGAAAACAAAAACACTAATATGAAAAGATACATGCATCCCAGTGTTCATAGCAGCATTATTTACAATTGCCAAGCTATGGAAGCAACATAAGCATCTAGATGGATAAAGAAGATATGAGATACATACATATATATGTGTATGTGTGTGTGTGTGTGTGTGTATATATATGTATATATATATATATATGAATACTATTCAGCTGTAAAAAATAAGAATGAAATTTTGCCACTTGCAACAACATGGATGGATCTGGAGAATAATATGCTTAGTGAAATAAGTCAGACAGAGAAAGAAAAATATTGTATTTTATCGCTTACATGTGAAATCTAAAAACATAAAACAAATGAGTGAATATAACAAAATAGAAACAGACTCACAGATATAGAGAAAAACTAGTGGTTACCAGTGGGGAGAGAGAAAGGGGGCAGGGCAGTATAGGGGTAGTGGTAGGGGATTAAGAGGTAGAAACTACTATGTATAAAATAAATAAGCTATAAGGATATATTGTACAGCCCAGGGAATATGTCCAATATTTTATAATTACTTTAAGTGGAGTATCACCTATAAAAATTTTGAGGCACTATGTTGTACACCTGAAACTAATATAATATTGCAAATCAACTCTATCTCAAAAAAAAAAAGGAAGACGAGATTGGGACACAGACAGGTACAGAGGAAAGACCATGTGAGGAACCAGCTGAAAGGTGCTATCTACCAGACAAAGAGAGACACAGGAACCAATCCTGCTGACACCTTGATCTCAGTCTTCCACCATCCAGAATTGTGAGAAAACAAAATTTCTGTTGTTTAAACCACTCAGTCTGTGGTACTTTGTTATGGCAGCCCTGCTCTACACTACATAACAATAGCGGAGGAGAGACCGCAATGCAAGTGAGACACCTGTGAAAGGAGAAAGAGAAGAAAGGAGACTTGGGTAGAAAGAGCCTCATCCTGGAATGCAGCCTCAAGAAAGTCTCAGACAGATCAATGGGGATCCAGGAGTGCAGATTGCCTGTTAGAGAAGCACCCCATTTGCCAGGAGTATCTGGTTCTACAGATTCCAAAGGTGTGGCAGCTGGAAGCCATCAGCTTATTACACTCCTTGCAGGAGGCTCTCTCCAGAAGGGAGATCTGAGTGTCATGCCTCCATGACAGCCACAGTGAACATATTTTGAAAATGCTAAAGAAAGTTGTTGTTCTTGTTGTTCTGATTATTATTATTCCCCTTGATACCGCTGCTGCTCTAACTACCACTACTGAGCCCAAATTTGTTCATTCACTAAATAAAGATGAAGAAGGAGGAGGCCTCTGCTGGGTTAGACACCAGTGGACTCCAGAACTCCAGTCCCCCCGAGGGTGCTACAACACAGCCCTCTGCTATACAGAGGTGTAATGTGGAGTGTCTTCTCCATACAAAATATTTTCATAACTGACCTACCACAATGCCCACTATTTCACCATTAGAAATTTATCCATGTGGTTTGAGATGTGTGTTTTTAGTAATCTCTAATTAATCCAGATGCATTAACATCAAACCTGTGTTTTTAAGCCAGTTCTTATACTATACTGGCTTTAGGGAAAACAACAAGTCAGCACCTTTTAAGAGTCAGCACTAGTCACCACCTTTTAAGATATCTTCCCAAAAGCACCACTTGTGAACTTCCACTTGCTTTGTCTACATCCAGCTACAAAGGAGGCTGGGCATTTTGCTACCAGAATCAAGTTGGAGGAGTAAAGGAAAAATGAATATTGTATAGTCTGCCCTAGATGTATAGCCCATGCCATATTGACTTTGTCATGCTGCTAAAGGATAAGGAACGTAGGGTGCTCTAAAATAAGGATTTCCAACTGGTGGGATGCCTTCTTCCCATTTGAGATTTGTTTTCTTAGTAAAGATCTATGGCTTATACATGTAAATTGTACTTTTTAGGTCTTTTGGTGGGGAGACAAAACTATCTGACCAGATATTTTGAGCTTAAATTCTAGTGACCTTGATGAGTGAAAAGGTAACCTAAAACTTAAAATTCCTTGAACAATCTCCAAATCCTTCAATTGACTGGGTAGCCAAGGAAGTTCGAGAATATATCTAGAGAAATGAATGAGACTAGAACTGTTTCACTTTATAAATTAAAATAGTTAAATAATCTCATCTGTGGTAACCTAAAGTCTCTCATTAGGCATAGGGAACTGGATTTATTCTTTAGCTTTAAAATCAGGTAACCCAATTTAGTTATATAAACGTAGAGTTTTACAAATGTCTTAATTTTATATTGTTTCTATGTGCTTTAAATGCAATGAAATGTTTTTTGTTAGGATCATAGAAGAAAAGAATGTTGGAGCTGCAAGGGTGCCTACAGATTACCTTGATTTCTTACTCTTTTTGAGTATTAGGCTCTCACTGTTACTAGTTCTCCTCTGGTATACTTTTGTCACATGTGTGGCCGTGTGGCTTCATTTAAACAGCCTTCCTATGTTTGTGGACTTCCCTACATTTTGAATTTTGCCTCCCTAAGGTAGAAGCCAGAATTATTTTTTCCGGACTTTCTGGCATAGGCATTTGATCCAGCCTTCCTCAATCACTCACACTCCCTTGGGACTTCTATTTAGAAGGGAGCAATGTGTGGAAATAGGCATAGTGTGCAATCCACTTTCTGGTAAACATGAAGAGGAAACAGACAAGTGCCAGTGTCAGCAGAGACAGTGGTTCATGGGTAGAATCACATACAGTATCTGTGATGCTAGATTTAATGTCTATGTCAACAACTGTGGCAGCAGAGGTGTCTCCATCAGGAGATACAGAATAATTTGGGCATTTTTGTCAGGTATACAGCCTTTGCCCACCATAAAGATTCTTTTAATAAATTCCTTTTCTGCCAAAAGTAGAGAAAGTTCTGTTATCCGGAAGGATACACCTTATTTTATAGATGGGAAATCTGAGATTTGGAGAAAGTAAAGGAAAGATGGTTTATAACACCTGGTGATGTGATATGTTATAGAGTAAAACAGTTATGAATTAAGGGATCATAATCAATCTGCTAGACAGCGTGCCAGAAGGAGTTGGGTGGATATAGGTGGAGAAGGGTCCTGGGGCTGCTGACAAAGTGAGTGGAACATAAAGTTGGATGAGGGGAGTTTATTGTTAGAGAAACCCTCTTCCCTGATAGAGGACTGAAAATGCTGGCAAAGACTCAAGGAGACGATGATAACACAGAGCTAGAACGGCTCTTATAATCTTGGAGAAAGCAATGACCCAAACTAAATGAATTAGAAATGCCAAAGCTGTCATGGCAGCTGATCAAAAGAGAAATCAAAGGGCTCAAAAGAGCAGGCATGCTTACGATATACATACTGTATAAGCCTGAAAACCCAACAGCCAACTATGCTCTGTGGGAGGACATAGAGAACATGGAGAATACTATGTGTTACAGTGCAATGGGGAATACACTGATGAGCAGGGCAACAGAGTTGTTGAGAAGCTCAGTGGTGATGGCTCTTTTTTAGATAAGGCTAACAGGAAAGCTATCACAAACTAGGCTCCCTAAGAGCAGTAAAGATAACAGAATATTGACAGTAATTCCAAGTGGTGCTTAACTATTAGAATCAAGGCACTATTATCTTACTACTCTTATTACTAGAGTGACAGCCAGGGAGACTTGACACGCAGAGAGCTATAGAAACAGTTAAAAGAATACCACATCATACAGCTCAATAGCAAAACAACAAATGATCCGATTTAAAAATGGGCAGAGGGGCTTCCCTGGTGGCGCAGTGGTTGAGAGTCCGCCTGCCGATGCAGGGGACATGGGTTCGTGCCCCGGTCTGGGAAGATCCCACATGCCACGGAGTGGCTGGGCCCGTGAGCCATGGCCACTGAGCCTGCGCATCCGGAGCCTGTGCTCCGCAATGGGAGAGGCCACAACAGTGAGAGGCCTGCATACCACAAAAAAAAAAAAAAAGACACCACAATGAGAAATCACCTCATACCTGTTAGAATGAATGACTATACTCAAAAAGGCAAGAAATAATAAGTTCTGGCAAGTATGTGGAGAAAAGAGAACCCTCATGAATTATTATAAATTAATACACCCAGAATGAAAAACAATACGTAGGTTATTTTAAAAATTAAAAAAAACAAACTACCATATGACCCAGCAATTCCCCTTCTGGGTATTTATTAGAAGAAAATGAAAACACTAACTTGAAAGTGTTAGCACCCCCCATGTTCAGTGCAGCATTTTTTACAATAGCCAAGATATGGAAACAACCTGTGTCCATCAATAGATGAATGGTTAAAGAAAACATGGTGTATATATACAATGGAATATTATTCAGCCATAAAAAAGAAGGAAGTCTTGCCATTTGCAACAACATGGATGGACCTTGAGGGTATATGCTGAGTGAAATAAGTGAGACAGAGAAAGAAGAACACTGTATGATCTTACTTATATGTGGAATCTAAAAGAAATTAAAATCTTTTACAAAGTTTATAGATACAGAGAACAGATTGGTGTCTGCTGGGAGGGTGGAATGGGTAAAGAGGGTTAAAAAGTACAAACTTCCAATTATAAAATAAATAAGTAATGGGGGTGTAATGTACAGCATTCACTTTACATATAATACTATATTATATATTCAAAAACTGCTTAGAGAATATGTATTAAAAGTTCTCATCACAAGAAAAAAAGTTTAACTGTATATGCTGATAGATGTTAACTAGATTACTGTAGTGATCATTTCATAATATACACAAATATCACATTATTATGTTGTATACCTGAAACTAATATAATTTTATGTCAATTATATCTCATTTTTTATAAAAAGGAACACAGCTTCCCTAGCAACAAGACTGAGGGGTAGCCAACAATGGCATCACTTGAACCATGGATCAGCAAGCCAAGACAAATCCAGCCTACCACCTGCTTTTATACAGCTTAGGAGCTAAGATATTCAAAAGGGTATCAAGGAGGGCTTCCCTGGTGGCGCAGTGGTTGAGAGTCCGCCTGCCGATGCAGGGGACACGGGTTCTGCCCCGGTCCGGGAAGATCCCACATGCCGCGGAGCGGCTGGGCCCGTGAGCCATGGCCGCTGAGCCTGCGCGTCCGGAGCCTGTGCTCTCCCAGCGGGAGAGGCCACAACAGTGAGAGGCCCGTGTACCGCGAAAAAAAAAAAAAAAAAAAAAGAGTATCAAGGAGACTAAGGCCTATTGTCCCTATAAAAACCAAACTTTCCCTTACCTGGTTTCCAGACCCAAGCCAGTTTTTAGAAAGGAATCACTTCCTAGACAGATCCAGGCCCCTAGGTAGAAGGACAGGACAGCACTATGACAAGTGGAAACAGTCCTTTCCCAAAAGGACATATTGACATTTAATCCAGTAAACTAAGAAAAGAGGAATACTCAGACTTTTCAAGAACTGTTGGATACAGGATCTGAGTAGGCACTGATATACAGGTCCCTGAAGTGTCATCATCCTCCCTTTTTATAGTGGGGCATATAAGGAGGACCAGGTGATACATGCAGTATTGGCCCATATCTGACTCCCAATGGATCCACTTGGTCCATGGACTCAACCTGTAGACATTTTCTTGGACCCTGACTGTATAATTGGTACAGGCATACTTGGTAGTTCGGAAACACCCACATTGGGTCCTTGGCCTGTCACAGTGGGAAAAGCCAGATTAAAGCTTCTGAAACTGGCTAAGATAGTAAATCTAAAACAATATCACTTCCATGGTACAGGTGGGCACAGCAAAGATTAGTGTTAGATTTAAGATCTAAAGGATACAGAGATAGTGCACCATTGTTTGTCCTGTTTAATTCACAGGTTCAAGTTCAGCTCCTACAAAATCCATATGGATCATAGAGAATGACAATGGACTACCACAAACTCAAACAAGCATTAGTCCTAATTTCAGCTTCTGTGCCCAAAGTGATAACCTTTGATAGAGCAGATTAAGAACCTCAATACATGTTATGTAGCAAGTGGTCTGGAGAATGCTTTCTTTCCCATCTCTATCAGGATGCAGGATCAGCAGAAGTTCACATTCAGATAGAACAGCAACAGCATAAATTTACAGTCCTGCCCCAGAGCTATGTTAATTCTTTGGCCCACTGTTAGACCTAAACCATTTGGACTCTGCAGAATATTGCACTAATCCACTGTATGTCTGACATCATATTAATTGAACCAGATAAGCAAGAAGTGGTAAGTATATCTGAGGACTTGGCAAGACACAACAGGCAGAGAGTGGAAGATGAGACCCTGCAAAGATACAGAGTCCTACCATATCAGTGAAAGTTTTAGGGGCCCAGTGGACTAGGTTATTCCAGGATATCCCCTCCAAAGTAAGGGAAAAAGTCTTTCATCTTGCACCTTCTACTGAGGAGGAAACAGGCTCTGGAGGCAGTAAATTCTAAACCCTGATGTATTAGTTACAGTCCAGTCAGGAAAGTTTAATTCTTTAATTATTAACCATTAACAGGGGATTGGCTACTAAGGAATAAAGAGAACTTGGAAGAATACAGGAATCACAGATGCAGAAGCAGCCACTCCTCAGAGCTGAGCCAAGTACCCAAGGACTTGGAAGAGGACCCGTTGAGTATTCAGCTTCTCTACGCATCTTGTTACACACATTTAAACTTTCGTACAATGAACCAAATATGTTTTCATCTTACAAGATGTAACTATCTTTTACAAGTAAAGAAGTTTTCACTCTTTCATCAAGACAGAAGACACAAAATCTCACAGTCTTTGTATCCATATAAGACTATATTAATTACTCCTCAAATTCAGAGTCCTGATTAATACTCTGTTATCTAAAGATAGTAAAAATTACCACAAACCCTTGTATGAGCAATAGTAATGGGGAAAAGAATAGAGAAGAAAAATGGTTAGCATGTACAAATAAACACATACATATAACAAGCAAAGAGAAAATAGCCCTTGTTTATGTAAGTGGTCACAAGCCTGGAGTTGATGTCTGTGACTTTGTTCTTCTGCTACTCATTCAATATTTACCTGGCCCTCAGCTAGAACCTTAGCTGGACAGAGTTTTTTAGCTGGTGGAAGGAATAAACTTTTATTTCTAAAGCATTTAAAACCTCAATTATCCTCCCTTTATTTGGTTGCTCTAGTTTTTCATTAACCTTTACATGTAGGCAGGAAAGTATTAAGAGGCACACCCAGAAAATTTATACACATAGACTTCTTTGTCCCAATTGCATAGCAGCCCAATTATTCTTTGATGATCAGAATCAATCGTTTCAGCCAATAGGGTAACCCATTTTTCTGTCATTGGCACAATGGCATAACAAGCCCCAGAGTCCAGGTGGCAGTCTCATCTTCCAATTCAATGGAACAATTGTTATGCTCCCTGGTAGAAGTATTATTTCCTTGGGGAGTAGGACCTCTAAACCAGCTGAGCAACGGAGACCAACATGGGAAGCAAAAGCGCTGCAAATGGAATGAAAACCTCACAACAAACATCATACTCAATGGTGAAAGACTGAAAGCTTTTTCTCAAAGATCAGGAACAAGGCAAAGAAGCCTATTTTCATCACTTCTATTCAACATATTACTGGAAGTTCTAGCCAGAGAAATCAGCCAAGAAAAAGAAATAAGAAGCGTCCAAATTTGAAAGGGAGAAGTAAAATTATCTCTTTGCAGATAATATGATCTTATATGTAACAATCTGAAAGGGAAATTACAAAAACAATTCCACTTACAATAACATGAAAAAGAATAAAATACTTAAGAATTAACCAAGAAGGTGAAAGACATGTACAATGAAAACTATAAAAAATTGCTGAAAGAAATTAAAGAAAACCTAAATAAATGGAAACACGTCCCATGTTCATGGACTGGAAGACTTAATGTTGTTAAAATGTCAATAGTGCCCAAAGTGATGTGCAGATTCAATGCAATCCCTTTCAAAAATCCCAGTAACATTTTTTACAGAATTAGAAAAACCCATAGAAAAATTCATAAGAAATCTCATGCAAATCTGAATAGACAAAACGACCCGAAAAAGAAGAACAAAATCGGAGAATTCACTCTTCCTGATTTCAAAACTTAGCACACAGCTACAGTAATCAAAACAGTGTGGTATTGGCATAAAGACACATACACCAGTGGACTAGAGAGCCCAGAAATAAACACTCACATGTATGGTCAAATGATTTTTGACAAGAGTGCCAAGACTATTAAACAGGGAAAAGAGTCTTTCCAACAAATTGTTCTGGGAAAACTGGATAGTCACAGGCAAAAGAATAAATTTGGACCCTTACCTAACCCCACATACAAAAATTAATTCAAAATGGATCAAAGACCTTAATGTAACACCTAAAACAATAAAACTCTTAGAAGAAAACATGGGACAAAAGCTTCATGACACTGCATTTGGCAATGATCTCTTGGATATAGCACCAAAGGCACAGGTAACAGCAACAACAAAATAGACAAATTGGACTACGGAAAAATAAAAAAAAGTTGTATATCAGAGGACACAGAATAAAAAGTCAACCTACAGAATGGGAGAAAGTATTAGCAAATAATATATCTGGTAGGAATTAAAATCCAGAATATATAGAGAACTCCTAAAACTCAACAATAAAACAAACAACCCAATTCAAAAACGTGCAAAGGACTTGAACATACATTTCTCCATGGGAGATGTGCCAGTAAGCACATGAAAGGATGCTCAACATCACTAACCATTAGAGAAATGTAAATCAAAACTACAATGAGATATGCCTCACACCCATTAGGATGGCCACTATCAAAAAAAAAAGCAAGTGGTTGTGAGGATGTGGCGACGTTGTGCACTCTTGGAACTCTTGCACACTGTTGGTGGAAATATAAGATGGTTCAGCTGCTGTGGAAAACATTTTGGCACTTCCTCAAAAAAATTAAAAATAGAATTACCACATGATCTAGCAACTCTACGTCTGGATATATACCCACAAGAATTGAAAGCAAGGTCTAGAAGAGATATTTGGATACCCATGTTTATAACAGCATTATTCACAACAGTGAAAACAGAGGCAACCCAAGGGTCCATCAAGAGATGAATAGATAAGCAAAATGTGACATATACATCCAATGGAATGTTATTCAGCTTTAAAAAGGAAAAAATTTCTGCAATATTTTACAACATAGATGAAACTTGAGGGCATCATGTTAAGTGAATAAGTCAGCCATAAAAAGATAAATATTGTATGTACAATTACACTTTTATGAGGTACTTAAAATAACTGAAATCATAGAGACAGAAGTAGAATGGTGGTTGAAAGGAGAATGGGAGAAGGGGGCAATGGGAAGTTATTGTTTAATAAATATAGAGTTTCAGTTTTACAAGATGAAGAGAGTTCTAGAGATGGATGGTGGTAATGATTGCATAACATTATGAATTTATTTAATATACTAAGCAGTACACTTAAAATGGTTAAGATGGTAAATTTTATGTTATGTATATTTTACCACAATAAAAAAGTTAAAAAAATGTTACAGGTGGATCATTGGGTATCATAATGACAGAAGCCACTCCCACTTCCACCCCTTGATTCACAAACTCATGTACCCTGGCTGTGGGGAGCACACCAGCATATAATGAAATCTGATTCAAAGCACAGGCATAAGAGAGAACCCCATCTTTCAAAGTACTGCCTCTAACTAGTGCTGTAACTAAATTTTTAGTGATCCCACATGTCATCTAGGTTAACCACTTCCAGGTTTTGGACCAAGTGGTGAGACTGGTGAATTCTATGAGCATAACCTCATTTATTCAATCCCTTTTCTATAAAATGAGTTCCTTGGTCAGAAAAAGTAAATGCTGTGTGGAATGCCATAATAATGAACAAGGTACTCTGTGTGTCCATAGATGGTGGTTATGGTGGAAACATTATAGGTAGGGAGGGCAAATTCTTAGCCAGATGATGTGTCTCTTCCATTGAAGACTCATCTTTGTCCATGATGGAAGAGGCCTAATAATCAATGTGTCACCTGGTATCTGGCTGATTCCTCCAGAGAATGGTTCCATGTCAGGGGCCCAATGTTGATGTCTATTACTGTCAGGCACTCAGCAGTAGTGTCATCCAGGATAGCCTCTTCTTCCCAGGTGAGAGGAAGTCTATGCTGCTGAGGTTATGTGTAGCTTCTATTCCTGCCACTATGTTTCTGGCCCAATGAGCAATCACTTGGTTGGCTGGAGAAAGAGGGTGACATCCTCTGAGCATGTCATTTTGTCTACCTGGTTATTAAAAGCCTTCTCTACAGTGGCTATATTTGGGGGGTGGGGGGGGTTGGATAAAAGGAGACACAAATATCTCCAAAGTCTGTGCCCATTCTGAAAGGTTTACCTACATACCCCATCCCCGGACTATCTTGTCACCAATCTTAATACTGTTCTTTTCAAGACATGACCACCCAGCCAAACTGTTCACAGCTACCTATACATCAGTGTTGATTCATACTTCTCATCCATATCTCACTCCAAGGTACACAACTAAATGTGCCACTTGAATTTTTAACCAACAGGATGATTTTCCCCAACCACTGTCCTTCAGTCCCTTTTGTTGGGCTACAATTGTCCATTTTTGGGTAGTACCAGCATATCATGACACTCATTTGTAAACCCAGCTTGGGCTTTTTTATTCCTCAGCCAGCTGATCATAAACAACTCCCCAGAAGGCCTTAGGCATGGATTGTGAGAGAGGAAGCAATACAACAGGAGTCATTATTGCAGGAGCAAGAGCTATCTGGTCATGACTTACTTGTACCTTCTGCACCTATCTGAGCTCAGTCTCTTGTATACAATTCCACTTGATGATAGATTAATGACGTGCACACCCAATGATTAAGATCATTGCAGACTATGATATGGCAGATAGCAGAATGGATATAGCCCTAAGGCAAGATGTAAAGGTATACTCTTGGCTCTGCCAGGTAAAAACGTACTGCTTCTGGTGGTCCTTGAAAACTGGTATGGAGAAAACATTATAAACTAGGTCAATAGCTGCATACAAAATTCCAAGGGCCATGTCAATTTGCTCTAGTAAAACCAGGATATCTGAGATAGTAGTTGCAACTGGATTTAATATCTGATTAAATTTATGATAGTCTACAGTCCTTCTCTAAGATCCACTCAACTTTTGCATAGGTCAGCCAGATGGGTTAAATGGAGATGTGATATGTGTCACACCCCTCCACCTTTCAAATCTTTTATGGCATCACCAATCTCTGTAATTCCCCCAGGAATAAAGTATTGCTTCTGGTTAACAATCTTGGTAGTGAAGAGAAGTTCCAGGGGTTTCCACTTGGCCTTTCCTCCCATAATGGCGCTCACTCAGTGTGTCAAAGAGATATGTGGATATTCTACCTATTTCCCAGTACATCCTTTCAAATTATACATTGAAATCCTGGAGCAAATAACCATGGAATGAGTCTGGGGGTGAACTGGACCTACTATGACTAGGACTTGAACTAAGACTCCATCTATTACTTGATTACTGTAAGCTTCTTACTTTGACTGTATCCCTAGGAATCAGCATTAATTCAAAGCCTTTGTCTAGTAATCTCTGAAAGATCTGTGCATTTCCTTTTCTTCCAATGCTTAGTCACTCTAGTATGGCCACAGATCCTTGCAGAAGGGTTGGAGGAAGATTTATAGCTTGTGTTTGTGGCAATGTTACAGGGTCTTTCCTTGAGGGGCTCAGTCAACCCCTCAATCAAGGGACTATGGGTCTGTGAATTGGCACTGGTCTAGACATGAGGCTGTAACTCACCACTCTGGTGATACAAGTCAGATTTTCTGCTACCAGAGCTAGAGGGTTTTTTGGTTATATAGATCAAGCAATATCCTAGTAGGTTGTCCATAAATTTTGTTACTGGGACAACACAATCAGTTAACTACTGTAGTCTTTGTAGGCCAAGGCATTCTGATTATCAGTATGTCCCTGCTACTCTACATGGTAGCAAGTTGTGGCCACCTTGTTTTAGAAGGTAGGTGCTGCATCTCGGCCTCTGCTACTCTGTAATACTATAATCCCCATTGAAATCGAGGAGTGGCTTGGATGCCTCACATGCCAGCTGAGAGCCACAGGAGCAAGAAGCACATCAGAAGTAGGAAGAAAAACCTCTTCCAGCACCCTCTACTGGCAAAGCTCAACTACATACAAGCTGGCAGGAGAAAAACCTTTATAAGATACAGTATCAGCGTCATAAGCAGGGTGACAAACGGTAAATTTGGAGCTGAAAGGCAATAGAATGATAACTCACCCTTAAGAATGTTGCTTTGAACCATCCGTCAAGGAACCTGGAATCCTGCCTCCACTGAGTAGCGCCCAGAGCGGTAAAGGCATCTATAGCAGATGTGGTGCAAACAGCCCTGACCGATGGGCCACATACATAACAGTATTTGGTTCTAAAGATACTTGGGTGGGAAAAGATACTGTACTGAGTTACGATAATCCCCAAAGAAGAATCACATCATGAACAACAAGGTCGTAGAGCAAGGCCCTATCATTTGCAGCGGAGAACTGTACACCATTAGAAAAGCTTCTCCAGGCATGCAAATGAACTCTGGTAGAGGTAGAGCCCCTAATCATGAGACAACAAGTGGCCATGGGGACAGAACTGCCCATCATGAGCTGGATTCTTTCAGACCTAGCAAGTTGTAAGTTCAGGAAGGTCCTGAAACAATCCACCATAAGATGGAAGCAGTACATATGGGATCAAGCATGAACAGGGCCCAAGGGGATAAGTAAGAAGCACAAGCTGATAACCCAGGTTCCCATGAAATCCCCACGTGTTGTACTGGTGCTTCTCTCTCTACTCACATGCATAACCACACTGCAGGGAGGTCCCTTGCAACCAGCCAATAGAGGAGAAAAGGCCAAGCTTTGTTCATGGGCTGGACAGCTCACTATGGGGGTCCGAGCTGAAAATGGTCCGTAGCTGTACCACTGCCTCACTCAGGATTATCCAATGGGCAGAGCTTTAGGTGATGCATATAGTCACCCACCTTGTATGAGAAGAAAGTGGTCTGGAAAGAGAAAGACTGGGAGGTCAGAAGCAAAGAGGTTTGAGGAAGAGGTTTGTGAATGAACTGGGGGAGTAGGCACAAATAGTACAGATCTTTGATTCACGTGTTAATAACCACCAGAGAACATCAACAATGGAAAAGGCGCTACCAACCAAATGGACCTGATGACTTGTCAAGTTGACACCATCCAACCTTGGTCACTGGCCACCCCAGGGCTGGCACAATGTGAACACAAATGGAATAGCCATGGTGGCTAGGTATGAGCCCAAGATTAAGGGCAGCTGCTGAGGAAGGCAGATCTAGCTACTTCCAATGCCAAATGTACAACCAAAAGAGACCACAGTGAGCCCCCAATCCAGCCACTGTTCAAGGAGCTCAGCCAACTATTTGGTGGTAAGTTGATTATGTTGGATTCCTTCACCCTAGAAGGGGCAGCAATTCACATTTTTTTTTTTGAATCTTATTGTATTTATTTTTTAATATAGCAGGTTCTTATTAGTTATCCATTTTATACACATCAGTGTATACATGTCAATCCCAATCTCCCAATTCATCACACCACCACCACCACCACAACCCCCCAGCCACGTTCCCCCCTTGGTGTCCATACCTTTGATCTCTACATCTGTGTCTCAACTTCTGTCCTGCAAACCAGTTCATCTGTACCATTTTTCTAGGTTCCACATATATGTGTTAATACACGATATTTGTTTTTCTCTCTCTGACGTACTTCACTCTGTACAACAGTCTGTAGACCCATCCACGTCTCTACAAATGACGCAGTTTCATTCCTTTTCATGGTTGAGTAATATTCCATTGTATATATGTACCACTTCTTCTTTATCCATTCGTCTGTCGATGGGCATTTACTTGCTTCAATGTCCTGGCTATTGTAAATAGTGCTGCAATGAACACTGGAGTACATGTGTCTTTTCGAATTATGGTTTTTCTGGGTATATGCCCAGTAGTGGGATTTCTGGGTCATATGGTAATTCTATTTTTAGTTTTTTAAGGAACCTCCATAGTGTTCTCCATAGTGGCTGTATCAATTTACATTCCCATCCACAGTGCAAGAGGGTTCCCTTTTCTCCACACCCTCTTCAGCATTTATTATTTGTAGATTTTTGGATGATCGCCATTCTGACTGGTGTGAGGTGATACCTCATTATAGTTTTGATTTGCATTTCTCTAATAATTAGTGATGTTGAGCAGCTTTTCATGTTCTTCTTGGCCATCTGTATATCTTCTTTGGAGAAATGTCTATTTAGGTCTTCTGCCCATTTTTGGATTGGGTTATTTGGTTTTTTAATATTGAGCTGCATGACTTGTTTATATATTTTGGAGATTAATGCTTTGTCTGTTGATTCATTTGCAAATATTTTCTCCCATTCTGAGGGTTGTCTTTTCGTCTTGATTGTAGTGTCCTTTTCTTTGCAAAAGCTTTTAAGTTTCATTAGGTCCCATTTGTTTATTTTTGTTTTTATGTCTATTACTCTAGGAGGTGGATCAAAAAAGATCTTGTTGTGATTTATGTCAAAGAGTGCTCTTCCTATGTTTTCCTCGAAGAGTTTTATAGTGTCCAGTCTTACACTTAGGTCACTAATCCATTTTGAGCTTATTTTTGTGTACGGTGTTAGGGAGTGTTCTAATTTCATTCTTTTACATGTAGCTGTCCAGTTTTCCCAGCACCGCTTATTGAAGAGACTGTCTTTCGCCATTGTATATCCGTACTTCCTTTGTCATGGATTAGTTGACCATAGGTGCATGGGTTTATCTCTGGGCTTTCCATCCGGTTCCATTGATCTGTATTTCTGTTTTTGTGCCAGTACCATATTGTCTTATTACTGTAGCTTTGTAGCATAGTCTGAAGTCAGGGAGTCTGATTCCTCCAGCTCTGTTTTTTTTCCCTCAAGACCGCTTTGGCTACTCAGGGTCTTTTGTGTCTCCATACAAATTTTAAGATTTTTTGTTCTAGTTCTGTAAAAAAATGCCATTGCTAATTTGATAGGGTTTGCATTGAATCTGTAGATTGCTTTGGGTAGTATAGTTGTTTTCACAATATTGATTCTTCCAATCCAAGAACATGGTATACCTCCCTATCTGTTGGTATCATCTTTAATTTCTTTCATCAGTGTCTTATAGTTTTCTGCATACAGGTCTTTGGTCTCCTTAGGTAGGTTTATTCCTAGGTATTTTATTTTTTTTGTTGCAATGGTAAATGGGGGTGTTTCCTTAATTTCTCTTTCAGATTTTTCATCATTAGTGTATAGAAATGCAAGAGATTTCTGTGCATTAATTTTGTATTCTATTACTTTGCCAAATTCATTGATTAGCTCTAGTAGTTTTCTGGTAGCATCTTTAGGATTCTCTATGTATAGTATATCATGTCATCTGCAAACAGTGACAGTTTTACTTCTTCTTTTCCAATTTGTATTCCTTTTACTTCTTTTTCTTCTCTGATTGCCATGGCTAGGACTTCCAAAACTATGTTCAATAATAGTGGTGAGAGTGGACATCCTTGTCTTATTCCTCATCTTAGAGGAAATGCTTTCAGTTTTTTATCATTGAGAAGGATGTTTGCTGAGGGTTTGTCGTATACGGCCTTTATTATGTTGAGATAGGTTCCCTCTATGCACACTTTCTGGAGAGTTTTTATCATAAATGTTTGCTGAATTTTGTCAAAAGCTTTTTCTGCATCTATTGAGATGGTCATATGGTTTTTATTCTTCAATTTGTTAATATGGTGTATCACATTGACTGATTTGCATATATTGAAGAAATCCTTACATCCCTGGGATAAGTCCCACTTGATCATGGTGTATGATCCTTTTAATGTGTTGTTGGATTCTGTTTGCAAGTACTTTGTTGAGGATTTTTGCATCTATATTCATCAGTGATATTGGTCTATAATTTTTTTTTTGAAGTATCTTTATCTGATTTTGGTATCAGGGTGATGGTGGCCTCATAGAATGAGTTTGGGAGTGTTCCTTCCTCTGCAATTTTTGGAAGAGTTTGAGAAGGATGGGTGTTAGCTCTTCTCTAAATCTTTGATAGAATTCGCCTGTGAAGCCATCTGGTCCTGGGCCTTCATTTGTTGGAAGATTGTTAATCACAGTTTCAATTTCAGTACTTGTGATTGGTCTCTTCATATCTTCTATTTCTTCCTGGTTCAGTCTTGGAAGGTTACACCTTTCTAAGAATTTGTACATTTCTTCCAGGTTGTCCATTTTATTGGCATAGAGGTGCTTGTAGTAGTCTCTTAGAATGCTTTGTATTTCTGTGGTGTCTGTTGTAACTTCTCCTTTTTCATTTCTAATTTTATTGATTTGAATCCTCTCCCTCTTTTGCTTGATGAGTCTAGCTAATGGTTTATCAATTTTGTTTATCTTCTCAAAGAACCAGCTGTTAGTTTTATTGATCTTTGCTATTGTTTTGTTTCTATTTCATTTATTTCTGCTCTGATCTTTATGATTTTTCTCCTTCTACTAAATTTGGGTTTTGTTTTTTCTTCTTTCTCTAGGTCCTTTAGGTGTAAGGTTAGATTGTTTGAGATGTTTGTTGTTTCTTGAGGTAGGATTGTATTGCTATAAACTTCCCTCTTAGAACTGCTTTTGCTGCATCCGATAGGTTTTGGGTCATCGTGTTTTCATTGTCATTTGTGTCTAGGTATTTTCTGATTTCCTCTTTAATTTCTGCAGTGATCTCTTGGTTATTTAGTAACATATTGTTTAGCCTCCATGTGTTTCTGTTTTTTACGTTTCTTTCCCTGTAATTGATTTCTAATCTCATAGCATTGTGGTCACAAAAGAGGCTTGATACGATTTCAATTTTCTTAAATTTACTGAGGCTTGATTTGTGACCCAAGATGTGATCTAACCTGGAGAATGTTCCACGCACACCTAAGAAGAAAGTGTAGTCGGCTGTTTGTGGATGGAATGTCCTATAAATATCTATTAAATCTATCTGGTCTATCGTGTCATTTAAAGTTTGTGTTTCCTTATTAATTTTCTGTTTGGATATCTGTCCATTTGTGTAAGTGAGGTGTTAAAGTCCCCCACTATTATTGTGTAACTGTCGATTTCCTCTTTTCTAGCTGTTAGCAGCAGCTGCCTTATGTATTGTGGTGCTCCTATGTTAGGTGCATATATATTTATAATTGTTATATCTTCTTCTTGGACTGATCCATTGATAATTATGTAGTGTCCTTCATTGTCTCTTGTAACATTCTTCATTTTAAAGTCTATTTTATGTGATATGAGTATTGCTACTCTAGCCCTCTTCTGATTTCCATTTGCATGGAATATCTTTTTCCATCCCCTCACTTTCAGTCTGTATGTGTCCCTAGGTCTGAAGTGGGTCTCTTGTAGACAGCATACATATGAGTCTTCTTTTTGTATCCATCCAGCAAGCCTGTGTCTTTTGGTTGGAGCATTTAATCCATTTACATTTAAGGTAATTATCAATATGTATGTTTCTATTACCATTTTCTTAATTATTTTGGGTTTGTTTTTGTAGGTCCTTTTCTTCTCTTGTGTTTCCCAGCTAGAGAAGTTCCTTTAGCATTTGTTGTAGAGCTGGTTTGGTGGTGCTGAATTCTCTTAGCTTTTGCTTGTCTGTAAAGCTTTTGATTTCTCCATTGAATCTGAATGAGATCCTTGCCGGGTAGAGTAATTTTGGTTGTAGGTTTTTCCCTTTCATCACTTTAAATATATCATGCCACTCCCTTCTGACTTGTAGATTTTCTGCCGAGAAATCAGCTATTAACCTTATAGGAGTTCTCTTGTATGTTATTTGTCGTTTTTCCCTTGCTGCTTTCAATAATTTTTTTTTGTCTTTAATTTTTGGCAATTTGATTACTATGTGTCTCAGCGTGTTTCTCCTTGGGTTTATCCTGTATGGGACTCTCTGCACTTCCTGGACTTGGGTGGCTCTTTCCTTTCCCATGTTGGGGAAATTTTTGACTATAATATCTTCAAATATTTTCTCAGGTGCTTCCTCTCTCTCTTCTCCTTCTGGGACCCCTGTAATGTGAATGTTGTTGCTTTTAATGTTGTCCCAGAAGTCTCTTAGGCTGCCTTCATTTCTTTTCATTCTTTTTTCTTTATTGTGCTCCGCAGCAGTGAATTCCACCATTCTGTCTTCCAGGTCACTTATCCGTTCTTCTGCCTCAGTTATTCTGCTATTGATTCCTTCTAGTGTAGTTTTCCTTTCAGTTACTGTATTGTTCATTTCTGTTTGTTTGTTCTTTAATTCTTCTAGGTCTTTGTTACACATTTTGCATCTTCTCGATCTTTGCCTCCATTCTTTTTCTGAGGTCCTGGATCATCTTCACTATCATTATTCTGAATTCTTTTTCTGGAAGGTTGCCTATCTCCATTTCATTTAGTTGTTTTTCTGGGGTTTTATCTTGTTCCTTTATCTGGTACATAGCCCTCTGCCTTTTCATCTCATCTATCTTTCTGTGAATGTGGTTTTAGTTCCACAGGCTGCAGGATTGTAGTTCTTCTTGCTTCTGCTGTCTGCCCTCTGGTGGATGAGGCTATCTAAGAGGCCTGTACAAACTTCCTGATGGGAGGGACCGGTGGTGGGTAGAGCTGGCTGTTGCTCTGGTGAGCAGAGCTCAGTAAAACTTTATTCTGCTTGTCTGCTGATGGGTGGGACTGGGTTCCTTCCCTGTTGGTTGTTTGGCCTGAGGCAACCCAACACTGGAACGTACCTGGGCTCTTTGGTGGGGCTAATGGTGGACTCTGGGAAGGCTCATGCCAGGGAGTACCTCCCAGAACTTTTGCTGCCAGTGTCCTTGTCCTCACGGTGAGACACAAGCCACGCTCCCACCTCTGCAGGAGACCCTCCAACACTAGCAGGTAGGTCTGATTCAGTATCCTATGGGGTCACTGCTCCTACCCCTGGGTCCCGATGTGCACACTACTTTGTGTGTGCCCTCCAAGAGTGGAGTCTCTGTTTCCCCCATTCACTTCAAAGTCCTGCAATCAAATCCCGCTAGCCTTCAAAGTCTGATTGTCTAGGAATTCCTTCTCCCGTTGCCTGACCCCCAGGTTATGAAGCCTGATGTGGGGCTCAGAACCTTCACTCCAGTGGGTGGACTTCTGTGGTATAAGTGTTCTCCAGTTTGTGAGTCACCCACGTAGCAGTTATGGGATTTGATTTTATTGTGATTGTGCCCCTCCTACCGTCTCATTGTGGCTTCTCCTTTGTCTTTGGATGTGGGGTATCTTTTTTGGTGAGTTCCAGTGTCTTCCTGTCAATGATTTTGCAGCAGTTAGTTGTGATTCCGGTGCTCTCGCAAGAGGGAGTGAGGGCACGTCCTTCTACTCCGCCATCTTGAACCCAGCAATTCATCTTGATGCAAATTTTAAAATACTCCTGGTAATGGATTTGCCTTTCCTTCCCACAGGGTCTCAACTAGCACCACTACATGAGAACTCACAGAGTATTTGGTCCATCAGCAGGGGAATCCCATGTAACACTGCCTTGGACCAAGGAAGAAAAGCAGTTAGCAAATGACCACAGTCCTGTCACATACCTTCTACTTAGATGCTGATGGCCTGAGAGAGTGATAAAATGGCCTTTTGAAGGCATGGCTGAGGGAGCAGCTTGGAGATGATACACTGTGATTAAGGGAAGTACATCATAAGCAATGATCGCTGTATGGTGCTCTGTCCACAGCAGATAGCATACATGGTCCAGAAACTAAGAAGTGAAACAGAAGTGGCCCTGCTTACTATCACTCTCAGAGGCCAACTTGGGAAACCTGTCCTTACCATTTTCAAAAAACTATGCTCTGAAGATCTAGGAGTCCTGGTTCTAAGAGTACAATGTTTCCACCAGAACACACAGCAAATGTTCTACTAGACTTATGTTATGACTGCCACATTGTCACTTTAGGCTTCTTGTACCAACAAACCAGCAGGCAAGAAAGTGTCACCATTCTAGAAATGATCATCAGCGGACAGTATACCTGGCACTCTAGTGCATCTCTAGGTACTCCCTTGCCTTGTTCATTTGAAGGCAAATGAACAAGTGTAGCTGCCTCAGCCTGAAAATGATGAGCAGAGTCTCAGACTAATCAAAGAGCATCTGAGTCATCTCATCACTGAGTAAACACCTGAGGAAAAGAGGTTACTACCATGTGAATGAAGGGAGGGAGGGGAAAAATGAGCATCAGTTATGGCTCTTTTTTTTTTTTTGCAGTGCGTGGGCCTCTCACCAATGTGGCCTCTCCCAGCACGGAGCACAGGCTCCGGACACGCAGGCCCAGCGGCCATGGCTCACGGGCCCAGCTGCTCCACAGCATGTGGGATCCTCCTGGACTGGGGCACGAACCCACGTCCCCTGCATCAGCAGGCAGACTCTCAACCACTGCGCCACCAGGGAAGCCCAGTTACAGCTTTGAGATCAGCTACAGTATCAAAGGCTATAGTGCACTTTGCTAATCTCATTCTTGTAAATTACTCTAAGAAAATTAACAAAGAATTATTGTGGAACTGGTGCTAGATATGACAAACTTACTGTCTGAAGCAAGCAAACCTGAATAGTGCCTGCAATTAACTGCAGTGGATGATTTGATGTACCATCCAGATTCACTCTTTAATATCAAGTCACCCATTCTATCAGCAACCAGGAGTATTTTCTGTTGATGGCTCAGAGCTGTGTCCCTTCCAAGGAACTACTCTCAGCTAAAGTATATATCCCTCTCCTTGGAGACAGCCTGATATATGCTGGATCACAAGGGCAGATACCCTTACTCCAGGTTGGAACATCTTAGAAAGGTCATCCCAGCTGTATGATCTCCTTGTAACTACACAGTAGATCTTTTTCTAATGTAAGTTATATTTAACAATATAAAAGAGTTTTCATATAAAAAGTAATAATATAAAAAAGTATACATTAGGAAAATAATAAAAGAAAACTAGGCTACCGATATTAATAATTGACAATTTAGACTTTAGACAAAAAGCATTAATAAAAATAAAGGTTGAGCACTGAAGATAAAAAGTTCAACTCACCAGAAAGACATACCATTTTAAACTGATATGAACCTAATTAATAACTTCAAAATGTATAAAGATAGGCAGAATCACAAAAGAATTTTATAACACTGCCATAATAGTGAGGGACATTCTCACCAATTGGTAGATCAAGCATACCAAAAAAAATTAAGATGTAGAAGATTTAAATAACACAATTAACAAGTAATTTTGAATGAATTAAAATGATTACTTCGCTACCAAAATATTCTCTGACCACAATGCAATTAAGTCAAAATTTTAAATATTACAAAAATATTACAGAAAAAAATAAATTCCATATATTTGAAAATTCAAAAGCAATTAATGGCACATAGGAAATCATAATAGAAATTAGAAAACATTTAAAACTGAATATCAATTAAAATATTACATATCAAAATTTACAAGATACAGTGAGAACATTTACAGGAAAATATCAATACATAACTATCCTTCAATATACATTATAGAAATAAAGGCTAAGAGTAAATGAGTTAAGCATCCAGTTAATTAAGAAACCATGACTAAGCTGGGGTATCCCTAGGAATTCAAGGTTAACTTAACATTAGAACTTTGATTAATGTGGCTGATTACATTAACCGATTAAAAGAGAAAAATCATGTGATGCCTCTGAATAGATACAGGGAAAAAGAAGATTAGATAAAATTAAACATTCACTCATGTTAAACACTATTAGCATACAGAAATAGAGGGAACTTCATTAACTTGATAACACATGTCAAAAAACAAACAAACAAGCAAAAAACCTCACAACAAAGATTTAAGATAATGATAAATTCTTAAGCTATTCCATTTAAGATCAGATCTTGGCCTGTATTTCCATTGAATGCAGTAGTAGAAATCTTATCCCAGATATTAATTTGATTTTAAAAAATCATAAAAGGTATACAAAAGTATGAAAATAGAAAAGGGGAAAAAACAAAACAATTGTTATTGAATATAACATTATTGTCTACAGAGAAAATCCCCAATAATCTACAGAAAATTATTTTAATCAATTAGGGGGTAATACATTTCATCCAAATACTGTAATGGAAGGCCAACTTGTATTTAGCCAACCAGATTAAAAAAAAAAACAAACAACTTGGACACTGAGAATTCCATTTGGATAATTCAACCAAAGATGATCACATAGCATTGCTAGTTAGTGAAAGCCTCTATGCCCTTATGCATCCTGAAAGCGAGTCATGCCACGGCAGAAGCCATGAAACTAACTTTTATTACCATGAAATCGAATTCCATGCTTCATTGTCCATTTTCTCTGCATGGAGCCACGAGTGGGATCAAGAACACCAAGGCTTTTTGTAGGTGGGATAGAACTTAGCACATCTGAACTCAGGAATATGTTCTTTCCCTCTGTGGTGCCTGTGGAGCTCTTTGCTGCACAGTCTTTGTGGAAAAGAATGCTGGAGGAAATGATTCCTTTGGAATAGCTATGATTTTAGGATTATATAGGAGCCACAGAGGTCATAGGAAAGTAAAACAGTTAAAGTGATGTCAAGGTTCTGACTTAACCCCACTAAAACCGGAGATTTCTAAGTGCTTAAAAAGCTTTATGTGTAAATAACTATCCGTTTAACTTGGTATAAATCCTCATGCAGAGAGAGACTGCAGGTTTTGCAGGCATCTATGATTTATCATGATTTTTCTCCCAGGAGTAAAAGCAGAGTATCAGCAACATAAGAACACAAACTGAAAGAAGAAAAAATACATAATTTAGGCTTTTTTCATCCTGTATCATTTAGTCAATTCCAAATCAATCTTTTAGTTAGTACTGCTACAGAATTTTAGGTCTTCAAAAATGAATGGATACTTAAGCAGTACAACTTACAACATTCAATCTACCCTCTCCCATTTACAGATGAGGAAACTGATCACAAAGCAGATAATCTAAATGAGCAAAATGACACAAGCAAATTCTGTGGCAAACTGGAGGGTATCTGACTCTTTCAAAGGAAGTAGTGGCTACCTGCCTACTGCTGACAGTTGCTATAAGGAATTGTGGACCCAGTGGGACCACTCTTCTGATGTCTTTGTGAGAAGCCACAAATCCAGATTTTTATGTGAAATCCCTTGGTTTTTAAATATTGGCTCAATTTGTTTTTCACAAATACTGTACAGTTTATAACAAAGACATCTCTCATCTATTTGTCAGACTTGGTGTGTAAAGTGCCATTTTATAGCTCTGGGATAAAATGATTGGCCTAGGGGTAAGAATAAATAAAGAGACTAGGGGTAGGGCTAAATAAAGAATCCTGTCTCTCCAACAAAGATATAAAATGGTCAACAGGTAGTTGAAAAGATACTCAACATCACTGATCATCAGGGAAATGCAAATCAAACCACAGTGAGCTATTACCTTATACCTATTAGAATGGCTATTATCAAAAAGACAAGAAATAAGTGCTGGCAAGGATGTGAAGAAAACGGAGCCCTCGCACACTGTTGGTAGGAATGTAAATTGGTGCAGCCACTATGGAAAACAGTATGGAGGTTCCTAAAAAAATTAAAAATGGAACTATCATATAATCTAGCAATTCCACTTCTGGGTGTTTATCTGAAGGAAACCAAATCACTATCTCAAAAAATATCTGCTCCCCCATGTTCAGTGACATTATTTTCAATAGCCAAGACATGAAAACAACCCAAGCATGGATGGATGAATGGATGAAGAAAATGTAGTGTATATATGTATATATATATGTGTTATTATATTATATTATATTATTATTCAGCCATAAAAAAGGAGGAAATCCTGCCATTTGTGGCAACATGAATGAACCCTGAGGGCAGTATCCTAAGTGAAATAACTCAGACATAGAAAGACAAATACTGTATGACCTCACTTATATGTGGAATCTAAAAAATAAACCAAACTCATAGATACAGAGAACAGATTGGTGATTGCTTTAGGGTGTATGGGGATGGGAAAAATGGGTGAAGGTGGTCAAAGGTACAAACTTCCAGTTATAAGTCCCGGGGATATAACATATAGCACAGTGATTATAGTTAATAATACTCTGTTATATGTTTGAAAGTTGCTAAGAGAATAGATCTCAGAAGTTCTTATTACATGAAAAAAATTTTGTAAATGTATGTGGTGATAAATGTTAACTAAACTTATGCAGTGATCATTTCACAGTATATACAAATATGAAATCATTATGTTGTACACCTAAAACGAATACAATGTTATATATGTCAATTACATCTCAATTGAAAAAAGTCCTGTCTCTCATATTCCAGGCTGGGGCTCTCTTCACCCCAGATCGCTTCTCTGGAACATACCAGATTTTAAGTTCATTGTTGTGTTCTTTATTATATTTCCTAAGTGAGATATGCCTTTCTTAACCATACATGTTAAAATGGAAAATCTATAGCTGGGCAGGAAAGGAATAAAATGTTGAGGAAAAGAAAGAGAGGAATACTGCATTGAATTACAATTAGCAAAGAAGTGTCTGACTTAATTTTCCATGTATTTAGAAATATAGAGCATATATTTCCACAGAATGTTTTGTATTTACAGCATGTCTGTCTAGTTATACGGCTGCAATATAATTGTTTTCCTGTTGAGAATTATGGCAGTGAAGTTACTCTGGGTCCTATTACAGCTAATTATAGTCTTGCTCTGGAATTTAAGAGCTCCCCTGCAAGCCTCCCTCCTCTCCAGTTATACACAATGGACCTGAGAGCATTCTGATTCTACATGTGATTTTCGTTCTCAGGCTCCTGCTGGAAATATGACATTTGGATGTTTCAGGGCATAAATTACCAGAAATGAGCCCAAGCTGATTGAAATAATTCTGACTTTCAATTATATAAAAATGGAACATCATTGTGTAACAGAAAAAAAAAACAAACTTCATTAGATAGATAGATAGATAGATAGATAGATAGATAGATAGATAGCTTTTGAAAACCAGATCCAGAGATCTTGTATAGATACAGATTCTCCCTGGTCTGAGCTCTAGAAAGGATGTAAGGGTGTGACCTGGGTATACAGCTTCTCTGGGCTCATCATAGTTTGAGCAGAAGAGCGTAAAGTTCACCACAACAAAGGAAAAAATCTCTCTTTTTAATTGATGAACTTCCTCTGGGCTTGGCATCAAAGGACTGGTGCTCTTTCCAGCAATGTCACTTACTACTCTGGGTATGTCAACAAATCATTCAATTTACTTAAGCATCATTTTTCTTGTCTGTAAAATGGAGAAACTAATGCCTACCTTACATTCATTCCAAAGTCTCTATGAGGATCAAATTAGATAGGAGATCTAATTAGATTAAGGTAGCATGCTCCTTTTTGCTCCTACTACCATAGGTACATAGCATCTTGAGGAGAAAGAGGTGTGCAATTAGACACTGCTAGGCTTGCAAAGCCCTCAAAATGATGACAACTGTACCTACCCCTGGAGTTGTTGTGAGACTTAAATGAGATAATGCCAGGAAAGTGCTGGGTTCAGCGCCTGCTTCAGAGAAAGACCTCAATGGCCTTTCTCTCCTGAATTCATATTTTATTGAATTACTGAATCTTTTTTCATTGTATTGCTAGAGGGTTGTTTGCATATACAGGACATTGACTAAAATCAGCACTTCAATTTTTATGGTTGTGATCATTGATTTTTACCAAAATCTGAAAGATTTTTGTTAAAAAAAATCAAACAGTGCACAAAAAGTTTCATGGGTTTAGAAACAAAGCAAAGAAGCTAAATTCAGAACTTTTGATCTTGAAAGCGTCTGTGTTACTGTCTTCCCCAAAGCACATCAGAAGATGAATGAAGGGGACACAGAAGCTGGAAAGAATTTACCTCAAAAAATCCTTTGTGGCAGGGAGGGATATTTCTCTCCTCGTTTTTCTAACCTACGCCTTTTATAAAATGTATTTTTAAATTTTTATCAAAGTAGTATTTGGTATGTTTTAGAAAGTAAAAAATACTACAAGGCTTAAACATAAAAAGAGCTGTCTCCTGCTCTACCCTTCTCTCCTCCAATTCCAGCTCCTTACAAGTAGCCACCTTCAAATCCCTAAGATGTTTCTTCTGTTATTTACCCTTCATATTTATAAAGAACATGCTTATACTGCCATTCTTAATTTATTTCCCATTTACACTGTCATTTATTGATCCTACTAGAGAAGATGACAATTTCACTCTCTGAAATCCTCTTTCTTCCCATACCAATTTCCCTTCTCCCCATCCTCCCACGAGCATCATATAATACCTCTTAGGCTAACCAATAGCAGTGCTCACATCACTGTGATTCTGGTTATATGTTAACAGCTGTACCACACAGCATTTTGTAGTTATAACTCCTCTCTGATACAAAATCTGTGTTTCCAGGAGTTAATAATTCATGCTTTGTTTGCTCAGCTTTCTACATATTCCCCCAAATCTCTGATCCTTAATAGGGGTCAAACATATCAGTGAATCTATCCAATTCATTGTTTTTTTCTCTTGGAGACAAACCCTCCTGAAACCCTTTGTTTCCCAGTTTTATCTCAGCTGGTTACTCTCCAAGCCTGCTGTAGAGATGTTGTGCTGAGATTTTCCTTCTCCATCATCTGGGAATTTCTCACTCTTTTGTTGGATCCCCTGCTTTGTTTCTTCTTTTTCTTGATTTACTCTCTCATTTGGGGAGCACACTCTCCAATAACTTCCTGACAACAGATGCTTGGTAGATACATTTTTTGAGACCTTGCTTCACTAAAAATATTGTTAGTTTACACTTACTCATAGTCTCATTGGATATACAATTCTAGGTTGTCAACCACTTTCTTTTTTTTTTTTTTTTTTAGTTTTTTATTTTTTTTATTTTTTTTTTTTTACTCTATGTTATCATTTATATGCAGAATCTAAAAAATAAAACAAATGAATCTATATAACAAAACAGACTCACAGATGTAGAGACAAACTAGTGGTTTGAGGGAAGAGGGAATGGGGGAGAGGTAAGACAGGGGTATGGAATTAAGAGATACAAACTACTATGTATAAAATAGATAAGCAACAAGGATATATTGTACAGCACAGGAAAATATAGCCATCATTTTCAATAACTTTAAATAAAGCATAATCTATAAAAATATTGAATCACTATGATGTACACCTGAAACTAATATATTGTAAATCAACTGTACTTCAATAAAAGCAAAACAATGAACAAAAAAATAAGTATAGACATATATAACAATTTCAATATTTCTATCTCTTTAAAAACATGGCAAAAAATGTTAAAATTCATTACATTTTCCAGTGTTCCTCATACAAAGACTCCTAAGAACTACTACCTACTTTGGTTAAATGTTAGAAAAATATTGGTGTTTTAGATTATATATATATATTTTTTTTTTTTGGCTTTTTTTTTTTTTAATTTTATTTTTATTTTTTTAATTTTTTAAATTAGTTTCTGCTTTATAACAAAGTGAGTCAGTCATACATATACATCTGTTCCCACATCCCTTCCCTCATGCATCTCCCTCCCTCCCACCCTCCCCATCCCACCCCTCCAGGCGGTCACAAAGCACCGAGCTGATCTCCCTGTGCTCTGTGGCTGCTTCCCACTATCTATCTACCTTACGTTTGGTAGTGTATATATGTCCATGCCTCTCTTTGGCTTTGTCACAGCTTACCCTTCCCCCTCCCCATATCCTCAAGTCCATTCTCAAGTAGGTCTGTGTCTTTATTCCCGTTTTGCCCCTAGGTCCTTCATGACTTTTTTTTTTTTTTAAATTCCGTATATATGTGTTAGCATACGGTATTTGTCTTTCTCTTTCTGACTTACTTCACTCTGTATGACAGACTCTAGGTCTATCCACCTCATTACAAATAGCTCAGTTTCGTTTCTTTTTATGGCTGAGTAATATTCCATTGTATATATGTGCCACATCTTCTTTATCCATTCATCCGATGATGGACACTTAGGTTGTTTCCAGCTCCGGGCTATTGTGAATAGAGCTGCAATGAACATTTTGGTACATGTCTCTTTTGGAATTATGGTTTTCTCAGGGTATATGCCTAGTAGTGGGATTGCTGGGTCATATGGTAGTTCTATTTGTAGTTTTTTAAGGAACCTCCATACTGTTCTCCATAGTGGCTGTACCAATTCACATTCCCACCAGCAGTGCAAGAGTGTTCCCTTTTTTCCACACCCTCTCCAGCATTTATTGTTTCTAGATTTCTTGATGATGGCCATTCTGACTGGTGTGAGATGATATCTCATTGTAGTTTTGATTTGCATTTCTCTAATGATTAATGATGTTGAGCATTCTTTCATGTGTTTGTTGGCAGTCTGTATATCTTCTTTGGAGAAATGCCTATTTAAGTCTTCTGCCCATTTTTGGATTGGGTTGTTTGTTTTTTTGCTATTGAGCTGCATGAGCTGTTTATAAATTTTGGAGATTAATCCTTTGTCAGTTGCTTCATTTGCAAATATTTTCTCCCATTCTGAGGGTTGTCTTTTGGTCTTGTTTATGGTTTCCTTTGCTGTGCAAAAGCTTTGAAGTTTCATTAGGTCCCATTTGTTTATCTTTGTTTTTATTTCCATTTCTCTAGGAGGTGGGTCCAAAAGGATCTTGCTGTGATTTATGTCATAGAGTGTTCTACCTATGTTTTCCTCTAAGAGTTTGATAGTTTCTGGCCTTACATTTAAGTCTTTAATCCATTTTGAGCTTATTTTTGTGTATGGTGTTAGGGAATGATCTAATCTCAAACTTTTACATGTCCCTGTCCAATTTTCCCAGCACCACTTATTGAAGAGGCTGTCTTTTCTCCACTGTACATTCCTGCCTCCTTTATCAAAGATAAGTTGTCCATATGTGCGTGGGTTTATCTCTGGGCTTTCTATCCTGATCCACTGATCTATCTTTCTGTTTTTATGCCAGTACCACACTGTCTTGATTACTGTAGCTTTGTAGTATAGTCTGAAGTCAGGGAGCCTGATTCCTCCAGCTCCGTTTTTCGTTCTCAAGATTGCTTTGGCTATTCGGGGTCTTTTGTTTTTCCAAACAAATTTTGAAATTTTTTGTTCTAGTTCTGTGAAAAATGCCAGTGGTAGTTTGATAGGGATTGCATTGAATCTGTAGATTGCTTTGGGTAGTAGAGTCATTTTCACAATATTGATTCTTCCAATCCAGGAGCATGGTATATCTCTCCATCTATTTGTATCATCTTTAATTTCTTTCATCAGTGTCTTATAATTTTCTGCATACAGGTCTTTTGTCTCCTTAGGTAGGTTTATTCCTAGATATTTTATTCTTTTTGTTGCAATGGTAAATGGGAGTGTTTTCTTGATTTCATTTTCAGATTTTTCATCATTAGTGTACAGGAATGCCAGAGATTTCTGTACATTAATTTTGTATCCTGCTACTTTACCAAATTCATTGATTAGTTCTAGTAGTTTTTCGGTAGCATCTTTAGGATTCTCTATGTATAGTATCATGTCATCTGCAAACAGTGACAGCTTTACTTCTTCTTTTCCAATTTGGATTCCTTTTATTTCCTTTTCTTCTCTGATTGCTGTGGCTAAAACTTCCAAAACTATGTTGAATAAGACTGGTGAGAGTGGGCAGCCTTGTCTTGTTCCTGATCTTAGTGGAAATGGTTTCAGTTTTTCACCATTGAGGACAATGTTGGCTGTGGGTTTGTCATATATGGCCTTTATGATGTTGAGGAAAGTTCCCTCTATGCCTACTTTCTGCAGGGTTTTTATCATAAATGGGTGTTGAATTTTGTCGAAAGCTTTCTCTGCATCTATTGAGATGATCATATGGTTTTTCTCCTTCAACTTGTTAATATGGTGTATCACATTGATTGATTTGCGTATATTGAAGAATCCTTGCATTCCTGGAATAAACCCCACTTGATTATGGTGTATGATCCTTTTAATGTGCTGTTGGATTCTGTTTGCTAGTATTTTGTTGAGGATTTTTGCATCTATGTTCATCAGTGATATTGGCCTGTAGTTTTCTTTCTTTGTGACATCCTTGCCTGGTTTTGGTATCAAGGTGATGGTGGCCTCGTAGAATGAGTTTGGGAGTGTTCCTTCCTCTGATATTGTTTGGAAGAGTTTGAGAAGGATGGGTGTTAGCTCTTCTCTAAATGTTTGATAGAATTCGCCTGTGAAGCCATCTGGTCCTGGGCTTTTGTTTGATGGAAGATTTTTAATCACAGTTTCAATTTCAGTGCTTGTGATTGGTCTGTTCATATTTTCTATTTCTTCCTGAGTCAGTCTTGGCAGGTTGTGCATTTCTAAGAATTTGTCCATTTCTTCCATGTTGTCCATTTTATTGGCATAGAGGTGCTTGTAGTAATCTCTCATGATCTTTTGTATTTCTGCAGTGTCAGTTGTTACTTCTCCTCTTTCATTTCTAATTCTATTGATTTGAGTCTTCTCCCTTCTTTTCTTGATGAGTCTGGCTAATGGTTTATCAATTTTGTTTATCTTCTCCAAGAACCAGCTTTTAGTTTTATTGATCTTTGCTATCGTTTCCTTCATTTCTTTTTCATTTATTTCTGATCTGATTTTTATGATTTCTTTCCTTCTGCTAACTTTGGGGTGTTTTTGTTCTTCTTTCTCTAATTGCTTTAGGTGCAAGGTTAGGTTGTTTATTCGAGATGTTTCCTGTTTCTTAAGGTGGGATTGTATTGCTATAAACTTCCCTCTTAGAACTGCTTTTGCTGCATCCCATAGGTTTTGGGTCGTCGTGTCTCCATTGTCATTTGTTTCTAGGTATTTTTTAATTTCCTCTTTGATTTCTTCAGTGATCACTTCGTTATTAAGTAGTGTATTGTTTAGCCTCCATGTGTTTGTATTTTTTACAGCTCTTTTCCTGTAATTGATATCTAGTCTCATAGCATTGTGGTCAGAAAAGACACTTGATACAATTTCAATTTTCTTAAATTTACCAAGGCTTGATTTGTGACCCAAGATATGATCTATCCTGGAGAATGTTCCATGAGCACTTGAGAAAAATGTGTATTCTGTTGTTTTTGGATGGAATGTCCTATAAATATCAATTAAGTCCATCTTGTTTAATGTAACATTTAAAGCTTGTGTTTCCTTATTTATTTTCATTTTGGAAGATCTGTCCATTGGTGAAAGTGGGGTGTTAAAGTCCCCTACTATGATTGTGTTACTGTCGATTTCTCCTTTTATGGCTGTTAGTATTTGCCTTATGTATTGAGGTGCTCCTATGTTGGGTGCATAAATATTTAAAATTGTTATATCTTCTTCTTGGATCGATCCCTTTATCGTTATGTAGTGTCCTTCTTTGTCTCTTCTAGTAGTCTTTATTTTAAAGTCTATTTTGTCTGATATGAGAATTGCTACTCCAGCTTTCTTTTGGTTTCCATTTGCATGGAATATCTTTTTCCATCCCCTTACTTTCAGTCTGTATGTGTCTCTAGGTCTGAAGTGGGTCTCTTGTAGACAGCATATAGATGGGTCTTGTTTTTGTATCCATTCAGCCAATCTGTGTCTTTTGGTGGGAGCATTTAGTCCATTTACATTTAAGGTAATTATCGATATGTATGTTCCTATTCCCATTTTCTTAATTGTTTTGGGTTCGTTATTGTAGGTCTTTTCCTTCTGTTGTGTTTCTTGCCTAGAGAAGTTCCTTTAGCATTTGTTGTAAAGCTGGTTTGGTGGTGCTGAACTCTCTCAGCTTTTGCTTGTCTGTAAATGTTTTAATTTCTCCATCAAATCTGAATGAGATCCTTGCTGGGTAGAGTAATCTTGGTTGCAGGTTTTTCTCCTTCATCACTTTAATTATGTCCTGCCACTCCCTTCTGGCTTGTAGAGTTTCTGCTGAGAGATCAGCTGTTATCCTGATGGGGATTCCCTTGTGTGTTATTTGTTGTTTTTGCCTTGCTGCTTTTAATATGATTTCTTTGTGTTTAATTTTTGACAGTTTGATTAATATGTGTCTTGGCGTATTTCTCCTTGGATTTATTCTGTATGGGACTCTCTGTGCCTCCTGGACTTGATTAACTATTTCCTTTCCCATATTAGGGAAGTTTTCAACTATAATCTCTTCAAATATTTTCTCAGTCCCTTTCTTTTTCTCTTCTTCTTCTGGAACCCCTATAATTCGAATGTTGGTGCGTTTAATGTTGTCCCAGAGGTCTCTGAGACTGTCCTCTGTTCTTTTCATTCTTTTTTCTTTATTTTGCTCTGCAGCAGTTATTTCCACTATTTTATCTTCCACCTCACTTATCCGTTCTTCTGCCTCAGTTATTCTGCTATTGATCCCATCTAGAGTATTTTTTATTTCATGTATTGTGTTTTTAATCGATGCTTGATTCATCTTTAGTTCTTCTAGGTCCTTGTTAACTGTTTCTTGCATTTTGTCTATTCTATTTCCAAGATTTTGGATCTGGGAAATAGAATCTTGGATCATCTTTACCATCATTATTCTGAATTCTTTTTCAGGTAGACTGCCTATTACGTCTTCATTTGTTAGGTCTGGTGGGTTTTTATCTTGTTCCTTCTCCTGCTGTGTGTTTTTCTGTCTTCTCATTTTGCTTATGTTACTGTGTTTGGGGTCTCCTTTTTGCAGGCTGCAGGTTCGTAGTTCCCGTTGTTTTTGGTGTCTGTCCCCAGTGGCTAAGGTTGGTTTAGTGGGTTGTGTAGGCTTCCTGGTGGAAGGTACTAGTGCCTGTGTTCTGGTGAATGAGGCTGGATCTTGTCTTTCTGGTGGGCAGGTCCACGTCTGGTGGTGTGTTTTGGGGTGTCTGCGGACTTTTTATGATTTTAGGCCACCTCTCTGCTAATGGGTGGCGTTGTGTTCCTGTCTTGCTAGTTGTTTGGCATAGGGTGTCCAGCACTGTAGCTTGCTGGTCGTTGAGTGAACCTGGGTGCTGGTGTTGAGATGGAGATCTCTGGAAAATTTTCGCCGTTTGATATTATGTGGAGCTGGGAGGTCTCTTGTGGACCAGTGTCCTGAAGTTGGCTCTCCCACCTCAGAGGCACAGCACTGACTCCTGGCTCCTCAATTTGGGATGATTTGTTGTCTATTCATGTATTCCACAGATGCAGGGTACATCAAGTTGATTGTGGAGCTTTAATCCGCTGCTTCTGAGGCTGCTGGGAGAGGTTTCCCTTTCTCTTCTTTGTTCTCACAGCTCCTGGGTCTCAGCTTTGGATTTGGCCCCGCCTCTGCGTGTAGGTCGCCGGAGGGCGTCTGGTCAACCACTTTCAATGAGAATTTTAAAAATATCATCCCATTGTCATCTAACTTCCAATTATGCTGGTGAGCCACTCAACCCAGATCATTCCCAATTTCTTTCTGAAAGCTGTGAACATTTTCTATCCCAGGTGCTCTAAAGCCTTCATGTGGGTCTTGAATTGTTATGTGTGGCCCTCAGAGGGACTTCCAACCTGAAACGTCATGCCTGCTTCTTTTCTGGGAAATCTTCCTATATTTCTTTACTAACTCCCTCCCCTCAATGTATCTGTCCTCCCATTCTGAGTTTGTTGATGTCAGAAGTTAGTCCTCTTACACAAATTCTCCAATTTGTAAATACTTTCTCATGTCTTCTCTCTCTGTCTTTTTGTTCTATTTTATGGGGGAAAAAAACCCCGTAGCTTGATCTCCATACTCCTCCAGTAAAATAATAATCTCTGCTATTATAGTTTTAATTTCTAATACCTCTTTCTTCTTTAAACATTCTTTTATTTTTGTTTCATGGCTGCTATTCCTTCTGTTATCTAAGAATTTTTATGATTGAGTTTATTTAGATTTTACTTTGTTCTCTGTCATGTCTCTGTTTTCTCTCACATTCTTTTTTTTCCTTGTTTTGTGTTTTCGTGTCTGGTTAACCTTGGTTGTTCAGCAGTACTTAAGAGAGAGGCAATAAAAAGCTGATAGAAACCTCTGTGTGACTGGGGCATTATAGGGTGAATAAGCAATGGCCTTGAACTTCCTTGGGGGGGGCCCTTGATGTCAGTGTCACTTTATTTTTTTCATAAACAAGTTTTTCCAAGGGAAAGCCTCCAGTCTTCTGCCTGTGTTATATAAGCCTGGTGCCAGCATTCTGGAATCTAATAGAGAGTGGTAGAAACCCTCAAGCCCTCACCTATGCAGACATCCTGTTTTGCCTTAGTTGTGCCTGATGCCCCAGGGGTGGAGAATCTTTCTGCTCTAACTTCTCTAGAGATTGAAACTCTCTCTTTCCTGTCTGGGAGGAGTGAAGGAACTTGTGATCTATTATAATTGTTCCGGGGCTTCCCTGGTGGTCCAGTGGTTAAGAATCTGCCTTTCAATGTAGAGAATGTGGATTCAAGCCCTAGTCAGGGAACTAAGATCCCACATGACACGGGGCCATTAAGTCCATGCTCTCTAGAGCCTGCGTGCCAAAACTACTAAGGCCGTGCGCTCTGAAGCCCATGTGCCACAACTAAAGAGAAGCCCATGCACTGCAGCGAAGAGCCCGCCTGTCACAACAAAGATCCCCCGTGCCACAACTAAAGAACTGACACAGCCAAATAAATTAATTAAAAAATATACATATAAAAATGTATTATAATTGTTCCTTTTTAAGACTTTCCATCAGTCCCCTGATGTTAGCCCCTTTATGAAGCACACATTTGAGAGCTACCTGATGCTCCCAATTCCACTCTTTCTAGAGTTCTTCAGCTTGAATCACATGCTTCCCACTCCAACCTCCATGACAGAGAGTTTAGAGATTTCTCCACTCTGCTAAGTCAGTTACCACTCATTTACCTACTTCCTGTCTTCCTAACTATGATCGAAGTCTGCTGGAATCTCCTCTCCCATTCTCGTTGCTGTAGGGATCTAAATCTCGTTTATACATTGGGTCAGTTCAGGTCCTCTGAGAAGCAGATGACAAGATGGAATTAGACTTGCAAGATTAGAGGGAAAATCTGTAAAGGATAAGGGAGAGAGACGGAGAAGAGGTAGGGAGAGGCTTTAGCCTGTGATGGGATTCTGACGCCTCTGAAAGGAGAGAGAGAGGGAAGGAGGATTGGGTAAGAAAAGCATCAGAATACAGTGCAGTTCTAACGAAGCCCTGGCCAGGCCATGGGGGAGTTTCCAAGCAAAGAAAGGCCATTAGAGGGACGTCCCTGGTGGCGCAGTTGTTAAGAATCTGCCTGCCCATACAGGGGACACGGGTTCGAGCCCTAGTCCGGGGAGATCCCACATGCCGTGGAGCAACTAAGCCCATGTGCCACAACTACTGAAACTGCGTGCCTAGAGCCTATGCTCTGCAACAAGAGAAGCCACTGCAATGAGAAGCCCGCATACAGCAACGAAGAGTATCCCTCGCTCGCCACAACTAGAGAAAGCCCGCAAATGAAGACCTAACACAGCCATAAATGAATGAATGAATGAATGAATAAATAGTCCATTAGAGAAGTCCTGCTTGAGGCATAAATGCCCTGGCTCTAGTTCCCCTGTCATGTTCAGTCGGTGCCTGGGAGCACCACAGTGGGAGCGTGGTCTCAGTGCGCATGACATGGCAGATCGGACGGTACAACAGCTGGTGCCTATCAGCCAATGACATTGCTCACACCTGGTCCTCTTGAAGGGCGACCTGAATGGCGTACCTCCATTGCTGCTAAATTCACTTATGTTTTTATTTATTTACCTTAGTCATTTTAACGTGATATTTCAGAAAGAGCATAGATAAGTCTCTGTGTTAAATCAATCACATTTCATTGAAGGTCACTCGGCTTTCCAAAAAGCTACTGAAGTTGGCTAAGCACACATATACACCTGAAATCATGATATGTCTCCAAGAAGATACAATTACCACAGCCCAGCTAACATCATATACACGCCAACCAGCTTTCCAAAATTATATGCAAAAGTCCAAAGAAAAAGCTTACCATTTAAAATGAGAAAACAGTTTTCTTTTATCAGAAAACTAGCCAATATATTATTGGTGATTCTCATTTCCTTCTGGCCATTTCAGTGTGAGAAGATAAAGAAAGGAGACTGATTTGGGTCTAGAGTAAAGCTTTGTTCTTATGCATATGCAACAGTGCTAAATATTTTAGAAGGCAATAGGCTGTTTGTGTCCCCCGCAAAACTGATATGTAGAAATCCCAGTATGATGGTATTAGAAGGTAGAGACTTTGCAGGTAAACAAGTCAAAAGGGTGGAGCCTTCATGAATGGGATTAGTGCCCTTATAAAAAGGGACTCCACAGAGCTCTCTTGCCCTCTTTTTGCCATGTGAGAATACAACAAGAGCTCAGCAGTCTGCAACCCAGAAGAGGGCTCTCACCAGAACCTGACCATGCTGGTACCTGATCTTGGCCTTCCAGCCTCCAGAACTGTGAGAAATAAATTTCTGTTGTTTATAAGCCACTGGTCTATGGTACTTTGTTACAGCAGCCCAAACTGAGTAAGATACAGAGCTTAGATTTGTCTGTTACCTCTGAGAAATGTATTCTTCACTTTAACATATGAGATGAAATAGTTTTTGTTTTAATTTTAGTTCTTTGAGTAAAAAATTCACAAAGTACAGATAAAGCAGAACCTTTATCTGTTACCTTTATCTTAATTCTCTAACCCTTGGCCCTACCAAACATGGGTAACCATTTGTATGGAATGTAATTTTCCAGACCATTTTCGGGGGTGTGTATATGTGTGTTTCTGACTCTCTGTATGTTTATATGTATCTCTTGATTGATAAATAGATAGCTAGAGACTATTGTTTCCCTGATTTTTAAAAAACATCAGTTATATCTACTGTAAGTATTTTTTCTCTTTTCACACAGCAATAAGCTTTGGAAATTTTGATATGCCACCGCATACAAATTCACCTCATTTTAAAATTTCTTGCATAGTATTCTTCCACTTGTATTTATTCTAACAGATTATTTAACCATACTCCTAATGGAAAACTTAGGCTGCTTTGCTTTCTGCTATAATAAATAATGTTGAAATGTATACCCTTGTAGACATCTCTTTGGGCTCACATGTGACTCTTTGTGCATACATGCTAGTGTTTTTCTGTGATAGACAGCAAGAAGTGAAACTTCTGGGTTTAAGAATTTGTGCATTCAAAATTCTAAGATACTTTCAAATTGTCTTCCAAAAAAGTATGCATCAATTTACATTGGATAGTGCTACTTTATCTTCATCTTCAAGATTATCAGAGCTTAATAATTATCTTGATAATAATATAGTGACTCTAATGTTTAACAAGGCATTTAGCACATGTTAGATATTAAATAAATATTGGTAGAATGAATGAATGAATGAATGAATATCAAGAGTGTTAAATATTACAATTCTGGAAAGATAAACTACATTATTTTTGTCAGCTGAGCTGATATTAAAACCACTAGCAATATCATTGGATTTAAGGGCCAAATCTTTTCTTTCTACTCCCTGTCATAGAATGAGACAAAATAGTAATTATATCAGAAAGAGCAAAATGCAATATGACAAACAAAAATTTTATAGTCAGAAAACAGATGTTCAAACCCTGGATCTTGGGAATTCCCTGGCAGGCCAGTGGTTAGGACTTCATGCTTTCACTGCCCAGGGCCCAGGTTCAATCCCGGGTCAGGGAACTAAGATCCCACAAGCCGGGCAGCATAGCCTAAAAAAACCAACCAAAAGAACAAACAAAAAATTCTGGATCTTCCAGAACCCAATGGTATAAACTTAGGTATGTCACGTGTCTTCTTCTACATTTGTAATTGGGATAATAAACTCCAAGGTCAAGTAAAAGAAAGTATGCAAAAGCCTTTGCAAACTATAGGACATTATGCAAATGTTAGATTTTAATCCCTCCTAAATTACCATGTTTATCAGTAAAGAGCTGAGTTCTGAACAGTTTGATTCAGCATGACTAGAACTGCATCCGGGCCTCCACCCTCCCTACGCCCATCCCCTTCACCCACCCTCTTCACATGCTCTCGTCCTTAAGTGGCCACACTGTAACACAGAACCCCACATATCTCCAACATGAAATGTCAATGAGTTTTCCAGATTAGAACATTAAAAATGTATGAAGAACTACTATCATGCAAAGAAGCTAATAATACTCATGATTTTTTTTATAAGTGAGGCTGTTCATTTCAAGAGCAATGTGTATTACTATCATCAGTAAAAATGACTCTAATACTCCTATTGGTACACACAATAGGACACAGGCAAACTTTAATATCTATCTCAATTTTGACGTGCTCAAGTACAACTGTGTTTATTCTACCAACATATTGTTCTAGTTCTTAAAAAGATATGAAACATACAGCACCAGCTGTAAGCCAATTTATTATTTAGAAATTGCATGGTTATATAATTTTCTTTAAATGCCAGCTAATGTTCGGCATGAAAGAGAGGCATTTGCTCTAGGAAATCTTCAGATGGTTTAACCTTTGGGTTTTTTTTTTCTCTCCTCTGCCTTGTCTATGCCCACCCTGCCAACCTGGGAGAAATATTCTATCATCCTGTCAGCCCCCTGCCAGGGTGAAGCACATCTGTTACAAGATGCTTACTGCAACCAGAGCAGGCCAAACACAGTGCCGCTTTTGGCTACAGGTTTAGCCCCAAGAGGCAACCACCAGTTCCACACTGTTCATCACTTATAACCATGATAATCACTGACATTTTTCAAAACATTTTACACATGCATTCATATGGTGAAGAGAGTAGATTTTAGAAGCAGACTGCATGGGTTCTAAATATGATTCTTACGTGCACAAATATCAAACTTCTCTGTGCCTCAGTGTCCCCACCTGTAAAACGGGACTGATCACTCTACCTACCTCATGGAGCTTTGAGAAGTACTAAATGGGTAATAGGTTTAGCACGGCCGGGCACATTGGTGGATCGATTCACATTAGCTACGGCTGCTGTGATCATAGGCCAGCCTAGGTTCAAGTGAAGGGGAAACAGATTTTACTTATTACTAGGAAGAGAATCAAAGAATTTGTGGTCATCTTTAATCTGCCATAGTAGCTAACACTAGGAATAATATGAAATCTGAAGTATGGTTAGTTGGACTGAAAAACTGTTAGCTCCATGGAATGGCCATTCTCCAGACTCAGATTTCTTCCTCCCTCTGTCTACAGCAAGTCCTTGATTAAGACTTACCCAATATGCAGTGGCAGGTGTAAGCCATCTTGCTAACTGACATGCAAAATTATAATATTTTGCACAGCACCTTGATTGTACCATTCATCCAAGAACATCCAGTCCTCTGCAAACGATAATTAAGCCTCTACACCCCTGAGATGCTCCATTATCTTCTCTTTATAGATGCGGAAGCACTGAGCCCAGAAAAGGGAATTTGTCAAGGTCACAGGAACAGGTGACAGAGCCGAGAAGGGATCCACAACATCAGCAGCTCAGTCAGCATCTACTTTCCCCATTGCCAATGATGCCAGCCCTAGAAATCCAAGGGAAGTCCTCATTGCCCATTTTCCTGGTGGCTTACTTTGTCCCTTAATATCATTACTATCCTTGCTTATGACAGTCTCTCTGAACCCAAACTTCTCCAAAGCCAGATGGAGACCACCAAGAGAGCTGGGGACGCTGTGTATTTCTCACTTCACACCCAAAGTCTTTTCCCCTTGCTCAGAAGTCATGCATGATTCAACAGAGGCAGTGAGCAGAGCAAGGTACAGAAGCTGTGCTTTCATTCTTCGCTGGGCATAGTTCATTTGCTTTGCTGTCAAAAAGCAAGAAATTCCAGATAAAAGGAAGATAAAAAATATGGGTGTGGGTGAAAGGGAGTGAGAGAGAGAGAGTGACTATAAATGATATGCCACACTCAGAACGTATCATTAGCTTTTGGCAAACTATTGATTGCTGTCTGATCTTTGTCAAATCTTGTAAAGCAAGTGCTACGCCAGCTGCTAAAGCTTGCCGGAGTCACTTAACTTGTTGGATAAATTGGAACAAAAACAGACACATCACCTTTCATTAGTGGACCTTCTCCTTCTCCTGTCCCCTGGTCCTCACGTCCCCAGACCTAGATCATTATGGTCATTTTTCTTGGAAAATATTTATTTTTTGCAGTATACTTGATTTAAAATGTTGGTTAGTTTCAGGTGCACAGCAAAGTGATTCAGTTATACATATACATATATATATATATATATATATATATATATATATATATTCTTTTTCAGATTCTTTTCCCTTATGGGTTATTACAAAATACTGAGTAGAGTTCCCTGTGCTATACAGTAGGTCCTTGTTGGTTATCTATTTTATATACAGTAGTATATATATGTTAATCCCAAACTCCTAATTTATCCCTCCCTTCCCCTTTCCCCTTTGGTAATCATAAATTTGTTTTCTATGTCTGTGGTCTGTGGGTCTATTTATGTTTTGTATATAAGTTCATTTGTATTATTTTTCTTAGATTCCACATGTAATCTTTCTATAGCCGCCCTGAGTCACTCTATCCTACTAGTGCCGGTTTAAAATCAGAATTGCAAACTTCAAAGGAATAGGATTTAGGAGAGATCTCAGAAGTTATCTAGTTTCACACCTTCACGTTACAGGAAGGGAAATGGAAGCATCACTACGACGTGGTGACTTGAATACTGTGTAAACTTGGACCCAATATTTAACTTCTCTGAGTCTTAGTGTTCTCAACCCCAAGATGTGGATCACAAATAGTGTTCATCTCTTGGGCTGTGGTGAGGACTAAATAAAATCATGCACATAAAATGTTTGGAGCTGTGAACTATTTTATAGAAGAAAACATTTGCTCAAGGTCACATAGCAGGCCAATGAGAGAGTTGGGCTTAAACCCAAGACTTAAAACTTTGCCTTCATTGATCCACTCAATAAAATTTTATTGGGAGACTACCATGTTCCAGGCACTGTTGTGAGCACAGAAAATTGACTGATGAACAAGACAGTCTTGGTCACAGCTCTTATTGGAGTTTACAAGGTAGGGAGGGAAACAGGATTTACACTTACTACAACTGTGACAAGCATTAGGGAGGATCAGTGGAAGGTGCTATGGAATTGAATGAGAGGAAAACAACCTGGGCAAGGGCAGCAAGGGAAGATTTTCTGGAGGAAGAGATGTTCAGGTTGCGACTGAAGGGTGAGCAGGCTTTGGACAGAAGCAAGTGGACCAGGAAGCAGGTGGAAGCATCCCAAAGGAGGAAGAAGAGAAAGATGTTCTCAGAACTGAAAAAAAAAAAGCCACTGCAGTTGGAGCATACATATTCCACTGACAGAGGCCTTTCCCAGTCTCCAGTAGCCCCTCTGGACCCTGTTTCTGCCCATAAAAGAAAGCCCACCCATTCCTGATGCCTCTTGGAAGCCCTATGTTAGAGTGAGGAAGGAGAAACTCAGTCTCTGCTTCTGTTTGGAGTTCTGTAAGTCTCTCTCAATTTAAGGGAGCTCTCTGGCTTAAAATCTTGACTTAGTTCAAAGATAAATTAGGTGGCAGTGAAGTAATGTGTATATGCTTACACAAATATCTTAGCCTCTGCCTGTCTTGTTTTACTGCTCTGATCTCTAGATTGCAAGTTGGAAAACCAGCAAGTTACTCAGGAGAGCTGGGAGAGAGACACATATTCAACCAAGAGTCCACTGAAATTATACCAGTGGATTGTTTAGTTTTAAAGGGGGTCATATAGGATTGCACCCTCTAAATGAACAGCTTTCACTCTGTCCTCAGACCAGTTATCACTTCTCTTTCCTGCTTCCTCTATCAATGTCCCACAGAATCCTGCTTCTTATTGGGTTCAGCCTGTGCTTAACTTCTATTCTGACCATCTTTTTTCTATCTTTCTTATCTTAACACGGAAAAGAGGAAAGCTACCCTCAGAAACTCAGGTGCAGCCCTAGTGATGGATTTGTCCTGGATCAAGAATCAGTATTTGGTAAGCTGGAAGAGTTGATTCACTAACTTAAGAGAGCAGTTTAATTTCTCAAAAGGAGATGCACTTACCCTGAACTCCCAGCTTTGGAGTCTATTCTTTGAGAAGATACCGAAGACTTACTCAAAGCTCACCATTACCAAGAAAATCCTGGTAAACAACTCTAATTCATCTGGCCTTGGGGATACAAGAAAGTATAAAAGATATAACTATAACATATAATTACTGGTTGCAAGGCTCATGCAAACCAGTTAAGGGAATTAAATAATGCTTGTCATGATAATAAGAAATTAGGCCCTGCATCAGGCACTATGGTAAGGGAATTACATGCACTAACTCACTTAATTGTCCCAACAATGTCCTGTTTTACAGATAAGGAAAAGGTACATCGGAAAAGTCAAATAATGGACCCAAGTTCACAGAGACAGATAGAACTGAGAAGGAAATCCATGCTGTATAATTCCCAAACTTGTGCACATAATCATGTCAGGATAGATATCACGATGAAAGGCAGTATAGAAGGTCCACAGAATTCAGAGAGAGAATTCTGAAGGGTTGGAGTTAGGGGCTTCCGGAAGCTGCACAAAAGAGGCCTCAAATTTGAAGAATGGGGAGGTCTTAGAGTAGGGTCTCTCAGTCTCGGTATTACTGACATGTCGGCTCAAATATTTCTTGGTTGCAGGGCCTGTTCTGTATACTGTAGGACATTTAGAATTATTCCTGGCCTCTACCCGCTAAATGTCCAATAGAACTCTCCAAACATGACAACCAAAAAAGTCTGGAGACATTGCCAAATGCACCTTGGGGGCAAAACTACCCACAGTTGAGAACCACTGCTTTAGAGAGAGTCAGGGAGCCCCAAGGACAGGGGAGGTTCTGTGGACCTGAGAATGCGTGTTGAATAGTTGGGAAAAGATTAAAGTGGAGATTGGAGCCAGACTGAAAAGGGCTCTGAACGCCAGGTTAAAAAATTGGGAGCTGGGAGCAGGTGCAGATTTTTGTTTTTGAGGATAAGCATAGTGTGTACCCCTTACTTCCTGTGCATTAGCCCATGTCCTCCGTCCTGTTCTCCAAATATGCCAAGCACACTTGGGTCTCAGAGCTTTCATATCTATTTCCTCTCCCCCAAAATATCCTTAGTTAACCTGCAGAGCCCCTCTCAGTACCTTCACGTTTCTATTCAAGCATCACTTTATGAGGAAGGCCAGCCCCACTTGTAACTCTCTATCTCCTTATCCTGCTTAATTTCCTTTCGTATATCTGCCTTTCCTGCATGCCAGACCCACCCTGTCATTTATTACTGTGTTTATCACTTCACCGTCCATCTCCCCACATTAAAATATCAGCTCCACCAGGGCAAGTGTGTGCACGGCTGTACTCACAGCACCAGGGACACTTCTTGGCACATGGCACATACTCAGTAAATACTTGTTGAATTAATGAATTCATTTCCAAGAAAGTGTTTTAGGAAGGGTGCTCCCTGGAAGCCAGTCATCCCCATGTCCTATCTGTAAAGGGAACATCTTCAATAAGATGGAAGATTCACAAAGTATGGTCTGAGTTCTTCCTAATCAGAATTAATTGGGGCAGGGGTGTCTGTTAAAGCCTAGACTCCTATGGCCCAGTCTAGAGCCAATAAACCAGAGTATTACGTGGTAGACCTGGAAACTGCCACTGAACACATTCTAAAATTTACATCACGTGGTGACTCTAATGTTTCATGAGACAGCTATGCCATGGCTCTTCCTGCTTAACTTCACCTCTTTGGAAGTCAAGATTCAGATGCTCAGAATTAATAAATATGGGGTTATAAGATAGAACACCTTGGAATATTCTATTCCACATGAGTGTCCCTCTTGCCTATCAAAACTTAAATGTTCATACTATGTTTATAAAGAGCTTAAATTCTCACAGTCCTTTATATCATACACAACATTTCACATTCCCAACTTTTTCTGATCCTTACCACAATCTTCAGGAAAGTCAGGGTGGCCATAATTCCCTCCATTTTGTCACCTGATGCAATGAAGACTCAAAGAGCTGTAGTGACTTGTCTATGCTACATAAACTACATAATTTATTAATCACAGAGAAGGTGGACTATTTCTATTCCACCATTCAGTTGACCTATTATAGTAACTGAATGCATTTAATGGCACATTATAGTTTACTAAAAACTTCCACGAAACCTTATGAAATACATTAAGTAGCATTATCTACATTTTCAGATTAGCAAATCAAGAGGCACAGTGGAGTACTGTGGTTAAATTTTAAGGCTCGGGACTGAATGTCTTAGTTCTATTACTTGCTCCATGACCTTGAACAAATTACCTAACTTATGTGAGCCTCAGTTTCCCTATCGGCAAAACAAGGATAATAATAACTGTCTTAGAAGCACTGTGAGAATTTAGTATCATAATTTACATAAAATGCATATGGCCTGACACATCGATCAAACTCAACAAATGCCAACTATTATTGGCAGTAATTAAGGTTCTGAGGTTAATAAAAACCAAAAGAATGTCTCATTATTATCCTGGTGCATAGCCCAATGGACAGCATAGCAGGAATTCAGTATATATATCTGCCCAACCAAATAAGGAATGAACAATAGAGGCTAAAATGACTTCCTCCGGGTCATGTAATTGGTAGATAACAGTCACAACTCAACTTCCTGTCTCCCAACAAAAAATCTGGTGTTCTTTATACTATGCTGGTCCTCCAGCCATCCCCACCGAGCAATGAATTGAAGGTTAGGATTTAACTGACTGTGTACAAGCAGTGTCTGAGAAGAATCTACATTCCTGAATGTGGAATTGTAAACCACTGACTCTGACTCCAAAAAGCACTGGACACAGTCGACCAATCTAGGCTTTGTCCTTATCATCGTGTCTCCCTCCTTGATGCCCTGGTACAAGGAGCCGTGCACGTAGATACTTGTATTCTCCTGAAACAACAAGGCCATTCAGCTGTTCCTTTCTAATCTAAAGATGCTGTCTGTGTCTGCCCATCCTTCGGGTTCAGGAGTGGATTTGGAAGGTGAATAGCTAGCGTGTTCCAGCGAAGTACAAAGGGAAAAGGGTTATATAAATGGGATCGTGCTGTCCCATGAGGTTAGTAAATCCCCATCCTTTTCTCCTAATCCTTCAATCACCACCACTACCTCCTCCTCCTCTACCTCCCAGGAGGGAATACATACACTTGAATTAACCTAATGCCTTTTCAATCACTTCTGATATGAAATCTACAGTTCTCCAAGCTCTTCATTCAGGCTTGTGTCAAATCTGCATTGAACAGTAACCACTAATCAATGTCAGTTTATTGATAGCTCAAGACCTAATTTCTCTGCAGCCACACTGAATCACATGACAAAGGTTATAGTATTCCTAACTCAATGTAAATGTGATCATTATTTCGAAGATGAAAGAAAAAATGAAAAATGCAGAATCAACGTATTTTAGACAGCAAGGAGCTCTTTTTATAACAACAGTAACAAAACCCTGTTTGTGAACTAGAATCCTGAAATGTTAAAAGTGATAGAAACCTTAGAAAGCATCTGATCCAACCCTCTTCATTTACAGTTGTGTAAACTGAGGCCAGAGAGAAAAGAGAGACTTGTCCGGGGCCGTGCAACTTCCTTCTCTATAACTAGCATTGCATCTTCCCAGCCTGCCAATCCCAGGATTTGTTTCTAAACAAATCCTAACATATACACCAGGAAGCTCTATTTAATACAATTCTCAAGTGGCAAGAAGGGAGGGCTATTAGAGTTGATTAGAAGATAACAAGATGGCCCCAGAGTTGACCCTATGCTCCCTCATGGAAAGATGCTCCAGCTCAGGAGGCTGCAGGTGGAGGGGATGTTGCCAACTCAGAGAGTGTGGGGAGAACAGGACTGCAAGTCAGATGGCAAAGATTGGAGGTACATGATAAAGCTTCTCTATTAACTTAAGCGATTGGACATGCTCAATCAGGCATCCCAGCTGTATCAGTTATAGATTATCAGTGACATCAAGCACTTACATATGAAGCTGTCCTGGGCTGTCAGTGCCAATTGCTGGAAGATAATTGGAATTCCAAATGCTTAAAACCCAGGCTTCTGGGGCTGTGAGATACTGGCAGAGGAGTTTGGAAGACTGTCATTCTTACACACACACACACACACACGCACACGCACGCACACACACACACAGAGTAGCAATGGTAATTCATATTAGGTTTTGGAAACCAACCTCAGAGTAAAGATGCACAGGACCTCTCAAAAGGCTTTCTCTTAATCTGTTATATTGAAACTTCTTCCAAGGTTAACCAACAAGGGAACAGTAGGATCAGAGGTTCTAGATGAGGCTAAATCAGTTACCTTAGGGTATTGTAGAATAGTGGCCTCTGATTGTTGAGGGCACTGAGGGGCAACCCGAGCCTGCCTAGTCCTGGGATGCAATTTCAGATACAATACCACAGAGCTGCCAACCATGTTGTTACTTCTCAGAATGTCCTGATATTAATATTTTACTTGTTAAAATACGAGGCTAATTTTTCTTCATTGGCATTGTTCTCTTCAATAAGACAGAAGTAGAAGGCACAGAATAACAGCAGAAACATCAGCTGAATATTACTGAGCTCTTACCACCCAACAAACACTGTGCAAAGTGTTTTGCATTAACTTTCTCTACCACGTGACAGGTACTAAGAGTATCCTCACTTTACAGTTGAGAAAACTGAGATTAAGTGTTGACCCCAAATTCACCCAGGTTATGGGTAGCAGAGTGAGATAAAATGCCAGGTGAGTCTGTCTCCTGAGCTCTTGAGAGTCAAGAAAGCTGTTTTATTTTTGTATTTTTAAAATTAAGTTATAGTAAAATTGGCTTTTCTGGTGTAAAATTTTAGGAGTTTTAACACAGGTATAAATTCTTGTAATCACAACAGTAAAAATGAAGAACAGTTTTATCACCTTCAAAACTCCTTTTGTGAGAAAAACAAATACCGTATGCTAACACATATATATGGAATTTTAAAAAATGGTTCTGAAGAACTTAGGGGAAGGACAGGAATAAAGACGCAGATGTAGAGAACGGACTTGAGGATACAAAGAGGGGGAAGGGTAGGCTGGGAAGAAGTGAAAGAGTAGCATTGACATATATACACTACCAAATGTAAAATAGATAGCTAGTGGGAAGCAGCCGCATAGCACAGGGAGATCAGCTCTGTGCTTTGTGTCCACCTAGAGGGGTGGGATAGGGAGGGTGGGAGGGAGACGCAAGAGGGAGGAGATATAGGGATATATGTATACGTATAGCTGATTCACTTTGTTATAAAGCAGAAACACACACACCATTGTAAAGCAATTATACTCCAATAAAGATGTTTAAAATAAATAAATAAATAAATAAATAAATAACTCCTTTTGTAGTCAAGCTATCTGACTATAAAAGCTATTTTTTAGTCACACCTCAGGCCTAATCCTGACCCCTGGCAACCATTATTCTGTTCTCCTTCACTGTAGTTTTTTCTCTTCAAGACTGTAATGTAAATGGAACCTATGTAACCTTAGGAGACTGGTTTCTTTCACTAGGGCAACATACTGCCTTTGAGATTCATCCAAATTGTTGCAGTTATCAATACTTTGTTTCTTTTACTGCTGCGCTGTATTCCACCATGTGGATGTACTACAATTTGTCTATCCATTCACTCACTGAAGGGCTTGGGACTGTTTACAGTTTGGAGTAATTATGAAAAAAGCTTCCATAAACATTCATGGACAGGTTTTTCTGTGAACGTAAGTTTTAACTTCTCTAGAGTAAATACTCAGAAGAGGGACTGATGGGTCATATGGAAACTCCCAGGCTGTTTTCCAAAGTGGCTGATCATTTTTCACTCCCACAGGCAATACAGGAGAGTTCTCGTTGCTCTTTTGACATTTTCAACATTTTAATTTTAGTCATTCTAATGGGTGTGTAATTCTATATCACACGGGAGTTTTAATTTCTATTTCCTCAATGACAAACAATGTTTCATATGTGTACTTACCACCTGTATAATCTCTTTGGTAAAGTTTAACTCTTTTGCCCGTTGGAAAAATGTTGTTTTTTCATTTGTTTTCTTTACTGTTGAGTTATGAGAGTTTTTAACATAGTCTGAATACAAGTCTTTGGTCAGAGAGTGTTTTGCAAATATTGATGCTTTCTCCCAATCCTCTTCACAGATTGTCTTTGACAGAGCAAAAAGTTTCAAATTTTGATAAAGTGCGATTTATTAATTTTTTCCTTTTATGTATTGTACTTTTGGTGTCAGAGCTAAAAACTCTTTGATGAACTCTAGGTCCTGACGACTTTTTTCTGGTTTTTTTGTTTCTTTGTTTTTTTTGTTTGGTTTTGTGTTTTGGCCATGCCATGCGGCTTGTGGGATCTTAATTCCCCAATCAGGGATTGAACCTGGGCCCTCATCAGTGAAAGCTTGGAGTCCTAACCACTGGACCGCCAGGGAATTCTTTCTGTATTATTATGCAAACATTTTTTGTTTTGTTTACACTTTATATTTAGATTGATGGTGCATTTTGATTTAATTATTGTTTAAGGTATGAGGTTGAGGTTCATATCACGTATGAAGGCCCAATTGTTCCAACAACATTTGTTGAAATGACTATCAATTTCCTCATTAAATTGCTTTTGCAGCTTTGTAAAAAATACCTAACTGGCCAGGACATGCAGGGAATGGGTATGAGTGCTAATGGGTATGAGGTTTCTTTCTGGGTGATAAAAATCTTCAAAAGTCAGATTAGGATGATGGTAGCACTACTCTGTAAACATTCCAAAAACCATTGAGTTATACACTTTAAATGAGTGGGTTTTATAGTATGTAAATTATATCACAATAAACCTGTTAATTAAATAAAATCAGCTATCCGTAGTAGTGTGGGTCTACTTCAGAACTCATTCAATCTCTATATTTCCCTTCCCCAATACCACACTGTCTTGATTACTGAAGCTTTATAGGAGGCCTTAAAGTCTGGTGGTATGACCCCCCCTAACTTTGTCTTTTTCAAAATTGTTTCAGCTTTTCTCATTCTTGGCCTTTCCATATAAATTTTAGAATTAGCTTGTCTCTTATTTATTAAAAAAAAAACAAACACCTGTTGGGATTTTCATTAGAATTGTATTAACCTATAGATGAGATTGGAAAAAACTGACATCTTTATTACACTCGGTCCTTCAAAACATGAACATAGTATGTCTCCATTTATTAAGATCTTTCATTCACATTTTGGGGGGTAGTTTTCAGCATAGAGATACTATACATGTTTTCTTATATTTATACATATGTATTTCATTTTTGAGTAGTATTGTAAATGTTATTACTGTAAATTTTTGATTTCCAATTGTACACGACTAGTGTACAGAAATACAATTGGTTTTTCTGCATTCACCTCACAATCTATGATCTCATTAAATTCACTTATTAGTTCTAAGAGTTGTTTTTATAAATTCCTTGGGATTTTCTACCTAGACAATCATGTTATCTGCAAATAAGGACAGTTTTATTTCTTTCACTTCCTTCTACTCTAAGACTTTCTTTTTATGTATTAATTTTCTCCTTCAGGTAAACTCTCTGAAATCAATTCTGACATGAGAATTGATGAAAGATGAAGATGAGAGAAAATGTGAGTGTTAGACACAATTTTAATTGCACTAGTTTTATACCTTCTAGAGATATCTGAGACATCTTTAATGCCATCAACTGCTGGCTCAAAGCAATTCACTGCATATTTATTCAGTTCCTCCTGTATACAGACATTCTAGGTATAGAGAACTAAAACATGAGATAAGAGCAAAGTCCTTCATTGGAAGTTTACAGTGTAGTAGGGGAAACAGAAAGGTATACGGATCATTCCACTGTAATGTGATAAGTGTTAATGAAATAGGCAGACACATGAGAATAAATGAAAAGAATATTTACTTCAGCCTGACCTGACAGTGATGGGTGGGATGACCAGATTACCCTTGTTCAAGCTACTGCCATTTCCCACTTGAACAACAGCAACGGCCTCCGAATTTACTTATCTCTAATCTTGCCTTCCTGACAATCTATTTTTTGAAAAATCAGTTTCATTGACGTATAATCACATACGGTACAATTCATCTATTTAAAGCACACAATTCAATGACGTTTTTATACTCACAGAGTGGTGCTCCATCATCACAATCAATTTTAGAACATTTTCATTATGCCAAAAAGAAAATGCACTGCCTTTAACCATAATCCCCCAAACTCCTAACCCCTCAGCCCTAAGCAATCATTAATCTACCCTCTGTCTCTAAAGATTTGCCTATTTTGAAGACTCCATATATGTATAATCAAACAATATGTGATCCTTTGACTGGTTTCTTTCACGGAATGTGATCAAAGTTCATATCTGTTTAGCTATGTGTCAGCACTACATTTATTTTTATTGTCAAATAATATTTAATTGTATACATATGTCTCATTTTATGTATCCATTCATCAGATGATGGATATTTGGGCTGTTTCCACTTTTTGAGTATTAAGAAAAATAATGTATAAACATTTGTGTGGACACACGTTTTCATTTCTCATGGGCACATACTTAGAAGTGGGCTTGCTGAAACATATGGTAATTTTATGCTTAACATTGGAGGAACCGCCAAACCCTTTGCCAAAGTGACTACACCATTTTAGACTCATACCAGCAGTATATGAGGGTTCCAATTTCTCCACATCCTAGCCAGCACTTGTTACCTAACTTTTTTTTATTATTATTATAACCATTCTAGTTAGTGTGAAGCAATATCTCATTGTGGTTTGTGGTTGCCTTTCCTAGGTGGTTAATGATGATTCACCTGGCTACTTGTTTCCATGACTCGTGGCTACTTGCTGGCTACTTCCATGATTCCTGGCTACTGGCATTCACCTGGCTACTTGCTTCCATGATTCCTTCCATGATTCCTTTAGCTCCAGTTGAAGAACAAGAAGGAAAAGTACAACTCAGCATCCAGCAACTTGGTCCTCGCATGTAGCACCTTTTAGGAAACCCCAAAGCTGATCTGACCTGCTTGCAGGCATGTCTTCTCATACTGGGAGGTGAGATAGCAACAAGGGAGGTGGGTAGAAATGAAAAGAACTGTGGGATTGGGTGGCAGTGGGTATAAATAGCCTCTGGACTAGAAAGAGGGTAGGCTGGGCTCAAAAGCAGACAGAGTTTGTTTTTGGCATTTCTCCATCCCCTTTTCCATGCTGTCAAGCATCCAAGGGCTGACCTGGAGAAGCAGGTTTGGACATGCCATGTGGGGCTCCGAAGAACAGAAGCAGGACTTTGCACAGACGAGCAAAACTTTCTCATTATCAGGAATAAACCCAAGCGAGGCAGCGAGCAACATTTTGCAGGGATTGTAGTACCCTGTGGCTACCTGGACTCAGGGCCTTTCTAGAAGTGAGATTCTATTATCCCTTCTATCTCTTGGATATTTTTTCTCAAGAAGCCACTGTTTTCATGACTTTCTTCATCTTCTTATAAGGGTTGGTCATTCACCAGGGTATCGCCTTCTTTTACATCCCACATCAAACATTCCCATCTGTATACATTCCTCTCAGGCTCTCATTACAGAACTTTCAAAATAATACAAGCTATGCTTAACGGCCATGCATGTTTTCTCTTTTTAGAAAACACTTGCATTTTAACAAGGTTTCCCAGCTCTGGAGAAGCACAAGACACTTTTCTTGACTGGAGATGGAAGCAGAGCATCAAGAAAAGGTCTGGAGAGCCAGAGGGGTGTTCAGCTACTTAATTTTGCTGCAGGCCAACACTGCACAGAGGTAGGGAATAAACAGGCTCCTAGCTGTTGACTAGAAAAAGACACAGATAATGAGAAAAATCTGAAGCTCTTTCTTATAGTCAAACTAAATATTTTCTGCCTAGCTAGTTTTCGTGGGCTTTTACATCTTGCTTTGTATTTTCTGATACTGATCCCCAAAACCAGACTTCATGCCAAATTAAGTAATAAAATATTACTAAATTTAAATGTGTGACAAATTTTACAATTATCCTTTGAGATAATTACTGTTATTATTACTATTATTCTTCCATCTTAAAGATAACTGAAGCTCAGAGAGGTTAAGTAACTTACCCCAAGTCCTTTGATCAATCAGAGGAAGAATTAAAAACCAAGGGGTCTGTCCCCAGAGCTTCACCTACTAACCCATGCTGCGGTAAGCAGAATTCTAAGATGACTCCCAAGATTCTCAGCCCCTGGTGTTCACACATATTCTCCCAGTTATTGAATCAAACATGAATCTAGGTACTATTATAAAGGGATTTGTCTGGTGTAATTAAGTTCCCAAATCAGTTGACCTTGTGCTAGGGAGATTATCCAGGTGAACCTGAACTAATCAATGAGCCCTTTAAGAGCAAAGAGCTTTATTCTCCAGCTGGTAACAGAAGAGGACACTCTTGCACTCTGGCTCATATGGAAGAAAGCAAACATCCAGGTTGTGAACTTCCTATGGGACCACGTGGAAAAGACCTGTGGGCAGCCTCTAGGAGCAAAGAGTGGTTTCTGGCTCACAACCAGCAAGAAAGCAGGGACCTCAGCCCTACAATCACAGCAACTGAATTCTGCCAACAACCCGAGTGAGCTTGAAAGAAAAGCCTATGCTCCAGATGATAATTCATCTCATCTTACTGCCCGCCCTTTCCAGCCTTGTGTCCTAGAGCAGAGAATCCAGCTAAACTAACCTCAGACTTCTGACCTGCAGAAACTGGGAGATAACACATGATCCTGTTGTGAGAGAATAAATATGTGGTAACTTGTTGTGCAGCCAGAGAAAACGAATTCAGTGTTCATTGTAGAGATGAAGGACATTCTAAAGAGTTCAATAGAAGAAAATAAATATCACCCAATGTCCTACCACTCAGAGGAAATCATGCTGACATTTTTGGCATATTTGTTTCTAGTATTTACAAATAAGTATTCAAAACTGGTAACAAACTGTTACTAAATTTTGTTATTCTCTATTTTGTTCATTAGCATTCTGACAAGAGTATTTTCCATGTCACCAAATAGTCTTTAAAAATTTAACTTTTAACAATTGCTATCTACTATGCATATATAAAAAATGTATTTAACCATGCCCTTTTGGAGGCATTTAGATTGTTTTCATGTTGTTTTTATAATAAACCTCAGTTTGATCATTATTCATTACATAAATCTTTGAGTTCATCTCTTTTATCTTTAGGATAGACTCCCTAGAAGTGCTATTGATGAATCAAAAAGCTTTTGAGGGCTTCCCTGGTGGTGCAGTGGTTGAGAATCTGCCTGCCAATGCAGGGGACACGGGTTCGAGCCCTGGTCTGGGAAGATCCCACATGCCGCGGAGCAACTAGCCCCGTGAGCCACAATTACTGAGCCTGCGCATCTGGAGCCTGTGCTCAGCAACAAGAGAGGCTGTGATAGTGAGAGGCCCGCGCACCGCGATGAGGAGTGGACCCCACTTGCCGCAACTAGAGAAAGCCCTCGCACAGAAACGAAGACCCAACACAGCCATAAATAAATAAATAAAAATTTAAAAAAAAAAAAAAGCTTTTGAAATCTTTTAGTGTCTTGACACAGATTGTCAATTTGCTTTCAGAAGTGTTGCAGAAATACTGTATTCCTATCAGTGGGAAACTGTTCACCTCACCATGCTTTCATCCCATTGCATATTATTGCTTTCAAGGAATCTTGGTAAATCTCGTAGGCAAAATGTGGCATTTATTTATCTCTTTTCATTTATGCATACATTTATTAGCCACTTGTACATTTAATGAATTATTTATTCATGTTCTCCACTCAGTATTTATTTAGTAGATCGGTAAGACTTCTCATATGGTTAGGATGTTGACCAAATATTTCTTGCAAATATTTTCCTCAGACTGTCATTTTCATTTTGATTTAGATTATCAGCTACAGTATTTTGTTCACCTGTATACAAAGTATCATCTCTTACTTCTGTGAATGTTTTCATTGCTTTTAGAGAAAACTGCTTGCTCACCACAGTATTAAATACTGGCATGCATTTTCTTTTATATTTAAACTGTTTTCCTTTTTATTTTTCCTGTAACTGTAGTCCATCCAGTGTGAGGTAAGGCTTCTCATCTGGTGGTGAGGCACCTGTCTAATGACAGGATGGAGGATGACTGTCATGAGGGCATGAACCTCACATTCCTCTGGTTTCCTCCATGGTCCCAGCACAGACATACACACACCTAGTGCATGGCGAGTATAAATGTCTCTTGCATTGAAGTCAATTGGACAGATTCGAATTGAATCTCAGAAGCACCAATGAGTCATGGACAGATGATCCCAGAATCCTAATACTGATAAACATACTTGGGTCTAATCTTGTGTCCACAGGAAGCTCACTGGATAGCAATGGAAGGAAACAGCTTTAATAAAAGCATTTATTTCAGCTCTCCCAACTCAGTGGCAGATGCTTCTGGTTCCAGACCTCTTCCCTCCTGCCAAATTTGTCAAATGAAGCTGCAGGCATGAGGGTCTGTTGCCATTTCAGGATCAAAAGGCACACTTCCGGGCTTCCCTGGTGGCGCAGTGGTTAAGAGTCCGCCTGCCGATGCAGGGGACACGGGTTCGTGCCCCGGTCCGGGAAGATCCCACATGCCGCAGAGCGGCTGGGCCCGTGAGCCGTGGCCGCTGAGCCTGCGCGTCCGGAGCCTGTGCTCTGCAAGGGGAGAGGCCACAACAGTGAGAGGCCCGCCTACCGCAAAAAAAAAAAAAAAAAAAAAAAAAAGGCACACTTCCACCTGCTGTCGTATGTCTGATGGTGATTGGATGTGACAGACGTCCCGTGTAACGCAGAGATCATTTCCAGTCACCTGAGAACTATCCCCTCCCCTTTGCCTCATGTTCAAGCCAGATGGAATCTAGAGCTTAACTGAGGCAGAATCTCTGCTGTAATGTCTTTCTTCAGGTCACATGTACTTCTACCCAAATGTATGTAGATTGCTAATGACAAAGCACAAGGAAATACTTTTAAAATGAGAAAGCGATGGAAAACTTATTGGCCAGTGACCCCTTGGTAGTTCTTTTATAATTTATAGGCCTAATTCAGACCGTGTAACGTTCTGAAAGCCATTGTTCTCAGATCATATCAGTTGAAGCTGGACCTATTGTGGGAGAGAGGCTGTATACAGAATACACACAGTTTTTGGTAAAATACATCATCTCTGCATGGTAGAAAATAATTGAGTTGCACCCTGTCCCTTGATGAGGCAATTCCTACTCCTATTTTCAGTTATCTCACAAATGTTCACGGTGCTTCCTCCATGAAAGTACTATCTTAAGTCCATATTTTGGTTATGGTCCCAAAACCCAGTGGTGTTAAACAACCATTTTATTATGTTCACGGATTCTGTGGGATGGGAATTCAGGCATGGCACAGAGAAGCCTCTCTCTGCTTTGTGATGCCTGGGAATTCAGCTAAGAAGACTGAAACAGCTGGGGGTGACTCAAATAGTGGGGCCTGAAGTCGTCTGGAGGCTTCTTCACTCACATGCTTCACGCCCAGACTGGAGTGACATCAAGGGCTAAGGCTCACTGGGCATCTCACTACATGTAAATAGAGCCACAGGACTCTTATGTGGTTTCTCAATGTGGCATCTCCAGCACAGCAGCCCCAAGCAAACGGTACTTCTTACACAGTAGCTCAGAGCTCCAGCAGCAAATGTTCCAGTGAAAAAGAGAGAAGCTGCCTGGCCAATTATGACCCAGGCTCAAAAGTCACATAGCATTACTTCTACCACATTCTATAGGTCAAAACTCAACCAGATTCAGTGGGTGGGGACCTAGATCCCATCTCTTATGGGAGGCATGTCAAGGAGTTTGTGGATGTGTTTAAAAGCTGCTACAGAAGCAGCCCTTGAGCCAAGGATTCAAGTGCAAATACGCAGTTCACTTACAGTGGTTTCAGGAAGCACCCATAGAGGATTGAAGAAGTGAGACAGGAAGCGAAAAAGTTAGTTCAGAGCGACTTAACCAGCAGTTTAGGGCTGTGGACAACTAGGGCTCAATCTCAATGACCACTATGTGATGCAGAGTCCAGTATGCCTCATTGCTTCCCAACTGAAAGGCAAGGTTGCAGAACTATTTATCTACCAACTTCTCACAGTCACTGATTGAGCGTTACTTGTAGGGAAGGTGGTGGTAACTCCTGGACACTTTCAGAGGGTTTCCACTGCCAGAGAAAGTCCTCAGGAAGAGGCAGGTGCTTGAAAGTGGAAGTTGTAAGGTTGGCATGTCCAGTAATGTTGAGAGCTGAGTAGATATGTTGGATGATGATGAGCAGGGTCTGTCAGGAACTGGCAACATACCTTAATTCTAGCGCTACTCATCTAGACATGGAATTCAGATGGATTGATTTAACTCCTCTCCTAAACTGGTGACTTCCTTGAGGACAGGACCTGTATCTTTTTCATCTTTTTATCATTAGCACCTAGACTAAAACCTTGCACATAGGAGACCCCCCCCATTGTGAATGACAAAATAAAATAAAGAATATATCTATATCCTTAGGTCAAACCCCTTTCCCAGGAAATTCCCCAGAATTTGTTGCCATCTAATTCTTTCCTACCTTGGCCACCTCTACGTTTGTGTACATAGAGTCTACCTCTGTCTTTTTCATACCATGCTATAAGACCTTAAGCCTGCTTCACTTCCTGCATTCACTCTCCCAGTAAATGACTCCACCATCTACTCAGTTCCCCAGGTAGAAACTCTTGATTCACCTTTTACTTCTTTTTCCCCCAAAACCTCCTATATGCATGCTTTTGTTACATCTATCTTTGGAAGGTTACTTTATTCCCCCTTTTGCTGTTTCTCTCTGTTACGGCTCCTAGATCAAATGTTCATCATCTCTTTCTAGACCATTGCTGCAACTACCTGATTTGTCTTATTGCTTCAAGTGTCTCCTGAAAATCCAGTGTATTAAGACTTCAACTCTTCATTTAAACCCTTCAGTTGTTCCAATATCAGGTGAAAATAAATTCTCTTAGCTTTCAGTTCTCAGCCAATATGAAAGGAAGAACTAGGTTTTCAAATTTATCCCCCCACCCCATCTATAAGACCCATTTGTTGATCTAAACATTTCACAAAGCCTCAAAACCCCCAAATTCACCCTCTATGTTTGGGTCTTCTTATGCTGTTCTCTCTTCCCAGAATACCCTTCCATGTTAGCCTCCATCTGACAAAGTTTCAACTGTCCTTCAGGGTCCAGTAGATGCCACTCTCTCTATTAGAACAACTACCACTACTAACTCTAGTTAACTAACCACCCGAGCCCTGGTTAAAACTACCATATTTCCTCAATTCTAAGATCTCATGAACTATTTAATGCCTCACTGATTTATTACCATATTTTGATACAACCGAAAGAAACTAAATGGCTTATGTATGTGAAATTTTTAAAAAATGCTGGAAATGTTGGAAATTGTAGGGGTTCAGAGCATGTCATCCTAAAGTATGCCACCTTGTCATGTGGATCATTTTGAGTTAAAGGCACTTGAGAAACAACAGATACAAGATGGACATTCTGACTTTCCCTTTTCTTCCTAAAAGCAGGAAATAAAACTCCCATGTGAAAGGTGCCCTCCCTGTACCAGGAGGAAGGAAGACATTCATGTCCCTGGAGACTAGGAGTGGAAGCCAGGAGAAATCTGCACATAAACACCTTGTTAACCCTTATCTTCCGAGGTATCAATACTTTTCCACAATTAACTGCTCTAGCCCAAACTTCTTTGTTTTGTCACGTTTCCACAATTTACTACTCTTTGTCCAAACTGGTATATAAGCTTTGGGCCCTACCTTCTTTGTTGGATCGTCATTTTTTTCTGATGAAAACCCCATGTACGTGGGCTTCCCTGGTGGCGCAGTGGTTGAGAGTCCGCCTGCCGATGCAGGGGACACGGGTTCGTGCCCCGGTCTGGGAGGATCCCACATGCCGCGGAGCGGCTGGGCCCGTGGGCCATGGCTACTGAGCCTGCGCGTCCGGAGCCTGTGCTCTGCAAGGGGAGAGGCCACAACAGTGAGAGGCCCGCCTACCGCAAAAAAAAAAAAAAAAAAAAAAAAAAAAAACCCCATGTACATGTAAAAATTATGAAATATAATTTGTATGCTTTTCTGTTGTCTTATGTTAGTCCCAACTGGAGACCCTAAGAGGGTAGAGGAGAAATCTTACCTCCCTTACAAAATATAGTATTTGCTTCCTCTTCTGTGTTCCCAGAATACTTTTATGGCCAGGCATACATCTCAGTGGAGGTCCTCTGCATGCCTTGAGAAGGTCAGACTTCTTCATGAAATTTCTTGAAACATCCCTCTATATTGTCACTGTCATAGAATGTTCTGGGTTAATTGCAAACAAATACCAAGCCACATTCCTCAATTTACTGAGGACCAAGAAGTATACTGGGTAAGAACTAGAAACTAGAGTACAACTGGGATTCCGATCAGCTTAATGGATAGGGATTTTCTGGAAGAGGCCAGCCTGAGACAGGGGACAGTGAAGACCCTGAGAGAAAAAGAACCCTAAGGAAACATCAGGAAGAGTGACTGTCTTATATTCTTTGATGACATGGTCAGTCAGATGCTGCCACAAGGGGAGACTAAGGAGAGGCTCAGGAAAAAAAACAAGGTTTATTATACTTATGAGCCCTAAAGACATGAGGCATGGTACCCCACACAGGGCCACATTGGAAAGACACCAGAGTGGTCAGGAGGCAAAAGATGGGAGTAGGGAGAATACTTAGGCTAAAGACTTTATTGGGGTTTCCTTGGGAAAGACAAGGCAGGGCAGGGAAAACATTTTAGGATTGGCTAGTTTGAATAATTTTAGCTGGCTTTTAGGCTATAGGATTGGTCCCCAGTTGCCTGGTACCTAGTCCTAGGATGATTAAGACAGAGGAATATTACCTCCTGAGGGATATGGGCCAGAAAGAGGAGGGATGGCTCTGGACTGGTTAATGTGCATATCAAAGGCATAATCCTGACTAGACCCTTTCCTATCTCTAAGAATTGGCTAGCCCAGAGAGGGGCAGTCTCTCCCCAGCTAGAAATATATTTTAAGATGTCGAAACATCATAACAAACAGAAAATATAAAATATACAATACAGTGATCCAGACTGAGCAGCAGGTCTTCCACCTTAGCATCTGGCTCTCCCCAACCCATTCTTTGTTCCACTACTCACATCTGCCCTCTTATAGGGCAAGAACTAAAGTACAAAGGAAAAAACTAGATCACTAACAATTCAACAACTATGCCGTGGGAACTCCCTCTGAATGTGTGGTCATAATAGGGATAAAAACTTTCCTATTAGCTACAGAAGGACAAAAGTAGGTGCAGTCAGTGGGCCTGGGAAAATCAGATTATTCCAAGGCAGTGGTAGCCTTGGGGGTCAATGATACAACAGAAGTTGACAGCAGTGTAGACAGTAGAAAGACAAAAATCTAGTCAGCTGAAAAAATAATAATAATCAGTGGGAAAAAAGGATGTCAAAAGTACAGCACACTAGAGAACAGGGTACACCTATAAATGTGACACATGTATTCAGGTATATAAATAAGCCCATGAATATACTGTTTAGGAACAAATAATAATTATGTGAACAGTCACTATACGTACCACCTCATCCCCACTCCTCTCTTTTCAAAGGAAAAACACTGTTACCTACTGGGTCAAAATCTGAGTCCCCATTCTTGGGGAAATCCCTGGACAATGAGAAAAAAACAGAATCCAGAGAGGTTTGAGGGGAGGAGGAAAAGGGAAGAGAAAGGAGAAAAGAGGAGGGAAGAAGAATAAAGAAAAGCTTTTCAGGCAGGATGTTGTTGGAAATTTGGGGAGACTGGAAGTTGAAAATATGATAAATAAAAGAAGACTGTTAGGCAGTGCTTGCCAGCCATGTGGAGAACTGAGAGAGGCATCAAAGAAAAGGCTGCAAATACGTTTCCTGTGATTTAGGAATACACATACCCGTTAGTACTTTTTACATTTGTATATTTTATTTCAGATATTGTATTACTTAGGTTTTAAATTTTCCATTTGTTTCTTTTCTTTTTTTTTTTTTTTCTGATCATGCCACACAATATGCAGGATATTAGTTTCCTGACCAGGGATTGAACCTGTGTCTCCAGCAGTGGAAGTGCAGTCTTAACCACTGGACTGCCAGGGAAGTCCCTTGTCTCTTTCTTATATTGTCTATTTATCTGCTGAGGTTTTCTCTCTTTATTCATGAATATATTTTCCTATACCTCATTAATAATAGTTACAAGAGCTACTTTAAAATCCTTGTGTACTAATTCTGATATATGAGACATCTTAGGGTTGGTCTCTGTTGATTGTTATTTATCTGGAGAATGGGTCACATGTTTCTATTCTCTGTATGTCAAGTACTTTTAGATTATATTCTGGACATTGTAATGGTATGTTGTGGAGATTGAACTCTGTTACATTCTTCCAAAAATTGTTGACATTTTTGGTTTGCTTGTTTTAGGAGACAATTAATTAACTTGGTTGGAACCCAACTTCAAACTTCGCCTGTTGAGCAGCAGCTCAGATTAGTTTAGTTCTTCTACTCCTTAGCTGAGTAGTTTGCAGTCCAACAGTAGTTTGCAGCTCTGTGTGGTACACGGATCAGCCAGAGATTTGGAAGAGTGTAAACACAGAAATTAGGTCACCCGGTCTCTGATTCTCTCCTTTCCAGGGTCCCTTCCTCACTGCCTAATGATTATGGTTGCTCTGAACTCTGTCCTCTGGTTCTTCAGGCAAGAAAGGATATAGGTTTTCTATCAAAGGTTTAGATACCATATGGTGCCAACTTTGCAAGCCATATTCATATTAACAGGAAACTTATCCTATGCTAGTCCCTTTTTCCAAGTTTCTATCACTATCTGGAATCTGTCTGCTTTTGTTCATTCTTAGATCCTTCAAGTAGTTGTTTTTTATATTGATACTTTGTCCAGAGTTTACAGTTATCTACAGCAGAATTGATCTATAAGGAGCATACTTTATCATACTTAACTTAATTGCTTTTGATTATTAGATTTTGTTTTTTTGCATATGAACCAAACTTGGACTAGTCTTCATGGACTGGGTTTGTTTTTTTTTTTAGCAAGTATCCAGACACAGCCTTCAATTTACTATAGGTGAGCATTTTTTTTTGAACAAAGTATTGTTTTACTTTTTTTTTATTAGTTATCTATTTTATACATATTAGTATATATAGTCCCAATCTCCCAATTCATCCCATCCCCCCACCCCCACTTTCGCCCCTTGGTGTCCCTACATTTGTTCTCTACATCTGTGTCTCTATTTCTGCCTTGCAAACTGGTTCATCTGTACCATTTTTCTAGATTCCACATACATGCGTTAATATACGATATTTGTTTTTCTCTTTCTGACTTACTTCACTCTGTATGACAGTCTCTAGGTCCATCCACATCTCTACAAATAACCCAATTTTGTTCTTTTTTATGGCTGAGTAATATTCCATTGTATATATGTACCACATCTTCTTTACCCATTCGTCTGTTGATGGACATTTAGGTTGCTTCCATGTCCTGGCTATTATAAATAGTGCTTCAATGAACACTGGGGTGCATGTGTCTTTCTGAATTGTGGTGTAGGTGATAATTTAAACCCAGATTACAAATGAAGCTCACAAATGTTTCTTAAAATAGCTTTTCTAATTATAACAGAAATATAACATAATCCCAATTAATGAATTTATTGATGGAATTTATTAAAAAGAAATAGATACAATATTATTAGAGCACCAAGTGTCAGACACCGTACTAGACCCGTAGCAAGGCATTTTTTAATGTCATTATGCTATGAACATTTTGTCATTACAGTCAAACCCTGCAGCCTACCTCTACAGTTAAAGTTTCCTAATAGAATGACTCCTGTTTTTTAAATACTAGTCAAATTCATAGCACTTATATATTTCTCAATGCAACAGTTTTCATTACTCTTTATATATGAAAAAATTATATTTAAGTCTTAAACACTCAATACAACATTTTTAACAAAACAATGTGTGGAGACAACTTTCCAATTACATTCCAATCACAAAGGATGGAACATCAGAATCACATTTTTTAAGATTTTGCTAATTATTATCAAAGGGAATATTGTTAATGCAAAGAGACCTTAGAATTACATTCCAATCACAAAGGATGGAACATCAGAATCACATTTGTTATGAGTATGCTAATTATTATCAAAGGGAATATTGTTAGTGCAAAGAGGCCTTAGAATATCAAGCTCTCTACCCAAACCAACTGTTTGCTAACAATCATATTGATAATTTGGTTATCAGGAAGCAATGTTTTAAGTATTTTGCATCCTAAATGATAACTTGTTACATGTGTATATGTCTAAATTGTGTTTTAGAAAATTAGTTGGGGACTTGGGGTTGATGAATAATGCATTATAATTTTTCCCATTTAAAATAATAGGAAATATGGTGGTGTGATGAATTGGGAGACTGGGATTGACATACATACACTAATATGTATAAAATGGATAGCTAATAAGACCTGCTGTGTAAAAAAATAAATAAAATAAAATTCAAAAGTCAAAAAAAAAAAAAAATGTAAGTCTTCCAGCTCAGGAACCTGGGATGTCTTCTTTAATTTCTTTCAATGATATTTGTACTTTTTAGTGTAAAAGTTTTATACTTATTTTGCTAAATTTATTCCTGATCATTTTATTCTTTTTGGTGCTATTGTAAATAAGAGTATTTTCTTTTTCTTTAAAAAAAAATAAATTGTGATAGGAAATATGCTTCTTGGTTAGTGTTTTTGTGTAGAAATCTGATTTTTCAAGAATAGGTTACTGAGCTGATGTTAAGCAGAGATGCCTGTAATTACATTTTTCTATGGATATGCAGGCTTACTAAATATTACAGAAAAACATTTTCCATTTTCCAAATGTATTTTATAAAACTTGTGCAAGATGTTAACAGGTATCCCCAGACATCGCCCCACTATTCTTGAAGAAGCCCTAAACTAAAGTATTAATACAATTGCAAATATTTCTGACAGAGACTAAGCATTCTGTTTAATAACACAGACTAGTTTTTTGAATAAGCTGATGTCAAGGCTAAAAACTTGAGGATATACGTATATATATGTATGTGTGTATATATATAGACACACACCAAGTTGAGTACTATATGACACATACATCCTTGTGCATATATAACTATATCGACATGCATCTATACCATTTATGGGCTGCATTTAGCTTGCAGATATGTTTTGCAAGGCCTGCAGAGTGTTTTTAAAATGTCCTTCCAGTCTCCTCTGTCCCAAACTGGCTGACTACATTTATGCCATCTGTCTGGACCATGTAGGTGTTTGAGTTTGGAACTTGAGATGTAGGATTTGGAAGCTGAAAGATGGGGCTGAGAGCACTAACTCAGATCGCGGGGTGGCTAGCACTTTGGTTTCTCTTTTGGCCCTGAATAATCAGTTGTATTTTCCTGCTAATGTTTCAGAGGTTTCCCTCCCCCAAGCATTTCCTACCTATTACAAGGATGTTCTTCTCTTTTACTGTTTGTAAGTATTTTCCAAAACAGAATGAATATAAAATAAAAAGATTAAGTTGTGTATTCACATTGTAAGGGAATAGAATTTTTCAAAACAATCTATAACTAAAAAAGCAACTAGTTCTTTTTTGCCTTCCCAACCTTTCCTGACCCTGTCAAATGTAAACGAACTCCCATAAAGCCTCCTGTTAGAAATATAAAAAAGAGGAAAAGGTAGGCTTCTCTCAGGGCATCAACTGAAGTACAAGATAATTTATTCTAGTAACACCTTTCCCTGAGACTGTTTATGACACACTTGAAAGTGTATTCCTGGGACATTTGCCCCAAGATGACCCACTCCACTGACCAGGTGTTGATGGCCACATAGCCTCCAATAAAAAGAAAGAAGGAACCACAATTCCCCATTGGAGGATTTGGACACAGGCCATAGCAAGAACAATACTTGTACAGAAACCCTTGGAACAGTAACATTTACAATCATAAATTGCAGGATTGGGGGGCAGACTGGTTAGAGGGCTAGATTTTAGTAATACTGTGAGGTAGCCAATTTATTCCTAAAGTTAGTGCTGGAATAAATTGAATCTGAAGGTAGAGTAATTTACATTCATTATGATAATGCACATCTAAGTACAGTTAAGTGTTTTCATCCATTATCTCACTTAAATGACCTGCTCAGTCTCCTAATTGCCACAGAGTCTTTCCAATCTAAAAATACCTATAAATATTTATGCACAAAGATGTTCCTCCTTCTACTCTTTATAAAAGAAAATAATTGAAAACAACCTAATTATTCAACTTTAGGAAAATGGGTATGTTATGATATATACATATAATGTAGTAAAGTTATGACAATGATGTTTTCAAGATATTTTGGGTTTCTTTTAAGGACAATGTAAAGTTCTTATGAAATGGTAATCATAACAATATAAAAATGCATTAAAAATGTAATAAAACCTACCAATGTGCAGAACCCTGTAAGCAGAAGGAGTTTGGATTTTATTCTAGGTATGAGTAGAAACCATTGAAGTGTTCTTAGCAGCAGAGGGACATGCCTGGATTTGCATTTTAAAACAATTACCCTGTTTTCTCTATAGTTGTTTGTTCCTTCCAAATTTTGTAAAATAAAGATGTAATATCTTTTAAATTTTAAAAGTAAAAAACATAACAGGATCAAAAATAAACTTCTGGTCCTTGCTTTGCAATCTATTTGCCATATCCCTAAAATAAGCCCAAACCAGGGAACAAATATGAAGGTCCAACTTCAGGACCTCAAAGGAAGGCACTGCAGGGAGGCTTCAACACCCCCTGGCTTGTGCCCTTCAACTCAAGAGGGTAGAGTTAATATTATGGTGCAGACAAATGAGCCCACGACAATATCTCTTGCATGCTTGAAAGTTGCAGCTCAGGAAGATGGTAAATAAACTCCTATCTATGGAAGTGCTGCTCTAATGAGAAGATGGAAAGAGACAGCTGACCTCCATCAATTTGGTTTCCTTTTCTGGAGCAACTGATGCCACGTAGTGACTCCTGTCCCTCTGGGAGACAAAGTCCCAGTGTCTGCCACATCCATTCAAAGTTGAAAGCTCTGGGACATGATGTATGGTAAGAAACCCTGGGCAACTCCCCCAGGACCATCCAATTCCATATACAGAGTAGGTGAGGGTTGCTTGTGTGGTGGTATTTGGGTATGGGGAATGTCACACGCCCCTGAGTCCCCTTGAGCTTCCTGCCACTATTGCTCACTCTATCCTAATGAAGGCGGTTGCGTTTTTCTGTATGACTGCTTCCAAAATGTGAATGCACTCAGATTAGAGTTAGCTGGTACTGGGTCCGAGATAACAGCTGTTAGGTGGGGGCAGTTTTTAAAATGATGCATTATCAAAAGAGGGCAAGCCTAAGTCAGAATCTTTCAGGACACAGGGGCCAGTGGGAAGAGAAAGTAAAGCTGCAAGTAATCATTGAAATTTGACAACATTGGGTCCAGGGGTAAGAACTACAGGGGAAAAGCTCGGAACTTGCTGCTGGCTTTCTCTCCTGCTCACTCTATGACCTTGGGCAAGACATGCAGCCTCTCACTAACCCTATTGTACAAAATTAGAATGATAATAACCACCTCCTAAGATTGGTGTGATGGGTGGAAAGTACAATCTTTAAAATATCTCAGGCTGTGCATGATACATAAGAGGCTAGGGGCTCTACACCATGCACTCCAAAAACCATAAATGCAGTCCTGTTCTCTCTTTTTACAATAAGAACACGGAGGGCTGGGGTCCTTGTTCACTCAATGGAACTCCCATAATTTCATCACTGCTATTAGAGCCTCAAAAAAGGAAATGCTTTTTCCAAATGACTCCTAAATTCTTCAGATCCTGAAGAATGACAAGAACACAATTATGTTCCCTAGAATTATGAAGACAGGGAAACAAATTCATAAATAATGGAAGTTTTTTCAACAAAAGTTGAAGAGGGAGATAATATTTATACCCTCAATCAAGAAGTAAAATAACTAGAACACTACTCATAGAGTCCTTTAGTTAAGTGAGATTTTACTGTATTTAATAGTTAAATACAGTGGATTGTCAATGCCTAAGACTCCATAAACGTTCTACACTAAATTGATCTTCTTTTTCCTTATTTGGGAAGAGGGAAAGAAGAAAGGGTTACCTCGGGCATAGAAGGGTGAGCCTACAAAATTCCTTAGCTTCTAACATACATAATGTATTTCTAAATGATATATGTCCCTTCTCTTGTTTTCTCCTTCTGGGTTTGCTAATTATGACTTTTTCAAAACTTTTCAATAAAATGCAGTTTTTGATATCACATCCATATCCACTAACCACACATACGTGAATACATACATACATACACGCATGCATGCCCTATTCACTAGAGCACAAAATTCTCAATCAATAGTTTAGTTGTGTTTTTGAAGTAAGGATGGAGAGATTACACTAAAGGCTTAAATTTAAAGAAGTACAAAACTGCATTGCTAGTGGAATCTGGATGAAACATGATTAAGATACTTATTTCAAGCAACACATTTCTTAGCTGGAACCTACATTTCAATGAAGGCTGGTTTTGGATTTTCTTTCTATGGCTAGATTCCTATCTTCTACATAGCCAGTGTTCTAGACATACTGAAAAGGAAGACCCCAATATCTCTGCAAGTCCTCATGGCTGAAGCAGTAATTCCAGAGTGGAGAGAAAGCATTAGAGAGAACACCTATTTGGGAATCCCATGTCTGTTGACTTGTCAGATGTCCTGAATTTCATGTTTGCTGACTACAAAATGGAGGCTTAGAAAAAGAAGCAGGCTTGTGTGACTGTTTCTCCATACTGTACCAACCATCTGTTACTATCAGAGAAGTTCTGATTAAGGAGGGAAGCCAAAGAAAACTCCCTAGGTGTGACTCTGGAGAGTCTACTGACCAGCCCACCTTATGGCACTGCTGGCTTGTGTCCTCATGGTTCAATAATCATTTCTGATTTGCATCAGCCCATTCCATTGAATTGAGGTACACTCCAGAGCTATATGGATGAGAGATGGGACTCATTTTCCCGGAGTGTCAAGTTTACTTGGATTTGAAAGCAGGAGGATGAGAAAGGAGGTGGAGAAAAAAAAAACTGTTTTATATTAAATGAAACAGTATGTGATGGAGTAAAATGAAAAATCACATGAATTCTTAACATAAAAATATGTCACTACATTTTCACTCTTCTCTGCCGTAGGGAAATTGAGTGAAGGTAGGAATTCAGGAACAAATGGTACCATGAGGCGATGTAGAGGAAGGGGAAAGAGAACAGGGCTGGGAGTAAAGTATAAGTCAATGCCAGTCCTGGATTGGAAGCTCCGTTGCTGCGTGATCTGGGACAAGTGCCTTTCCTTTATTGGGGGGATTATATCACATTCCCATAAAGCTATAATAATAAGACAACATAGCATTTGGTATAAAGACAGACATATAGATTAATGGAATAGAATAGATTTTTCAGAAATAGGCTCATATTTACATGGTCAATCAATTTGCAACAAAATTACTAAGGAATTCAGTGGGGAACAGATAACCTTTTCAACAAATGGTGTTGGAACTACTGAGCATGTAAAATAATGAAACCTAACCCTGAGCTCATGCCATATGCAAAAAATTAACTTGAAGTGGATGATAGATTTAAATGTAAAAGTTAAAGCTATAACATTTCTAAAAGAAAATACAAGCAGCCTTGGGTTAGGCAAACTTTTCTAATAGGTATCAAAAAGCACAAAGAGATCAGACACGAAAACAATGATAAACTGGACATCATCAAAATAAAAAAATTTTCCTCTTTAAAAGATACTGTTAAGAAATTGGAAAGGCATGCCATAGGCTGGAAAAAATAATTTCAAAACCAACATCTCATAAAGGACCTATTTCCAGAATAGATAAAAATACTTTTATAACTCAGAAAGATAACAAAACTAGACAGCTTTTTTAAAAAAAAAAAAATAGGCAAAAGATTCAAACAGACATCTTAGCCAAGAAGATACACAGATGGCAAATAAGACTGTGTACTATGCTTAACATCAATAGTCATTAGGGAAAAGCAAATTAAAGTCACAAGCTACTACTACATACCCTCTTAGAATGGCTACAGTTGAAAAGACTGCTCATACCAGTGTTAGTAAGGGTGTAGAACAGCTGGAATACTCATATCCTTCTAAAGAGAATGCATAAATGGTGTAGCCACTGGAACAAAATTTGGCCATATTTAAATAAAGGTAAACATACCTATCATATAACCCAGTAATCCTACTCCAAATTAACCCACGAGAAATGAAAAAGGTATACTCACACAAAAATTTGCATGTTTATATTTAGCACCTTTATGGTAAAAAATTGGAAACAATCTGAATGTCCCACAAGTGGTGAAGGGTTAGACAAGTTGATGTATATATGTATGCTACTAATCAGCGATAAAAAGGAACAAACTGGGCTTCCTTGGTGGCGCAGTGGTTGAGAGTCCGCCTGCTGATGCCGGGGACACAGGTTCGTGCCCCGGTCTGGGAAGATCCCACATGCCGCGGAGCGGCTGGGCTCGTCAGCCATGGCCGCTGAGCCTGCGCGTCCGGAGCCTGTGCTCCGCCACGGGAGAGGCCACAGCAGTCAGAGTCCTGCATACCACGAAAAAAAAAAAAGGAACAAACTACTAATCCACACCACAACACGAGTGAAACTCAAACGCATTCTGCTAAGTGAAAGAGACTGGACATAAAAGACAATATACTGTATCATTCCATCTACATGGAATCCTACAAAAGTCAAAACGATAGGGATAGGAAACTAAAGTGATAGAAGTCTGTGGTTGCCAAGGGCAAGAGACTGAGGAAGGAAATTAACTGCAAAAGGAATTTTTGAGAGTGAAAGAAATACTGTATCCCATACCTTGATTGTGTTGATAGTTATGGCACTATGAAGATTTGTTGAAACTCATCAAACCATGCATTTAAAATTGGTCAATTTTACTATATTTAAACTACATCTTAATAAAGCTGATTTTTAAAAAAGGGGTTGGATTGTAGAGTCCTAATGTCCTTTCCATCCATAAAGTATGATTCTTAGGGAACAAGAATCTTTTCTAATGGGCCTGACCTTTTGCCCTAGAGGAAGACATCATCTTTACTGTACTGGATGGAAAACGAACTTGTCTTCTGCTCCTGAGAGGAAGGCAGTTTCCACCTTTCAGGACTCTTTGTTCTACAAACATCTTTGAAAAGATGATCTGGAGCAAAGGCAGCCAGTTCTCCCGTTTGCAAGACACCAAAAAATTTGAGAGACAGGATAGAGAATTGTCTTTCATTACCAATCACTTATGCCTCCCCTGAACTTCCATGGCTATAGTTTGGAGTTAAAACATCTCAGTTCAAAACACACTAAGCTACTAACAACGTTTTTTTTTTTTTTTTTTTTGCTGTGTTGAGTCTTCGTTTCTATGCGAGGGCTTTCTCCAGTTGCGGCGAGCGGGGGCCACTCTTCATCGTGCTGCGCAGGCCTCTCACTGTCGCGGCCTCTCCCGTTGCGGAGCACAGGCTCCAGACACGCAGGTGCAGTAGTTGTGGCTCATGGGCTTAGTGGCTCCGCGGCATGTGGGATCTTCCCAGACCAGGGCTCGAACCCGTGTCCCCTGCATTGGCAGGCAGATTCCCAACCACTACGCCACCAGGGAAGCCCTTTTTAACATCTTTACTGGAGTATAATTGCTTTACAATGGTGTGTTAGTTTCTACTTTATAACAAAGTGAATCAGCTATACATATACATATATCCCCATATCCCCTCCCTCTTGCGTCTCCCTCCTACCCTCCCTATCCCTCCCCTCTAGGTGGTCACAAAGCACCAAGCTGATCTCCCTGTGCTATGCGGCTGCTTCCCACTAGCTATCCATTTTACATTTGGTAGTGTATCTATGTCCATGCCGCTCTCACTTCGTCCCAGCTTAACCTTCCCCCTCCCCGTGTCCTCAAGTCCATTCTCTACATCTGCATCTTTATTCCTGTCCTGCCCCTAGGTTCTTCAGAACGCTTTTTTTTTTTTAGATTCCATATATACGTGTTAGCAAATGGAATTTTTTTTTCTTTCTGACTTACTTCACTCTGTATGCAAACTCTAGGTTCATTCACCTCACTACAAATAACTCAATTTCATTTCTTTTTATGGCTGAGTAATATTCCATTGTATATATGTGCCACATCTTCATTATCCATTCATTTGTCGGGGGACACTTAGGTTGCTTCCATGTCCTGGCTATTGTAAATAGAGCTGTAATGAACATTGTGGTATGTGACTCTTTTTAAATTATGGTTTGCTCAGGGTATATGCCCAGTAGTGAGATTGCTGGGTCATACGGTAGTCCTATTTTTAGTTTTTTAAGGAATCTCCATACTGTTCTCCATCGTGGCTGTATCAATTTACATTCCCATCAACAGTGCAAGAGGGTTCCCTTTTCTTCACACCCTCTCCAGATTTTTTGATGATGGCCATTCTGACTGGTGTGAGGTGATACCTCATTGTAGTTTTCATTTGCATTTCTCTAATGATTAGTGATGTTGAGCAACCTTTCATGTGTTTGTTGGCAATCTCTATATCTTCTTTGGAGAAGTGTCTACTTAGGTCTTCTGCCCATTTCTGGATTGGGTTGTTTGTTTTTTTGATATTGAGCTGCATGAGCTGCATGTAAATTTTGGAGATTAATCCTTTGTCAGTTGCTTCATTTGCAAATATTTTGTCCCATTCTGAGGGTTGTCTTTTTATCTTGTTTATGGTTTCCTTTGCTGTGCAAAAGCTTTTAAGTTTCAATAGGTCCCATTTGCTTATTTTTGTTTTTATTTCCATTTCTCTAGAAGGTGGGTCCAAAAGGATCTTGCTGTGATTTATGCCATAGAGTGTTCTGGCTATGTTTTCCTCTAAGAGTTTTATAGTGTCTGGCCTTACACTTAGGTCTTTAATCCATTTTGAGTTTATTTTTGTGTATGGTGTTAAGGAGTGTTCTAATTTCATTCTTTTATATGTAGCTGTCCAGTTTTCCCAGCATCACTTATTGAAGAAGCTGTGATTTCTCCATTGTATATTCTTGCCTCCTTTATCAAAAAAAAGGTGACCATAGGTGCGTGGGTGTATCTCTGGGCTTTCTATCCTGTTCTATTGATCTATATTTCTGCTGTTGTGCCAGGACCATACTGTCTTGATTACTGTAGCTTTGTAGTATAGTCTGAAGTCAGGGAGCCTGATTCCTCCAGCTCCGTTTTTCTTTCTCAAGATTGCTTTGGCTATTCAGGGTCTTTTGTGTTTCCATACAAATTGTGAAATTGTTTGTTCTAGTTTTGTGAAAAATGCCATTGGTAGTTTGATAGGGATTGCACTGAATCTGTAGATTGCTTTGGGTAGTATAGTCATTTTCACAAGGTTGATCCAAGAACATGGTATTTCTCTCCATCTCTTTTATCATCCTTAATTTCTTTCATCACTGTCATAGTTTTCTGCATACAGGTCTTTTGTCTCCTTAGGTGGGTTTATTCCTAGGTATTTTTTTTTTTTTTTTTTTTTTTTTTTTTGCGGTACGTGGGCCTCTCACTGTTATGGCCTCTCTCGTTGCGGAGCACAGGCTCCGGACGCACAGGCTCAGCAGACATGGCTCACAGGCCCAGCCGCTCCGCGGCATGTGGGATCTTCCCAGACCGGGGCACGAACCTGTGTCCCCTGCATCGGCAGGCGGACTCTCAACCACTGCGCCACCAGGGAAGCCCCTATTCCTAGGTATTTTATTCTTTTAGTTGCAATGGTAAATGGGAGTGTTTCCTTAATTTCTCCTTCATCAGATTTCTCATCATTAATGTATAGGAATACAAGAGATTTCTGTGCATTAATTTTGTGTCCTGCTACTTTACCAAATTCACTGATTAGCTCTAGTAGTTTTCTGGTGGCATCTTTTGGATTCTCTATGTATAGTATCATGTCATCTACAAACAGTGACAGCTTTACCTCTTCTTTTCTGATTTGGATTCGTTTCTTTTTCTTCTCAGATTGCTGTGGCTAAAACTTCCAAAACTATGTTGAATAATAGTGGTGAGAGTAGACAACCTTGTCTTGTTCCTGATCTTAGAGGAAATAGTTTCAGTTTCTCACCATTGAGAACGATGTTGGCTGTGGGTTTGTCATATATGGCCTTTATTATGTTGAGGTAAGGTCCCACTATGCCTACTCTCTGGAGGGTTTTTATCGTAAATGGGTGTTGAATTTTGTCGAAAGCTTTTTCTGCATCTATTGAGATGATCATATGGTTTTTCTCCTTCAGTTTGTTAATAGGTGTATCACATTGATTGATTTGCATATATTGAAGAATCCTTGCATTCCTGGGATAAACCCCACTTGATCATGGTGTATGATCCTTTTATTAATGTGTTGTTGGATTCTGTTTGCTAGTGTTTTGTTGAGGATGTTTGCATCTATGTTCATCAGTAATACTGGCCTGTAGTTTTCTTTCTTTGTGACATCTTTGACAAAGTACTTAACTCGTCCAGGCCTCAGTTTCCTTATCTATTAGATAAGGATCATAATCATTGTCTTTAATTAGTTGGGCGAGTCAAGTAAGATAATGTATTTTAAACTGCTTTTCAAGCTCTAAGAACTAGATAAATAAATACTCTACTAGGTACTTTTAATGCTATTTCATTCTCCTGTCAGGTTCGTTGCCACCTCCTTCTACTTCTTCACATTCCTTCAGTGCACTTAACCCAAAACTGAAGAGATAATAGGTATTCAATTAACCCTTCATGGTTGCCTAACACCTAGGTACAATTGAACTTTCTTTCCAATTTCTCCTTAAAAATTCCACTACTCCTTGTTCACTTTTTCTCTTCTAGCCACCCCTGCCTAACCACCGCTAAAATGAAAAACAAAACAAAACAAAACAAAAAACTAGTCTCCTTTCCTAGAGAAGGCATTTTGAATTCCATTCCAGCATCTACTGGGTGGTCCCTTTTATCTGCGAGAAGCCCTTAGCAAACAAAAAGCTGAGACGTATGATGCCCTCAGCATGCTCACTAGGCAAAGAACGTGTTCCTTTAAATGGTCAGCACTTAGCATAGTGTTCGTGTTCAATGGGAAATAAAAATGGGATATGAGAAGTTCGAAGGAAAACAATCATCCTGCTTTTAGTGATCCCCACTTTTAACGCTCCAGTGGGTCAGCCCAAGAAAGCAGTTTCTTCAGTTACTTGGCCAATGTGAGTTACAGCAGCATAGGGTCTAGAGAGAGAGATGTGGATTGGGCCATCTGCTGTGGGGGCGGAAGTGGTGGAGGTGGGATGGTTGAGTGTGACTGAGTATATTGCAGATAATATCTCACTCAGAGAGAACCACTGAAAGTGAAAAATGTAAAAGATCAAGTCTATCCTTGAAAAATACCTCAGCAAGGTGCCGCGCTGGGTATGAAAGTATTGTCTCTTAATAAGGCTTATGTAATAAGCCTCTTAATAAGTAGTAGCGTACGTAATATCCAGAATTCCTCAACTGAGCATCAAATGCTTCGCTTGGCTTGCAGTTATGGGTCATGTTGTTTTAAAAATATGCAATTTTGAACTCCATAGTCTCCATAAAATGCTCACATTGGGCGCACAGGGGCACCTACACTAATTGAACAAAAGCAGATTCCTCACAGAGGTTAAAATGACAGACAGAACTCTCTCCCTCACTCCTCTCGTTCTCTTTCCACAAAGACTAAATCCATCTAAGTTAAGTAAGAATATGATGACACTGCGCTATCCTTAAAAGGTTCTAATTTCCTCTTTCAAGTTTCCGTGCTCATTTCTTGTTTGATTTTCCTAAATTCTCATAGAAAACTCTGGACACAACTGCAGACAGCGTTTTCACAAACAGGATACATCTAAAATTGACACAAAAGAAGGTCATAATAAGTCTTTTCTCAGTTACATTATTGAGATACTCTGAGGCTTAGGAAAAAGCCAGTAATTGGGAAGGTTTAAGAGTACATTGAGTGAATTCATTGCTGTCAGAGACAATTCACCATTTCACTGAGGGAGCCAGCAGCAGCCCTTCCGAGAGCAAGAAATAGCCATAAATCTAAATAGGAAAATATCCGAGTTTTGCTACCGTGTCACATAAAATATCTCTTCTCAGAGCTGGAGGTATTTTTCAAAACTAAGTTAGAGCCACGGCTGTGAATAAAACTGGGCTTCTTCAAGAATGAGTAATAGAGACAACATTTTATAAGACTCCAAATTTGACCTTTCTTGGAAATTCTAATATCGAGCAAGAACTTGTCTTTGAGCTCATAAACATATAATTCGTTTGATTTTCTTCCAAATTTCCACTAAGCTAAGACTGCAATTGTTGGTAAAGAAGTGGAACATTGTGAACTGGAGAGAAACAGTGGTTCCCTTTGAACAGAGGGCATGACCGGAGTCCAGTGAGCTGGACTGTCCCCACAAGTGTGTTTGATTTCTCCCACACAGTAGTGTCTAAACAGAGTTTATAAAACGTTTAAAGTAATTGCTGGTCTAAAAACATGGAGTTCACATTGAAAAAAATCTAGAATTCCAGTTTCTCTTTGAAGAAATGGAATGACCTGGCAATAATGGACTGACATCACTTCTAGGCAACAATCAGCTAGGGCTGAATGGAGACTGCTCCTTTAGACAGAGCAAGCAATCTCCAGATTGCCACAGTCTCCACCATGCCTTGATGTTTCCCACACACTGAGGCCAAGTGTCAGCTGTTGTTTTATCTAATAGCATAGTTAAAAGGAAATCAGAAGTTTTGTACCTAAGTGTCTATCAAAGGTATGGGAGGAAAAAAGACAGAGTGAGCCCTGATTTACACATCTGGGTTACCTGGTTGGCCCCTGGGAACATTTGAGTTTGAAACTGCTGCCTTAAAAGTGCACCTCCTTCAGGAAGCCTGCCTTATTTAACTGAGCTGGTTATATCATTTAAAATGCTTTCTAGGGCTTCCCTGGTGGCTCAGTGGTTGAGAGTCTGCCTGCTGATTCAGGGGACACGGGCTCGTTCCCCAGTCCGGGAAGATCCCGCATGCTTCGGAGCAGCTGGGCCCGTGGGTCATGGCCGCTGAGCCTGCGCGTCCGGAGCCTGTGCTCTGCAACGGGAGAGGCCACAGCAGTGAGAGGCCCGCGTACCGCAAAAAAAAAAAAAAAAAAAAAAAGTGCTTTCTACCAGAATTTTCCTTTAGACACCAATACAACTGAGATTTTACATACAATATAAAATGATCTTTGCACAAGTCATCCAATGATAAATATTTTAAAAGAAAAACATGTCCACTGTCTTGGGTTAGCACATGGGCTTTCTCACTAAACCACCACCCCAATGATTTACCACAAATGTTGGCATTCTTCTCAGAGCTCTTCCCACCTCTCATTTAAGAACTTGAGGAAAGGAAACAGGTAGAGCTACAGCCTCTTACATGCAACCCTCTGAGTGAGTACAGGTTTGCCCACAATAAAGTAATCATGTAATTGTTACAATAAAATATAATTTACATCACCAACCCATCAGAAAAAGTAATTTTTTCCTCCTTGAAAAGATATGAGTTTTCAAAAGATTAAAGGTGATTACTGCAATATTTCTGAGGCAAGAGACAAAAAAATTAGGGAATGAACGTAGCTTTGAGCACAGCCACGGAGCTAAAATGATCTGATTGTTGTGAGGACATTGTTCAGAATATTAGATGACTCTAAAGCACCAACAGACTTTCCATATTTAATATAAGTCTTTGGACCAAATTAAATTTAAAACAGTATAAGGTCACACAGTCAATATGCCTACTTTTTTTACATTTATTTTAATCTCAACTCCCAGCACTGTCACTAGAGCCTTGCTTTCTCTGTATCTCCATAAATAAACTGTGTTGACTCTTGAACCTGCGTTCACTCTCTTCGCTTAATTACCTTCTAAGATAATGAAGTCACTTCTATTTCCATAAAGTAGTCTGTACGGACACCTCACTTCTTCCTCTCCCTGCTCTGCTCATCTTTGTAATCCTCCCCAGGGAGAGTGGAAAAATTCCTCCCTTCCCCCCTTTCCTTCTCCAGTTATTTCTCTCTCGCTCTTGTTCTCACTCTCTAGCTAGAGAGCACTTAATACCTTCCAGCCTTCCAAATCCCTTACCATCACTGGCCGTGCACCTGATTTTCATTTCCCTCTCTCATTCATCATACCCTAGCCACAATGGTATCTTTCTGTTTCTGGAGCAAAGAACTTTCTCTGACCTCAGGGTCTTTGCACTGGGTATTTCCTCTACCCGAATGCCTGGTTCTCAGGTGCTGTCTTAGTCTCTACCCACTTCACACCTGCCCTCCTCAGAGAGGGTGTTCTGACTCTGACTATGCTCCTTGTCCCCTTAAGTCACTTATCATCTCTCTTTGTCCAGTTCCTTCGCTGTGCTGTCATACTATAGCTGTCTTGCTCTTTTTTTTTTCTTTTTTTTTTTTTTAACTTATTTCTTGTCTGTCTTCCTCAAATTAGAATGCAAGCTTGGTGAGGTCAGGAATCAATCATGTCTGCCTTGTTCCCTGCTGACACCCAGTTCCCAGCACAGCATCTAGCTCTTCAGGTGCTCCGTAAATGTTTGCAGACCAGTGAGTGAAAAAAGAGAGGTCAATTTACGTTATGAATATAAGCCACTTGAGTAGACCTTCCAGTTACACAGGTGAAAACCAAGTACCAGACCTCTTTTGGGGGAGGACACCCAATTATTTTGGTTATAATTTTGGGTGGCAGTAAGGGTCTAAGGCCATGGCTTTCAAACGTTTTATATGCATGATGAACACTCAAGGCTTTAAATGCAAACCTCATCATCTTCCTCCAGAGTTTCTGTTCTGGTATAAGGACAAAGACTCAAGTAAGAACCTGAGGATTCTGATATGTTATCCAGGGAGCGTGTTCTGAAAAATACTATTCTAGAGCTGAGATTGCTGTGTAGAGTCAATTATTTCTGTTCCCAGGAATTTATTTGCACACAAAAAATTTACAAAGGAACCAAGGGGATTTTTTTTTGGAGGAAGGGCAGTAAGAAACCTTCCCTTTAAGATTTAATGTTATTAGAAGTTGTCTGATGGAGAATGGGTTGGTAATAACTGAGGCCAATAGATTGCCAGAGTCTTCCTACAGGCCCAGAGAAGAACCCCTGTGAGAAGATGGGTTTGCAGGCTGGAGCACACACAAATGGACTACTTTAGGTGATAGGGGCTACTTTAGGTGATACCTTTCCTGACCCAGCCTCCCTGGCAGATCTCAACTGAAAGAGCCTTCCTAAGAGGCCCATTTCTAAGGTCTAGAGCAGGGTTTTTGTTTGTTGTTCATTTCAAGTGTGTGGAACAATTCATTGAATGCAAAGTAAAATCTTTCTTCAAAACCTAGGGAGGAATGGGATGAAGGGGGTGACCCTAGGGCTCTACATCCTCTTGTGTGATGTATCTTTCTCGTTCAAGGCACGATGGTTCTCAGAGTGATCATCTGAGGAAGGCTTATGGTAAGAAATCTCAGGACCAGGCTCCTCATTCATCTGAGCATGAGTCAGAGTCAGTATAATTTGAGCATAAAGAGAAATATGACCTTATTTTGTTGTCATAGGTAGGTGAGGTCTGGGGACATAGGTAACACTTAGAAAGATCCCAAGTGCATGCAATTAAACTTGCCCATTTAGGAGACAGGAAAACTGAGAAACAGAAAGAGGATGAGAACTGACCAACATTACATGGTTGCAAATCCAAAATTTACTTATTCACTTAAGCTTTTAAATATTTTTGAGCATCTACCATAGAGCTAGTTCTTGTAGATAAATACAGGAATGCAATTCAATAAACATTTACAAATTTCCTATTCTGAACCTTGCATTGTGGTGCTCATGCGGGATACGAAAACAAATCAGACACAGACTTTTTCTTGAGATGCTCACTGTCTAGTGGAGGAGAGGAAGATTTATAAAGAAAAGATCATTGTGCAATGTGATAAATACCACTCTTGATGGATGTATATAGTGGGATCACATCTAAAATGTAAAAAGCCATTCTTTTATCTATTCATGACAACAAACAAATCTAATAACATTGCATTAGATTTAATTAAAGAAGTTTATTATTAAAACCAAACAGATTCAATGCAATCCCTATCAAACGACCAATGGCATTTTTCACAGAACTAAAACAAAAAATTTCACAATTTGTATGGAAACACAAAAGACCCTGAATAGCCAAAGCAATCTTGAGAAAGAAAAACAGAGCTGGAGGAATCAGGCTCCTGGACTTCAGACTATACTACAAAGCTACAGTAATCAAGACAGTGTGGTACTGGCATAAAAACAGAAATATAGATCAATGGAACAGGATAGAAAGCCCAGAGATAAACCCACGCACATATGGTCACCCTATCTTTGATAAAGGAGGCAGGAATACACAATGGAGAAAAGACAGCCTCTTCAATAAGTGGTGCTGGGAAAACTGGACAGCTACATGTAAAAGAATGAAATCAGAACACTCCCTAACACTATACACAAAAATAAACTCAAAATGGATTAAAGACCTAAGTGTAAGGCCAGACACTATAAAACTCTTAGAGGAAAACATAGGAAGAACACTCTTTGACATAAATCACAGCAAGATCCTTTGTGACCCACCTCCTAGAGAAATGGAAATAAAAACAAAAATAAGCAAACGGGACTTAATGAAACTTAAAAGCTTTTGCATAGCAAAGGAAACCATAAACAAGATAAAAAGACAACCCTCAGAATGGGACAAAATATTTGCAAATGAAGCAACTGACAAAGGATTAATCTCCAAAATTTGCAAGCAGCTCATGCAGCTCAATATCAAAAAAACAAACAACCCAATCCAAAAATGGGCAGAACACCTAAATAGACATTTCTCCAAAGAAGATATACAGATTGCCAACAAACACATGAAAGGTTGCTCAACATCACTAATCATTAGAGAAATGCAAATCAAAACTACAATGAGGTATCACCTCACACCAGTCAGAATGGCCATCATCAAAAAAACTACTAACAATAAATTCTGGAGAGGATGTGGAGAAAAGGGAACCTTCTTGCACTTTTGGTAGGAATGTAAATTGATACAGCCACTATGGAGAACAGTATGCAGGTTACTTAAAAAACTAAAAATAGAACTACCATACGACCCAGCAATCCCACTACTGGGCATATACCCTGAGAAAACCATAATTCAAAAAGAGTCACATACCACAATGTTCACTGCAGCTCTATTTACAATAGCCAGGACATGGAAGCAACCTAAGTGTCCATCGACAAATGAATGGATAAAGAAGATGTGGCACTCATATACAATGGAATATTACTCAGCCATAAAAAGAAATGAAATTGATTTATTTGTAGTGAGGTGGATGGACCTAGCGTCTGTCATACAGAGTGAAGTAAATCAGAAAGAGAAAAACATATACCATATGCTAACACATATATATGGAATCTAAAAAAAAAGGGGGGGGGGGGTTCTGAAGAATCTAGGGACAGGACAGGAATAAAGATGCAGATGTAGAGAATGGACTTGAGGACACGGGGAGGGGGAAGGGTAAGCTGGGACGAAGTGAGAGAGTGGCATGGACGTATATACACTACCAAATGTAAAATAGATAGCTAGTGGGAAGCAGCCACATAGCACAGGGCGATCAGCTTGGTGCTTTGTGACCACCTAGAGGGATGGGATAGGGAGGGTGGGAGGGAGATGCAAAAGGGAGGGGATATGGGGGTATATGTATACATATAGATGATTCACTTTTTTATACAGCAGAAAGTAACACACCATTGTAAAGCAATTACACTCCAATAAAGATGTTACAAAATAAAACAAAAGTTTTATTTTGGGGATGTCCAAGAAAAAAAAATAGAAAAGTGGATGGAATAAGCCCTGAAAAAAAGCAGGAACACTTATAAAGTCTATATCATGAATCATTTGAGAAATGCACAGTAAAGCCAGAATGAGATACCCCTCTACACCTATTAGAACATCTAAAATTTAAAAGACTAATCATATCAAGCACTGGCAAATATGTAGAGTAACTGGAACTCTCACACCCTGCTCGTAGGATTGTAAAGCAGCAAAAACACTTTGTAAGCCAGTTTAGAAAACAAGTTCACTCCATTTGGCTTAAAAAGTGAAACTACATCTACTGTATGATCCAGCCACTCAATTCCTAGGTATTGATCCAAGAGAAAAGAAAGTCAAGGTTTATACAAAGACATACACACACACACACACAAAGAAAAAAATCAAGGGACTCAAAGTTACAGGACCTGACCCCTGAGTGGAAACCCCGGTACCCACCATCTGCATGGTCGTGCATGGGTCTCCTGACTTTTCTCAGACTATTTTCTTATCTAGCACATGGGGATAATAATTCTTGTCCTACTTATTTTGTGAGATTATAATGAGGAGCTAAGAGAGGAACACAGGCAAAAGGGCTTCATAAAATTTTAAAACATCATGCACTGAGTGGTACCTGTCCTGGTTGGCAGACTAGTGACTCTACAGAGGCAGGAGATCTCTCTGAGGACTGGTTACAGGAGAGATGCCTGGAGGGTGAGAGGATGGGGCACATCTATGCGGACCAATGCAGCAAGGGCAAAGAGAGGTGCCTTTGAGGACGGACAAAGAATGGAGGGGAAGGTGCCAGGGGAGAGCAGACAGAGCAGGAAGGAGAATGGTAAGTGTGACTCTATGGGCTGGAGAGCCGAGAGATGAACCTAAATAGATAAGGAACAGGAAAGCAGAGGGCAGAGCCTTGCACCCCAGACCGGGGACAGCAGAATTCTTGGGAAAGCAGAGACAGTCTCTGCTTTCCTCACTGTAGTCACACTGACTTTCGTGAAACTCAGTCTCCCACCTGCTCTTGGGAGGAAGACAACAAATCCTTAGCTTGGCCACACCGCCAGCCTGGTCCCTGCCTTCCTGTCCAAGCTCATCACCTGCCCCTCTCCCCAGCGCTCTGCATACTGTCCCCCTCTCAGCAGGCACTTGGTCATGCTATTTCCTCCGCTCAGCCTCTGCTCTCACCCACATGCCAAACCTCTACTTGTGCAACAGATCTCAGATAAGCTGTCAGTTCAGGAGAGCCTGTCCTGGCCTCCCAAACTCAATCAGAGTCCCCTCTGAAGCCCTCTCACAGCACCAGGAACTGCTCCTCCAGAACACATATATGGCTGTTGCACTTACATGTCTTGGCATGGTAACTTAATCAGGACCAGTCTCACCCATCAGATCGCTATCTCCAATGGGGGTGGAAATCACGGCCCCTTTTGCTCTCCACGGCAATCTGCACACCTACCGCAGGTGCAAAAAAGATGGTAAATGAATGAATGAATGAATGTCTTGTGAGAAAAAGACTTTCTCTGAACCCTTAAGAATTAGAGAACCAATGATACGTGTGTGTATGAGACTAACTGACAAGGCATAATCTATAATGTGGGCTTTTTTCTTATTCCCATTTTATAGATGCAGACACCAAGTTCAAAGAGGTAATGTAATTTGCCTAATATTACACTGCTCATGAGTAGTAGATCCGGGAGGTGACCTGACTGCAAGACCTGACCTCTTAGCCAGCCTTATCCCTCCAATTTTAAAAGGCAGGTTGATCCCTAAGGTCCTTCCAGCTCTAGCTTTCTCCAATCCTATCATCTCCAGAAAATTAGCTGGCAGATCCCCCAAGAAGGCAGCCCCCATCAGCAGCCTGCATTGACCTTTCAGACCTCTGAGGCACCTGCCAACGCGTTCCCTCAACAACAAAATGCTCTTCTGCTTCTAGGCTAAGAACTGAGAAGAATTACAATCCAGTTGACTCTGTGGGCTAAAAGGAGCATCTGTTTAGTTTACATCAGCAGTGCTGACTCGAAATTAATACTTTGACATCAACCTTCATCTGCTGTGCAGCCACTCAGAACCATGTCCTCCCTGGGTGAACCTGGGGCAGCCAGCTACAGGGAGGGTAAAGAGTCAGAGGACCCTCAGCCTCCCCAAGCCTAATGAATTGCTTTACCAAATGGAAATTGCGGCTCAAAGATAGCTACTCCTTTCAAGTACACAAGCTGTCCCCATTCCTGATACCCACATCTCTAGTGGGGTCGGTATAAAGTGATTTTCCCCATAGTCAGAAATGTTGAGCACTGGTTAGTTATTAGAACAGGTGTTAACAATTAGCAGGGGCCTACCAGCCCTCTGACATGCATGCCAGATGATTTGCCTCTTGTTAAGGCCACTTGGCATTGGTCTAACTGGTATCAGTTGGGTGGGGTGGGGTAGCTAGGGAACAAAATTTATTGAATGCCTACTAGGTACCAGGCATACCTGTCTCATTGAGTTTTCACAACTACCCGTCCAGGTAAATATTATTATCCCATTTTATTGATGATAAAACAGGCTCAGAGAAGTTGTTACTCCAGGTCACATAGGTAGGAGAGGCAGGATTAGATCCAAATCCAGATTTGTCCAGCTTCAGTTCTGCCTAATGTTTATGGGTTTAATAACCAATACTTGGAAAAAAGGGTCTAACAAATTTTGCAAAGAAATTAAAATTCTGATATATCTAGACATACATCTAATAAGTCACATTACTGAAAAGAATGAAATTGGACCAGTAGTATTCAAAAAATGGTGCACAGGCTGATGCCAGTCCATGAACTGTTGGGTCACCAGCCTATGAGGGTGAGTGCAGAAATTAAGAGAAAGCATTTAGGGATTTTGATAACAAGTTGACATGGGCATAACATCTAAGTGTGTAATCATATAAGTCCTCATTATTGTATTTTGCAGAAATACTAATCCATAATTGATAGGAAATAAGAATGTGTAAATGGTTCTTCTCTATAAATAGTTTCTGAATAGCCCTGAATTAGATGAAATTGGGTCTGGGGGTGTGGTATCATTTGAAGGGTACTATAGTCAATACCATGTCAAGCTCAAGGGTAAGTGTTCTTGAATGTTCATTGCTACCAATCAAATTCCACCTCCTCCATGTCTTAGCTGTGTCACCTTGGGCAAATAACTCAACCTCTATTGTCTATAAAAGTGCAAGCATTTAATAAATGCTAGCTGCTGCATTTATGTTCTACTTAGCTGATATTATTATCCTTAATACTTCTCTTTTATTGATGTCTATTATTAGAATATATTCCTTTGGGTTAAGCTAGAAGCCCTATTTTGAAATGTAAATACCTCCCTAGAGAGTAAGTTATTTAATCATATCATCTCAATATGTCATATGTCACTAAGTCAGTGATAACTGGGGAAACAGAAGTAGGAGATTGGAAAAACCCCAAGAGATCATGGGGTGGGTGGGGGCATAAGAAAGAACTCATGAGCATGACCTATGGAAAAAAACTTGGTAAAACACAAACAACACAAACAGCACAAACAACACAAACAACAACACAAACAAAAACACGAACAACCCAATCCAAAAATGGGCAGAACATCTAAATAGACATTTCTCCAAAGAAGATATACAGATTGCAAACAAACACATGAAAGGATGCTCAACATCATTAATCATTAGAGAAATGCAAATCAAAACTACAGTGAGGTATCACCTCACACCAGTCAAAATGGCCATCATCAAAAAAATCTACAAACAATAAATGCTGGAGAGGGTATGGAGAAAAGGGAACCCTCTTGCACTGTTGGTGGGAATGTAAATTGATACAGCCACTATGGAGAACAGTATGGAGGTTCCTCAAAAAACTTAAAATAGAACTACCATATGATCCAGCAATCCCACTACTGGGCATATACCCTGAGAAAACCATAATTCAAAAAGAGTCATGTACCACAATGTTCATTGCAGCACTATTTACAAGAGCCAGGATATGGAAGCAATCTAAGTGTCCATCGACAGATGAATGGATAAAGAAGACGTGGCACATATATACAATGGAATATTGCTCAGCCATAAAAAGAAACGAAACTGAGTTATTTGTAGTTAGGTGGATGGACCTAGCGTCTGTCATACAGAGTGAAGTAAGTCAGAAAGAGAAAAACAAATACCGTATGCTAACACATATATATGGAATCTAAATTTTTTAAAAATGGTTCTGATGAACCTAGGGGCAGGACAAGAATAAAGATGCAGACGTACAGAATGGACTTGAGGACATGGGGATGGGGAAGGGTAAGCTGGGACGAAGTGAGAGAGTGGCGTGGACATACAAACACTACCAAATGTAAAATCGATAGCTAGTGGGAAGCAGTCGCATAGCATAGGGAGAACAGCTCAGTGGTCTGTGACCACCTAGAGGGGTGGGATAGGGAGGGTGGGAGGGAGGCTCAAGAGGGAGGAGATATGGGGATATATGTATATGTATAGCTAATTCACTTTGTTACATAGCAGAAACTAACACACCATTGTAAAACAATTATACTGCAATAAAGATGTCTTAAAAAAAAAAAAGAAGAAGAAGAAGAAGAAGAAGACATATTCACATCAGCAGCACAGAGAATGGTTGAGAGCCAGAAATCTAGAGCCGGATAGTCTAGGTCTAAATCTTGTCTTTGTCATTTAATAACTGTGTGACCCTTGGATAAGTTACAATACCTTTCTGTGCCTCGATTTTTTCAGTCTATAAAGTAGGAATAACAATAGTACCAACCTCATATGGTGCTTGTGAAAAGTCAGTAAGAGTGTGTATATATCTATAGATATAAATAGCTATTTATCTTAGTGCCTGGCACACAGTAAGAGCTATAGAGTATGGGCTATAGTCATTAATATCAGTAGTAGTATCCATAGAAATAGAGCATCCCAATCCCAACTACGAGCCGCTCTCTCAAAAAGACTTTGTTGTTAATTTCAGGACATCCCGTTAGCATATGAAGAGATGACTCAGCACAACCCAGTCTCACTGCTGGTACATCAGCATGTGACAGGTCACTAAACCCTGCTCTGCATACGAATGACAAGGCTCTAAAAAAAATCAGTCTTCTTGAAGCAGTCTCCTCCTAATTACTCCATAAGATCCCCTGGGGATTATAGCCTGAGACTTTGGCAGGCAAAGAACCTCATTTTCCAAGTGCAGTGTTGGGTGCTGTCCATCCTGGGTCTGCCTGGCTGTCATAGGTTCCTGCCTTGTCTCCCCACCCCGGGCTTGCTCTGTTGCCACGTGGGGGAAACTAGTATGACCCCAACATTATCACCCTAAAAAATCACATTGTAGACTACGTTAAAACATTCAGGGGTTCCGGATGACCTGTAAGACAAAACCTAAACTCTAGAAGAGTCCCTTAGATCCAACTCTATCTGGCACGTTGCAAATTTGGGGAATGAATAAATAAATGAATCACCCAGTCTTGTCCAATCTTTTACTTGACAGATGACCAAATATGAGGCCAATGGAAGCAAGTAATTTATCTAAATTTTAAATGGGAATAAAAGGTAAATTTTAACGAAACAAAGTATGATTTTATTTGAGCTGGAAACTATTTTAAAAGACTAAAAGGCTGGAACTCCAATGCAGAAATTTCAGTCATCCTGTGGATAAAAAGGGAGATATTTTGGAGTGGGCTAAGAAAGAAGGGGAACTTCAGATTGCCTCTCAAACTATGCTTCATAGACAGTATTCTGCCTGCTCGTAAAGCGGGTTCCAACCAGGGGAAGGCAAGGTTGTCCTTACCCCCAATTTGTCAGTAATTTCACACCTCCACCCAGGCACTTGGTGACCTCGGCTGGCTTCCCCTGGGTAATACACAATTGGTGTAGGTGGTTCTTGAGCCCTCCTGGGAGAATATTTTTGACCCAATTATATGCCTTTGGGTACCCATGGCTCAGATCTGGCTTTTTCTAACTACCATTCCCCAGTAAAAGGAAGCAGGGCTCCATAGAGAAATGGTTCATTCTAGGACTGGGCGGCGAAAAAACAAAAAGAGCCTGGAACATCTTGCAAGGCTTTAAAATAAAGATGTGCTCAAAAAACAAAAGGTTGGGCGCATGCCGAAAGGACACAGGATTCAACCTGAAAAAGTAGCCAAAACTGAAGTAATTATAGGCAAAAACAAGCAGTGTGCTATTGGATTATAAACCAAAGTATAAAATAAATATGCCTGAATCCATACTGATTTATACTGATATATAGAAATGACTGATTGAATGAATGCATGAACGAATAAATAATGAATAGTTTTTTTTAAAGTGAGAAGGGACAAAACTTGCTCTAGGAGGTAGAGCTTAACGTCCCACTTCTTTGAATGTGGGCTGAACTTAGTAACTGGCATTCAAAGAAAAGAGTATAGAAAGAGGGAAAATAGTAACTGTACTGTAGAGAAACCTGGTAGACACTACCTTAACCAAATGATCAAAGTTAACATGATTACACAGAAGCTAAGTTAATGTCATGTGCCCCCTGATGTGATCTGATGAGAAGGGCACTTCATCTCTGTGGCATTCTCCCCCCAAAAGCCATAACTCAAGTCTAGTAGTAAGGAAAAGATCAAACACACATTGAGGGCCATTTTACAAAGTGTAAAACTGACCAGTACTCCTCAAAACTGTCAAGGTCAAGTGCAATAAGAAAAGACCAAGAAGTTGTCAGAGCCCAGAAGAGACTGGGGAGATATGACAACTGAATGCAGTGTGGTGCCCTGGCTTCCCATCCTGGAACAATAAGGAACATTAGCAGATAAATCTGGTAAAATCAGGATAAAATCTCAAAGAAACGTTGGCGTCTTCATTTTGACAAATGTACTGCAGTAATGTAAGATGCTATCTTTGGAGAAGACTGGGAGAGGTATATATGGGAACTCTCTATACTATCTTTGCAATTTTTCTGTAAATCTGAAAGTATTCCAAAAATTTTTTTTTACTTATTAAACTTTTTTAATTGGCATAAAATTCACATTACATAAATTCACCAGTTTAAGCATTTTTTTGGTTTTGTTTCTTTTTATTTTTACATCTTTATTGGAGTATAATTGCTTTACAATGGTGTGTTAGTTTCTGCTTTATAACAAAGTGAATCAGTTATACATATACATATGTTCCCATATCTCTTCCCTCTTGCGTCTCCCTCCCTCCCACCCTCCCTATCCCACCCCTCTATGTGGTCACAAAGCACTATGCGGCTGCTTCCCACTAGCTATCTATTTTACGTTTGGTAGTGTATATATGTCCATGCCACTCTCTCACTTTGTCACAGCTTACCCTTCCCCTTCCCCATATCCTCAAGTCCATTCTCTAGTAGGTCTGTGTCTTTATTCCTGTCTTACCCCTAGGTTCTTCATGACATTTTTTTTTCTTAAATTTCATATATATGTGTTAGCATACGGTGTTTGTCTTTCTCTTTCTGACTTACTTCACTCTGTATGACAGACTCTAGGTCTATCCACTTCATTACAAATAGCTCAATTTCGTTTCTTTTTATGGCTGAGTAATATTCCATTGTATATATGTGCCACATTCCAAAATTTTAAAAAATGTATCTTAAAAAAGTCTTGGAAGTGGCTCAGACCAAGAGAGTTGAGCCCCATAAGCTCAGACCAGCAGAGATTTCTGAATGGACCACTGGATAACTCGTCCCGAGCTTGTCTTGTCTGTGGGTGAGGGCCTGGGTAGTGAACCAGCAATGTTACAACAGGTCAGCTGTAAACTTACTCCAATGAATAAGCCTTCCCAGTCCATCAGCCACATGCTGGGAACCAGGAAGTTCCTCTGTTATTAGGTGGGCTCACCCCACAATCCTTCCACTAGAAAAATAAACAACTTATCGGTATGCTTTTGTGCTAAGAGACAATGACAAACGGAAATACACACACATAACTTCCTCTAGTCTGGGCTTACATCGTAGGTTCGCCAGATAAACTACAGGACACCCGGTGAAATGTGAATTTTTAGATAAACAGTGACATGCAACATGCAATATCTGGGACATGCAATATTTGGGACATTCAATTTGGGGACATACACGAAAAATTATTTATTGTTTATCTAAAATTCTAATTTAACTGGACTTCTGGTATTTTTATTTGCTAAATCTGGCAACTCTACTCAAATATCTTATCAGTGAAGCCTACCTTGATTTTTTTCTTTAAAATTGCAACCTACATACCCCGTTCCCCTTTATTTCCTTGATACACAACCTAACATGTTATATAGTTTAGCTATTTATCGTCTGTCTTTATATGCTGTAATGTAAGCTTCCTGAGGGAAGAGATCAATCATTCACTGATGCCAAGTACACTGCTGGCACATAGGAGGTGCTCAATAAATAATTGTCAAATAAATGAATATCTTAAGGGGGTAAGATTTATTGAGCCTCTACATCATATCAGGCATTGTAGTAGGTAGTTGGGATACTCACAATAACCTCGTGCAGGAAATGTTCTCTGTTTTTCACAGTCAAGGCTCAGAGAGGTTTGATAATGTGGGAAAGTCACACAGCCAGTAAGCTGCAGTTCTGGGATATGTATCCAGGTCTGCCAAACAAAGCTGAGCCATTCTCCTTTTGCTATGCCAGGGATCAGGCAGATCTTGTCAACAGGAAAATTTTTATGTATTTATCTTTGGTGAGAATTTATAGAAGAGTTCCATTTGGTGTTGTGAAGCCCATTACATTTGGGAAAACGATCCTCAGACGATTGTTCCTGGTTTGCATGAAATGGCGTTTTGCAGATGTACAGGATTAAATGCAAGTGAATGTTCTCCACAGCTCTGGGGCCCCTGTCCTGTATCAAAGCCACCTCGATTCATTTGCCTTCTCTCACGTTCAAAGCACACATTTGTTACATTATTTCAAGATGTCTCCAAGGTGCAATTTTGTTTTATAGTCACTGTCAACCCAAACCATTTAATGTTAATTTCTCACAACCTGCTCCACTGTCAGCTTTCTTCATAGTTGATATTTATTTCCCAGCTAAATGTGCATTTATTTGTTGACATTTTCATTAAATTAGACCATAATAAATCTGCACTTATATCTATTTTCCCTCTGTGCTCACGAATGCTAAGCAAGTAGATGTGTTTATTAACTGCGTGACCAGTTGCCCAGAGCAACTGATGAAGGGTAAGTGATGTGATGATAAACCACAGGGTGACAGAGCCCGAAAGCCCCTTTGTGGGGTTGTGGTACATCTTGAGGTCCAGGGTCAGTTCTGCTGCCTGCACATTTCGATAAGCACCTCTGAGAGACAGACAAAGAAGACATAGCATTCTCTATCCCCTTAAATCACTGAGAACTTGGAGAGGGGGATGAGATGCCAAGAGAAATCTTGATGAGTGAATAGGGCTCAGTGGTTAAGAATCCGCATGCCAATGCAGGGGACACGGGTTCGAGCCCTGGTTCGGGAAGATCCCACATTCCGTGGAGCAGCTACGCCCATGCGCCACAACTACTGAGCCCGTGTGCTGCAGCTACTGAAGCCTGTGCACCTAGAACCCATGCTCCGCAGCAAGAGAAGCCACTGCAATGAAAAGCCCATGCACCACAACAAAGAATAGCTCCAGCTTGCCTCAACTAGAGAAAGCCTGCGCACAGCAACGAAGACCCAACACAGCCACAAATAAATAAATAGATAGATAGATAGACAAACAAACAAACAAACAAATAAATAAATAATTTTAAAAACTTTGAAAAATATTGGGTTGGCCAAAAAGTTCATCCGGGTTTTTCCGTAAGGCTTGGGAGTCACATAGACAGAGCTTGCATCGCAGCTTGCCTGTTTGCTATCTAATAACTCTGGGCAAATTACTTAACCTTCTTAAGCCTGAAATGTTCATGTATAAAATGGGGGTAATTATAATACCAATCACATAGGGTAACTGTAAAGATCTAATGAGATAATGCATAAGCTTAACACTGTGCCTAACATATAGTAACTGCTCCAAAAATTGTGCACCACTACCGTTATCTCCTTTCTTTGTTCCAGATCCCAGGCTCTTCTTCTTGGTTCTGTCTGGTTTCTGCCACCATTCTGTATAATATTCGCCTGTCCTAAATTATCTGCCAGGGAACCACGATTCAGAATTGTGGCTGAGTCAACTCAAACTGGACTACCTTCTTTCATACTCAGGCTAAGATGTTCTCAGTGCAACCAAGAGAGCCCTGGGGAGCTCCAGATGCACAGAGTACGAGAGCAATCCCAAACTTTCAAGCCAGAGGACCTCTCTCAGAGACCCTGGTGATTTTGCCAGAGTTGCAACAGCTTGAGCAAGCTGGTTTAATTTCCCAAAGACTCAGTGCACTAATTCAGTAATTGGGGACAATATCTTACTAGCCTCTTATCCTCCATGTAATTGCTTAGTGAGCTGCAAAGTGTTGGAGAGATGTTCATGAATATCTTTTTCAGCAATCTAGGCTTTCTGGAAAATGAGGGAAGAATCTAAATTTGTGGAAGAAGTCAAGAGAAGGATGATGATTATATTTTGCTCTTACTAGGATGATCTTGGCTGAATATTATTCTTGGGGGTAGCAGAATGAATGGATAATGTCTCTCCTGGGGAACCTGTAGACTCATATCAAATTATTTGGGACATCTTCAAATCCGACCCAGGAGGAAAACACAGTTTTCTGTGAGTGCTTCCAAGAGTATGGTTTTGCTATAATTTCCTACTAACTAAACAATATAATGCACAATCAAAAGTTATATAGAATTAGTACAGCTAAAGAAGTATGTTCTTGCCCCATCAAATGGGCCATATTAATCTACTGAGTTCCGACAATGATTGATGTAATAAAAGATTAGCTTCCTTAGATGTAACTAAGGTTTGCGTCATTGCCCAGCAAATTACCTGCTTAAAAACACATGTGCCAGCATCATGACATCTAAATTGAATGTAAGATTTCTATAAAACAAGTGTGAATGGAAAGGAAACTGTAAAATAAAAAGCTCTGAGAAACAGTGTAACACATCAGAAGAAACAATGGAGTGCAACTAAGTGCCTCTCTATTCCTGGAATAATAGTAACCACAACCACCATTTATTGAGCATCTACTATTTGCCCAAGTCTTTATACACAATATGTTATTTACTTCATTTAATTGGCCCCTCTTATGCAGTGGCTCTCAAATTTTAGCCTGCATCAGAATCCCCGGGGGCTTGTTAAAACACGGAGTGCTGGACCCCATCCTAGAGTTTCTGATTCAGTCAGTTGCAGCAGAGGGCCAGAGTATTTGCATTTCTGAAAAGTTAGAGGTGATGCTGATGCTGCTAATTCAGGCACTACACTTTGAAGACCCAGCTCAGCGAGAGAGGCATCGGTATCTTTAATTTATAGGCACAGAAATGGAGGCTAGGAAGGTTACAGGATGGGCCTGACGTTTCATACCATCAGAAACAGAACCAACCCAGGTCGGTACATACTTGAGTCCAAGACCTATACCCACATAGACATACGAAAAGAGAAAGGACTAGGAAAGGGAAGAAACTTACTTTGAAATGACTGTTTTCTGTCTAGGAGAGGAAAAGAGAAGAGAAGAGAAGACACTGTATTCAGAGTCAGAAGCTTTGCTCCATGGAACCTCATGCAAGCCCTGAGCCTTGGATTCCCCATCCATAAAAGGGACACTATCCCCTTCCAAGATTATTGTACTGATCAAATCTAACTGAGATGGGAAAGAATTTTGGAAAATTCATAGTACTACACAAATGTAAGAAATTGTTAGAAACAAGTGAAATAAATTAAAAGATCAAGATCTTGATTGAGCAGATTTCCAAATCTCCTTTTTACAGAGGCAGCACCAGCTACACAGTAGAAACGAGGCTCACATCTACCAATTAATGGATGTGGGACTTTGGATCTATCCTTGTGGACAGGAGTTCCTCCTGTAGAAAATGGAGACAACCCTTACGTACTTCACAAGATTTGGGAAAACTCCACTAAATTAAGATAGACAAACAATATTTTGGAAACTGCAAAGCACTCTACAGTATAAGAAAATATCTTCAGCAATATCATAACTACTACTTTTTAAAGAATCCAGTAGAAAACTACTTGAACTTTTCTTTCCTTTCCTCTTTTTGTAGCTTTTCGCTTTTTCCTTTTATTTCACCTACTCCCATGTTTCCTTCAGTTTAACTCTCCTTGCAGGCCATTATAATCTGTGCATCAGAAACAAACTATCCAGTGGACACATCAAATTAACGTGTCTTGCACCAACAATGGGGATCATTTTGAATTAGTTTATCACTTGGAATAAAAACCATACTCCTTATCATGACTTGCTAGCCTTACACAGCAGGCCCTGGCTCCTTCCTGGTCTCACCTCCAGCCTCCCTCTCCTTGTTCGAGGCAATCTACTTATCTTAGTCTGGTCCGGCTTCTATAAGAAAAATACCATAAACTATGTGGCTTATAAACAGATATTCGTATCTCATAGTTCTGGCAGCTGAGAGGTCCAAGATCATGGCGCTGACAGATTTGGTGTCTGGTGAGGACCTGCTTCCTAATTAACAGCTATTTTCCCATTGTGTCCTCACGTGGAAAAAAGGGGCAAAGGAGCTCTCTGGGGTCTCTTTTATCAGGGCACTAATCCCATTCATGAGCACTTAACTCTCATGACCTCCCAAAGGCTCTATCCTCTAATATCATCACTTTGGGAATTAGGATTCAACATATGAATTTGGGGGGGGGGGACATAGACATTCAGTCCCTTACACTGCCCTTCCTTATATTTGTTCTTCCAACACACAACAAAGTATTCCTGCCTCAGGACCTTTACATATGATGATATTTTCCTGAGCCTGTAGCGACCTTCCCCAGATTGTCACTAGCCTGCTTCCCATCACGCAGCCACAGCTCAGGTCTCACCTCCTCAGAGAGGCCCTCCCAGAGTACTCTCAGTCTACAGGAGAGCAGAACTCCAGTCTCTCTGTACCACGTCACTCCACTTCAGCATCTTCTTGCCACTTTGTGTGATCCAAATCAATGGTTCTCAGCCAGGGGCAATAAAGCCACATGTGGAGGTGTATGGAAATGTGTGGGGACAGTTTTGATTGACATGATGATGAGAGGCACGACTGGCATTTAGTGGATGAGACTAAAGGATGCTAAATATCCTGCAAAGCCGGAGCAAGTCGAAACAGTGAGAACTATCCCACTCCAAATGTCATCAGTGTCGCTGTTGAGAAATACTGATTTGCTTGTTATCTGTCGCCCCATTTGAAATGTAATTCTCCTGTGTTAGTTTCCTATTGCTGCTGTAACAGATTACCACAAACTTAGTGGTTTAAAACAATAAAATTTTATTCTTTTACAGTTCTAGAAGTCAGAAGTCTAAAATCAAGGCTGCATTCCTTCTGCAAACTTCAGAGAAGAATCTATTTCCTTGTCTTTTTCATCTTCTAAACCACCTAAATTCCTTGACTCATGGCCCCTTCCTTGCATCATTCCATTCTTTGGCTTTCATTGTCATATCTCCTACTAATGATTCTTATCTCTTATAAAGACCCTGGTGATTATATTAAGTCCACAAATCAGTCCCTTTTGCTGTATAAGGTGACATTCATGAATTCCAGGATTAGGACACATCTTTGGGGGTCCATTATTCATCCTACCACTGCTCCAAATGAGCAGGGACATTGTCTGTCTTGTCCAATGGTATAGGTCTAGAACTTAACACAGACCCTGGCAGCCAGCAGGTACATACCTAGAAAATATCTGACACTGGATGAAGGAATATTAAGTCTGTTGTTTACTGCAGCCTAGTGACCATGTCTGTGAGCAGTCTCTCATGTGAATACTGCCATATAAAATAAAGCTGCACTTTAGAACAATGTCATTGCCCCTCATGGAATATGGATTTATTCGTGTTGAAAACTCCTTTACAAGCCAAGTTCTTATTCAAAATCAGTATTGTGACTTTGTCAGCACCTGCCCCAACCCTGAAATGTCAGAGTAAATCTTCCCACGAGATACCCTCAGCCGTAAATCTTTCCACTGGTTGTTTTCACAAGGAATTGGATTTAAATGAGGACAGGGAGTTAATCTTAAATGCTCACATTTACAGCTAAATAATGTCTTATTTTAAAATAATATAACTGATCTTAGTTCTTGAGGCAGTTGATGTTACATAGGTTTCCCCTTGGAGGTTGGGTCTGGAGGAATGTAACAAAATAATGCAGACTATTTAGAAAGGCTAGCATGAAACCCAAACTTTTAAATCAAAATATTTGCAAGTTTTGTCCTTTGGAAAATTTTTCTTGGCTCAAATCAAGAACAGTATGGGGCTTCCCTGGTGGTGCAGTGGTTGAGAGTCCGCCTGCTGATGCAGGGGACGTGGGTTCGTGCCCCGGTCCGGGAAGATCCCACATGCTGCGCAGCGGCTGAGTCCGTGAGCCATGGCCGCTGAGCCTGCGCGTCCGGAGCCTGTGCTCCGCAACGGGAGAGGCCACAACAGTGAGAGGCCTGCGTACCACAAAAAAAAAAAAAAAAAAAAAGAACAAAAAAAAAAGAATAGTTTGGCATGCCATAAATTTCCTCAGGCCAAGCTGACATTCACAATTTACAAACCCACCCTTTACATCTGCAGGGCCCTGATGCTTGACACTACATCCTTTGTGTTCAAGGGGGTTGAGGTCTCCACTGTATGAAGACCAGAGGCTCAGAGAGGAAGAGTAATGAGACAAGGGAAGCAGTGCCAGGATCAGAAATCAGATCTCTGGGTTTTCCAGCCAGGGCTCTTCTTTTTCACTTCACTGCAGACCATCTGTGCTCCTTCCAGAATAGGCTTCTCTGAGCCCAAGGGAAAGTCAGAGAAAGACTCTGTGCTGATAGGAAGTTTGCAAAACTCAACTATAGAACTCAATTACAAGGGAAATTTCTGTCTCAGGATTCCAAGAGCCGACATAGAAACGGGTACTAGAACCCGTCCATATCATTCTAATCCAAATCAGCCAGGGTTGCCTTGGCAGCTAGTGAAATGAACTTGGAGGTGGGAGGAAGAATGTGATGTGGGAAGAGAGATGGGGAGACTTGGAGTGAATCACTGTCTCTACCAACTACCACATGTATCAAAGGGAAAGTCTCATGTATAGGGCAGATTACATTTGCTGCTAACTTCAAGCAGGGCTTTTGACAAGCTGAGGAAGGGATTACTCTTTTTCATGGAAATCCAATCTATTTTGATGCTGGGAAGCATGGATCCATCTAAAATAGAAAGTGACAGGCACAGCAATGCAACAGGCATCTGTTCAGGCAAACATAGTGGAGCTCAGTGCCCCCCCATTTCTGCAGAAGCCCTTGATGGTCAGTACTTTTGCTGTCACCATGGAAGCAGTGGGAAATTGTTAATACTTTGACAGATACTTCAGGGCAGGGGCTGGGAAACGGCCTCTTCAAATTGTGTGTTGTAGACCCTTCATGGTTAATTCAGAGTGGCACATCAGCAATAGTCTGCACGCTCTGTGCACAGAGGCTGGGGGATGGGAGGATTCTCTCAGACCCACGGCCTTGGGAATGTGGCCTTGGGAACACAGTGATCCACCCTTTTGCAAGTCCGGGGAGCCCAGAGGAGAAAACATGCACAAGAGTCAGGGTGCCCTGTTTTGTGTCTTGACTATAACATCCCTGTGACTCTCAACCTTGCAAAAGACATTTCCCCTCTCTAGCATGCAGGTCCTTGTGCCTGTCCAATGGGAGATGTGGTAGGCTGTGGCAGCTATTGCTATTTTGTCTTGTCATTATGTCCTCTAATCCCCTTTGTTTTGGTAACATTCTCCCCTTTGATGGGGGTGGGGGGGGTGGGTAGTATGTCATCCCTTCCCTATGGGCCCTAATGGTCATCTACACACACATAGAAGACCCTCTGTATCTGTGGGTTTGGCATCTGGGGATTCAACCAAACCAATGGCAGATCAAAAATATTTGGAAGGGCTTCCCTGGTGGCGCAGTGGTTGAGAGTCTGCCTGCCGATGCAGGGGACACGGGTTTGTGCCCCGGTCCGGGAAGATCCCACATGCCGCGGAGTGGCTGGGCCCGTGAGCCATGGCCACTGAGCCTGCGTGTCCAGAGCCTGTGCTCCATAACGGGAGAGGCCACAACAGTGAGAGGCCCGCATACCGCAACAAGAAAAAAATATATATATTTGGAAAAAAAATTCCAGAAGGTATCCAAAAGCAAAACTTGAATTTGCACATAGGCAACTATTCACAAAGCATTTACATTGTATTTACAACAATTTACATATCATTTACATTGTATTAGGTATTATAAGTAAAATGGAGTTGACTTAAAATATATAGGAGGATGTGCTGTATAGGTTATATGCTGATACCATGTCATTTTGTACAAGGAAATTGAGCATCCCCAAATGTTGGTATCCTTGAGGGGTCGTGGAACCAATCCCAGACAGATACGGAGGGACAACTATACACCCCCGGCCTAGAGAATACACATGAGGCAAAGGCTGGGTCAATCTTGGTGTCCCAACCCCCAACCAGTAAGGAATTCAAGAAACATGACCCTTGTAGAGCCAATGAGACTGCCTGGTTTCGAAATCTACCTCTGCCACTTGCTAGCTATGTGAACTTGGACAGCTTACAAAACTTCTCTAAATCTCAGTTTTTCAGTAGAGATAATAATAGTGGCTTCCTCATAGAATTGTGTAACTTAATGCAAGAATGCTTTTTAAAGCCAGGAGCATAAAGCAAATACACAATAAATGCTAGCTATGCTACTTTCTATTATTATTTCCTGGTGTTTCTCATACAAATGTTGGGAAAGAATTCTTCTATGTCTGAAGTTACAAAATTGATGATGGGAAGTTGACAGTGCCAGGTCATCTTGCCTGGCAGTATGGAAAAAACTCTCTGCAATAGGAGAGAACAATAGACAAAAGCAAAGCTGAATGATGATCATAGAGACAGAGTCCTGGTAACTTTGAATAGCTTGATCCATCCAGACATGAAATGCTAGTTACGTTGACTGATAGCTCTTCCTTCTGTCCTAAAGCCAATTAGAATGGGGTTTCTTTCACTTTCAAATTAATACAAGAGGATTTGACTAAACCATGTCTAAGGGTTCTCCCATTTCTGAAATTATTTGGCCCCATCATTTAATATAACTTACTCACCATACCTTTAGGGGTATCTAAGATATAAAGGGGACTTTTCCTGGCAAAGAACATAGTATTGAGATCTCCTCATTGCAAAAAAAAAAAAAAAAAAAAATGCCCACAGATGCCTAGAGTAGGGAAAGTTTAGAGCACTGATTTGGATTAGTGAGTTAAAAAAAAAAGAGAGACCAATATGAGGAAATGCATTTAAGTTGAGACCTGATGTTTGAATAGGACTTAACATAGTGAAGAATGGGAAGAATTCACCCTCAGTTATACTCACTGATGATCAGGTAATATAAATGAAGATCATAACAAGACGCAATTTTACATCATTGCAACAGCACATATCAAAGATAGTATTGTTGAATGTTTTGATATAGGGCCATGGATGGATGCCTTATACATTGCTATGGAGTATAAATCAAAGGAGTAACTTTGGATAGTCATTATATCAACTGTATAAAGTTAACATTTATGTAACTACAACTCAGCACAGTCCCCCTCCTAGGACATATACCAAAGAGAAAGCCTTGTGCAACAGGAAATTAAGAATGCTCAGAGTGGCCCTAACCACATAAAAATAAAAACTTGGAAGCAGCCCAAATGCCCACTGACAGAAGAATGGATAAATTCATTGTGGTATACTCATTCAGCAGCTTATTATATGCCAGTCAAAAGAGTGCAGTATAGCTACTTACAACCAGATAGGTGAATCTGAACAATATAATACTGAATGAAAAAAATAAGAGAAAAAGTAAAAAAAGAAAAACTATAAAAGGTTATATATAGCTACCATATTAATAAATAAAATAAACCATAATTAAATAATATGTATTTTAAGAATACATAGAGGGACTTCCCTGGTGGTGCAGTGGTTAAGAATCTGCCTGCCAATGCAGGGGACATGGGTTCAATCCCTGGTCCAGGAAGGTCCCACATGCTGTGGCGCAACTAAGTCTGTGCACCGCAACTACTAAGCCTGTGCTCTAGAGCCCGCAAGCCACAACTACCGAGCCCACGTGCCACAACTACTGAAGCCCGCACGCCTAGAGCCTGTGCTCCGCAACAAGAGAAGTCATCACAATGAGAAGCACGCACACCGCAACGAAGAGTACCCCTTGCTCGCTGCAACTAGAGAAAGCCCGTGCATAGCAACGAAGACCTAACGTAGCCAAAAAATAAATTAATTAAATGAATAAATTTATTAAACAAAAAGAATACATAGAGATGTGATACAAGGAATGAAGGAAGAAAGGAAGTAAGGAAGGAGAAAGAGAGAGAGAAAAGATCAATTGAAGATTCCGATAGAGTTTCCTTTGGGTGGAAGGAAGCAGGAGATCAGAATAGTAGAGAATCTCATGAGTAGATGTAAGTTATTGTCAATATTCTAATTTCCAAACTAGTATCAATGTAACGTATCCAGGATTATGATTAATCTAATTCTGTGCACCCAGGTTTTAGGGGGAAATATGTGGGGAAGGGCAGTAGAGATATAGGAAAGGGCATTTTTGAAGGCCCTTTGTCCCCTAGTCACTTTCCTCTCCCCCCACTGCCTTTGGCTAGAAGCTGGAAGAGTGTGTATGTGTGTGTGTACATGCCTTTTTTGGCAAGGAGTAGAGGGAAGTCAGGGCAGCAGCGTAAGGTCAGAGAAGTCATAAGGAACGTATCACCTAGGGCATTTTAGGCCAAAATGACTTACGCTCTATTTCTAAATACCATGGGGAGCCATGAAAAGCATTTCAGCAGAAGGGAGATATGATCCTATTTAGCTTGTCACCTCGGCTGCAGAATGGAGAATGAATCGGGGGGCAGGGAGGTAGTAGGAATGGAAACAGAGAAGGTGTGAAGCTCCTGCACTCTACCTGCCAGGGAGATCTTGTGACCAGGAGGCAGCAGCTGGTGATGGAGAGGTATGGGCAAATCTAAGAGGATGGAGACAGACACTATGTCTTTCTAAGTTTTCCATTTTCCTTTCCTAAGAGGCAAACAAAACAAAAACAAAAAAAGGAAAAACAAAACACCAAAAGCATTCATCCATAATTCTCCATTCATCATATCAAATGATAAATTTACACACCATTAGACATGCCAACAGATCCATTTGATTAGGAGCAAATGCATGTCACCAGAGGCCCTCACAAAGAGGTGGTCTTTGAAAAACATGGGCTAGTAATGCTACCTTTGTTGCCTAACATGCTACAGCTGTAATTGGGAAATCACCAATGCAGGTACTCATTAGGAAGAAAAATGAATGGCCTCCCCACAGCTCGTCCCCCCAATTTATTACTTGGAAAGCTAGACCATAGGAATTGCCAAAAACTTTATCTAAAAATTACCAGAAACTTTGATGGCCCTCTCCTGAGTAAGAGAGCAAGCCTCATCATCCTTGCTTTTAGCCAGAAGGCCTGGAATGCCCAACCATTTAAATTTTCTATTCAGGTTTTTGGACAATAAAATCAGACCTTGATGAATTTGGAGGGAAAAACACTCAGCACAGTGATTATGAGTTCTAATTAGGAAGCAAACTAGTGGCTTTGATGAATCTGTGCTTGGTTCATCCCTTAATTAATTGACTGGCTGCTATTATACTTGGTGGTTGATTGGTTGAAATATTCCATTAAAATCAGATACAGTTGGGGTCCTTTGTTCAGAAGAGCCTTCCAAGGATGAGGAATGAGTGGGAAATGGGAGCACGAAAGGCACACGTGTATATATTTATTGTTTTGTTGGATGCAGAGGGAATTCTTTGACCAAGGTTCTGAGCATATGTCTACATCCAAGTACAAGGTAACTTCTGTAACTCTGGGGACGTTTGCTTTAGAGACAGCAAATAACTTGCTCGCTTTGCTAAATGAAAGGGGGCCCACAGGAGTTACTGTGGCCTGTTTTAAACACATTCTGTGCTCACACTCCCATACGTGGGTGTGACATCGTCATGCGGACGGTCATGAGCTAGACTGGCACATCCTCCCTGCCTCCTGTGTCCAGGGAAATGGCTCTGCTTGTCCATCTAAAATGTTACCAGGAAAATATCTCAGCAACAAAACCCCCAAAAACCCAACAGAATGTGGGGATGCATTTTTCCACTCAAATCCATCTAATTTTTTTGCTAACCTGAACTCCTTTCCTCCTACAGAATCTTGTGACATTGACTGAGATAGGAGATGGCAGCAGCCAAGCTCAGGTTTTTTCCCTGCTGCTCAAGAACCACACTGTCCTTCCTTGGTACTAGAGAAGCAAATATAAAACACACTTAGACTGATCAAAGAGTAATTTTCCAAGGACCACTCTGAAGAAACTGTAAATGTGACTCTAACCAAGAGACCACAGGAGTCACCCATGTCCAGGATCCTACATCACGGTGTCAGCTCATCATCAGAGCTCCAGCCCCTGAATTCTGCTTTCTGCATCCCATGCCCAAATGTGAGACCTCTTCTTGACTCTGAAACAAGTGGTTAAAAAAAAAGAGGAGAGACTGACTGCCGGAGCCAAGCTGCTGCCCTTCCTGCTGCTGCAGAGGGAATTCCAGCTATCATCATGACAATTGTACTTAAGAGCAATAAATATCTTCGTGTTTAAATGACAATGGAATTCTGATTCTTACTTTTGTTTCTCAACAAACCCATACTGACTGGGGGGTGGGGGGTGGTGGAGAGGAACCTAGACAGCTATAGACCAAACCTCTCATTTTTTAGGTTCTATGAATCGCATGTTATGCAAAGTCTATGACTGCTTTGGCTTTCAAAATAGGAAAGAATTCTGGTGGCTTATTCGGAGACAAAGTGCAGGAACCTGCAGATACCCTTCCTATCAAGTCTGGAAGTGCCCTCCTCTTGCATCAAAGATCCGATAGCTTATGGACCGGGGATGGGCCGGCAAGATTGAAGGACACCCATGTGGGCTAAAGGACATAGTGACTCCCCGTGAGAAGATCTGTCCTAAGGTAGATTTGTGAAGTCCTACTTAGGAGTAAAGACAAAAAGAAAAGTCTTTTGGAATGGCTTGCTTGTTGTTATTGCCTCACCTTGTGGAGCACTGGAGCACGCATTTCCTGCACAATGTCCTGCCTGCTCTCCTCCTCCAGGCTCCTAGTTTTAATCAGCACAGTGTACAATGTCACTATGACCCTGGCAAGTGGGGAGAAAGAACGGTGAGCATTTTTTTATAAACTGGTTTGCTTTAAAACTATTGCTAGGTAGACTCACAGACATAGAGAATAGACTTGCGGTTGCCCAGGGGGAAGGGGGGTGGCGGAGGGAAGGATTGGGAGTTTGGGATGAGCAGACGCAAACTGGTATATGTAGGATGGATAAACAACAAGGTCCTATTGTATAGCACAGGGAACTATATTCAGTATCCTGTGATGATCCATAATGGAAAAGAATATGAAAATGAATGTGTATATATATGTATAACTGAGGCACTTTGCTGTACAGCAGAAATTAACACAGCATTGTAAATCAACTATACTTCAATAAAATATTAAAAAAGAAACTATTGCTAGGTAGAAATCAGAGTTTTTGGTGTTGTCAAACATGCTTCTCTGTCTGAAGAACGACCCCTACCGTTTTAGACGCTTCGGTTGTCATTTTCTCAGATGTAATCTTTCCTTCCTTTGGAGAGTCATACCTCATTCCTTTGCACAATCTTATGACACTAACTTTTACTCCCTGTTACAGCTTTTGGCCTTCTTACCTTATTCCTTCCTACTAGAATGTGAACACCCAGAAGACAACAACTTTCTTTTAGTAATCTATGGATCCAAATCCAATTTCACGTACCCAATGGGAATTTGTTAGAGGGAACAGAGATTTTGCTCCCAGATCCATCTGGGTTAGAACTCAGGCTCCTTGATGTACTATCAACTGTATGACCTGGAACAAGTGACATCTATTCCTGGGATCTCAGTTTCCTTAGATGTAAGATGGAGATTACAGCAGCATGTATTATAGGGCTTGGGCAGTATGAACTAAAATCATGCACAGATTATTTAACGCAGTCCCAGGCACAAGGTAAGTGCTCAATAGGTTGGAGTTATTACTCCAACTTACTACTTAATTAAGCCTAAAGCTGCTCGCTGTCTGTCTTCTTCTCTGGGAGCTCCTTCCAGTTAGAATTAAGATTTATTCCGGGCTTCCCTGGTGGCGCAGTGGTTGAGAATCTGCCTGCTAATGCAGGGGACACGGGTTCGAGCCCTGGTCTGGGAGGATCCCATATGCCGTGGAGCAACTAGGCCCGTGAGCCACAACTACTGAGCCTGCGCGTCTGGAGCCTGTGCTCCGCAACAAAAGAGGCCACGATAGTGAGAGGCCCACGCACCGCGATGAAGAGTGGCCCCCGCTTGCCACAACTAGAGAAAGCCCTCGCACAGAAATGAAGACCCAACACAGCAAAAATAAATAAATTAATTAATAAACTCCTACCCCCAACATCTAAAAAACAAAACAAAACAAAACAAAAAGATTTATTCCTGTTTGCAATCCCAATATATAACATCGAGCCTGGTCCACGGTAGGTGCTCAGTAAGTATCTGCAGAAAATAGTGTATATTTCAGATGTCTGGCTTGTAACCTTACATCCTTCTGGTGAGTGTATGGCCTGAGAGTCTTCGATTCCTTTGCAAACAGCAGAAAGAGAAAGCTAATGGTCTAGGTAGCATCTGCAGGCCTCCTTTGCAAGAACCAGAAAATACTTCCCTTCATTCAGTAGCATGAGGTTACCATTTCAGTTTTTTCTTTTCTGTACCTCCCTCACCCCTTTTTGTTCTTAAAAACAGAGGAGAAGTGAAGTGGGAGAAAAAAACAAGTATTACATTGAAATGCTAATCTCATTTCATTAAATGAGTTGTGGAGGCTGATACAGTGATCTGCATCCTCAAAGAAGAATTTCTTTAAATACCTTGAGCTCAATATTCCCTTCTGGACAACTTTTCATCTTTCTTCAAAAAAAAAAAAAAAAAAGGCATTGAATTATGTGTCCTAATTAAGCCTGGCTTTTAGAGCATTCAAGCTTCAGGGGATGTGCTCAGAGGTGAGGGTGAAGTACCCATGTACCCCAAAATCTCTTCTTAAAAACAGCTCTGCACTGCCTTCTCTGGGTGGCTTACATTGCCTGAAGCAGGTCCCTGAAGCTGAGCAGTGCCTATTTCAGGAAGCAGCAAATAAACACAGTGTTTCAGGTCCAGTCCATCACAAAGTTGGTCAGGGCACCTGCAAGGTTCTCTCAGAGGCTTTGGCCCCAAAGCTTCCATATTTATTGGGAGCAAACCTCTATGTGAAAGAGCATTCATTTGAATTCTCTAGGGAGGAAAGCCACTGACCCAAGTCACATCCTTTATAATGATCTTGGGGTTGAGTTCCTGAAGGTGTTCAAGGCCAGGTCTATTCTTGTTGTGCCTATGGGTTTGTACTTGAACTTGGGGAAGTCAGATTCAAAGTTATTTTTAATTATAATTTTTAAAAGACCCTGTAACCTAGAATGAAAGGGTTGAGAGCATGCAAGAGAATACTGACTTCCAGAAGACAGGGAAACCAGGGAGAGAATTAAACAAAGCAGGTGTTTCACAAGAACTGGAAGAGACTAGAATGGATGGAAGGCAAGCCGTAGTATCTCTGAATGTAGAGAATTTTATCCTAGAATAGCAAGGTGTCTAGAATATGTTGGGAGAGAAGAAGAGGAAAAGGGAGAGGTAGGAGGAGGTACTAAGGCAATACAAATAATTAAGTATATTCAGGAAGTTTCTCGTTCTTTGGCACCAGAGGAGAGAATACGAAGGCAAGCCATTCTCTCTGGGGGTATATCAGGGTTCTGAGTTGCCAGCAACAGAAACCAACTCTGGTTGATTTAAACAGAAAATGATTCATTAGATGGCCTGAGTCATGTGACACTGTGCCATTATATAAGAAATGCTCCCGGCACACAGCTTCCAAAACCCTTGGAGCTTGGGGTGCACTACCCTCTTGGCACAAAGTTCTCTGAACCTTTTTGTCTAGGGTTTTTAGGAAGTTTCCATTACATAGGCATGATTGATTAAATCATTGATCATTGGCCATTGGTGATGAGCTCAATCCCCAGCCTCTCTCCTGTCCCTGGAGGTTGGGAGGTGGGGATGAAATTTCCAACCCTCTAATCACATGGTTTGTTCCTTTGACAACCACCCCTCACCCTGAAGCTATCTAAGGGCTTCCAGCCACCAGGCATCTCGTTAACATAAACTCAGGCTTGGTTGAAAGGGGCTGATTATGAATAACAAAAGACACTCTTATGCCTATCACTCAGGAAATTCCAAGGGTTTTGGAAGCTCTGTGCCAGGAATGGGGTGAACACCAAATATATATTTCTTATTAAATAATACCACAGTGGCACATGACTCAGGCCTAACCAATCACTGTATTCCACGTCCCTGGCCTCAGTGATTGGCTCAGGGATGGACATGGGTCTCAAGTTGGGCAAATCAGACTCCTCCTGAAACCCTTCTCCTGGAGATGCCTATAAAGGCCATTTCTTTCCAACAGGGCTGCTACATTGGTGGGAGGTGAGTCTGGATCTGCAGGAGCCATCTTTCCTACCTCATAGAGAAAGTCAGCCTGAGGGAGAGAAAAAAGATGGAATCATAATGACATTGTCTGCCCTCCTCCACCCAGCTGGACACAAAGCCAGCAGCTCTCTGGGTTGCTGAGTTATGAGAGTCAATACATTCCTTTTATGCTTAAGCTAATGTGTATTGAATGTCTGTCACTAACAACCTAACAAGTCCTGAAGATTCCAGTTGTTGAAAGGATTACATGAGATAATGCTAGTAATATACTTAGTGGGGTGTCTTGTGGATATATTGTTCCTGACCTTCCTTGTCATAGGTGCAGGCATTGAATTGAACGCCAATAAAAAAATGTTACTATTACTATTATTTGTATTGTTGAGACTTGGTCATAGCTGTATTACCTGCCATTCTCTAGGCTAAATGCATTTCAAACTTTTGCTAATAACATTCCTTCTTTCCTGAAGGCATTTCACGTTCTCCTCCTTCTACCCAGATCCTACACCTTTCAAGGCCTATATGTTGCTATCTACAGAAAGTCCTCCCGATTTCACCCTTCTTCATTTCCCTCCTCTCTAGGCCAAGCACATCATATACTGTTGTGTCAGGTCATTTCTTACTTGGTTTCCTATATTTGCTCATCACATCAACTATTTCATGTATATTTATTTGTCCCATGTTCCAAGCTGCATCGTACCTTCACCGGAGGTAAGAAACAAATCTTATGCTTTTTCTTAATACATCCCAGTGCACAAAACAGGGTGTAGCATTGCTCTTCTCTGCAAATAGAGGGCAATTGACCGGGTGAGTTTACAAAAAGTTTGGTTTTGTGAGTATCAGTGCTCAGGAAATACTTGTTGGTAGACTCATTTCATAGGAGGAATCAATGGATTATGTGTTCAAGCCCACAGACAGCAAGAAACCTACCCAAGTAACATGTGACCTGGCAGAATGAGGACTCGAACACAGGTCTCCTAACTTTCACCTGAATATTCTCTCATTGACACGATAGGTTCGTTTAGTTATTTTGAGGGTGTAACAACTCCTGAGTTAATGATATTTAATATTACCTACACACTTACTATGTGCTGGTAGCATCCTTTCCCTGCAATTATCTAATCTAATCCTGCAAGGTAAATACTATTGCTCTCCTCTTTTTGCGGTTGAGAAAACTGAGTCTTAGAGAGGTTTAGGGATCTAAGAAAGTTACACAGCTATGAAGTGTCAGACTGGAATATTAGCCCAGGACTGTCAGATTTAAAAGGCTATTCTCTTAACTACCGGATCATGATGTGCCCTCAGTAAGGAAACAGTTTGTGTCCTTGTTACCTCTGGAAAGTCAGCTGAAGCCTAGGACCTCCAGAGCTTTGACACATACCTTGATGTTCTAAGGAAGCCAGGGTTTCACCGCTGTGCTTCTGCCATTTCCCAGATGATGCAAACGCCTCTTTAGAGCCGTATCCCATATTTTGTTCATTTTTAATAGAATGCTAATTTTATATGCATTCTCCATACACAGATTTAGACGTATCCAGTTGAGCATACTTAGTTTTTATCTAAATGTGCCCTATCCCAGGTGAAAAATGGGCTGCCTGCAATTTAATTATGCATTCAGAATAATGTGTGTGTCTGCTGGGGGTTTATAAATCAATAGCTTATTGTGCAATATAATGTCCAATTTTTTTGCCATAGACGTGGTTTGAGAAAACTAAAACTTGTCAGCTGGTTGTACTTTAATAATGAATTTGAGACTTGGACAAGAAACTAGAATAAATCTGACTTGACATTCATTGACGAAGAAGACCTCCACAACTTTCTCATCTGTCTGCTATACCTAAGATCTAAGGAAAGCCTAAAACCAGTCAAGATTGTCACAATAGGGGCTTCCCTGGTGGCGCAGTGGTTGAGAGTCTGCCTGCCGATGCAGGGGACACGGGTTCGTGACCAGGACCGGACCGGGAGGATCCCACATGCCGCGGAGTGGCTGGGCCCGTGAGCCATGGCCGCTGAGCCTGCGCGTCCGGAGCCTGTGCTCCGCAACGGGAGAGGCCACAACAGTGAGAGGCCTGTGTACCACAAAAAAAAAAAAAAAAAAGATTGTCACAATAAAGCAAGGCCTGGTTCTTTGGTTTTCCAGAATAGATGAACATTCTCCATTCAATAAACATTTGTTGAATATCTTCACCAGACCCTAGGGGGAGAGCAGTGAACAAAACAAGACAAGGGCCCTACTCTCTTGGAGATGGCGTGTGAGTGGAAAGTGGCAAACAACTAAACAAATGCACAGATTGATAAGATTATTTCAAGTAGTGATAAACGCATAAAGAAAATAAAACAGAGTATTGGGATAGACAGAAACTAGGGGTGATGAGGCAGGAAATAGCAATAAACAGGTATTTGGCAAAGGCTGCCCTGAGGAGAAAATATATGAGCTGAGACTTAGAAGATGAGAAGGAGTCAGCTATGTAAAGATTAGAGGGAGAGCATTCCCGGGATAGGGCATAGCACGTGCAAAAGAAATACAGTCAGTGCAACAGGAGAGTAGGAAGTGGAGGGAGAGCAGAGCATAAATGACATTAGACAGATAAGCAAAGGTTTTATCAACTAGGACCTAGCAGGTCACTGTCAGAAACTTGAGTTTTCCTTTAAGTGTAGAACAAAGCCATTGGAGGGGTTTAAAACCAGAGAGTGATGTGAGCTGATTTATAAGATTTCTGCCACTCCAGTTCAACGGCATGTACTTACTGCAAATTTAAAGTTCTGGAAGAAAAATTAGCTCCAAGTAAGAGCTGCCTGGGTACAAACTGTATTAAACTATAGGTTTTTTTTTTTTTTTCCTGGAGAGAATGGGAAAATAGCCACAATCTTTACAAAGTGCTTTTGGGAAGAATTTATAGTATCCGAACTGCCAGCAGACTCCTGGAAGATTTAGCCTTGATGTTATGGTTAAGCAGAGAGTTTTCTGACTTAACTAAACTTCACTGCAAAGCAATGACCAGGAAAGGCAGATGATCTTTCTTTGTAAATAGAGATCTTTATTTTGCCCTGAACCACCCCTGGTAATGTGTCTGCCAAGGGCTACGAATTGTGCTTCCTAAAACAGTTAATGGTCACAATGAAGCATCCATCCACACTCTAGTACTTTAAGAAAGAGCAAGGGCTCTGGTCACCAGAAACCAGTGCTGTATCTTCCTAGTTGTGTGGTATTAGTCAAGTTATAACTTAGTTTTCTAACCTGAAAATGGGTATTAAAAATGGTATTTACCTTCTTAGGTTATGATATGAGTTAAATGAGACAATCCAAATAATGCATTAGCTCTAGGACAAAGTATAAATATTTGTCATCAGGCAGTCCATAGTTAGGGTTAAGGCTGAGATGTATAAACCATGGCACTCTGGACAAAAAATGTCGCCTCCCGTATCAAGAAATCAAGGATGTTGCAGTCATCCAGCCGTCAGCCACTGCAGCTGCCCCTGACTGTGCACCCTGAGGGGATTCAGGATGAAGAAAAGCAGGACATTGGCCCTAGATAGTTAAGGAGCACATCAAAGGAATGGTTTCAATGAGCCCAGACTCTTGCATCTTCCCATATACAGAAAGATGCTAAATTTATTAACTTGAGATGTCTGGTTTTTCTTTACTTAACAATATTCTTTTCATGTTCCAACTACCTGGTTTTTGTTGCAAAAACTCTTATATATCCTGGTTCCTCCCTTACCTCTTCAGAACAGTCCCTCAGAGCTAGCTGACCGGCTGTCTCCTGGGCTTACGTCTTTAGTATTATCTGCCAAATAAAACATAATTCTCAACTTTCACGTTGCGCATTTTTTTCAGTCAATAGCACTAAGTATTCTGTGTGGAAAGGCAAACTGAACCCTATGGGCAATTGTGCCTTTCGTGATAATAATGCTCATCCTAAGGGTTGGCCATTTATGGCCCAAGGACCAAATCCAGCCCACCACCTGTTTTTATACGGCCTGTGAGCTAAGAAGAGACTGGAAAGCCTGCAAAACTGAAACTATTTACTACCTGGCCCTTTTCAGAAGTTAGCTAACCCCTGCTCTAACCGACTGAACTGGCTATACTGTAACTAACTAAATTGTTCTTCTGATAATATTTCTCCCCATTTACATTCAGGTTTATTTTGACAAGACTTCAAATTCCCAGGTGGTGTTTTATATTTCCCCCTGGATATTGGCCTGTAGTTAATTAGTGTGCATTTATACTGGGTGAACTGTAGTAGGTGGGTTAGGACCTTGTGGTCATCCCATCTGCCACCTTTTTTTTTTTTTTTTTTTTTTATTTGCTGTACGTGGGCCTCTCACTGCTGTGGCCTCTCCCGTTGTGGAGCACAGGCTCCGGACGTGCAGGCTCAGCGGTCATGGCTCACGGGCCCATCCGCTCCGCGGCATGTGGGATCTTCCCGGACCGGGGCACGAACCCGTGTCCCCTGCATCGGCAGGTGGACTCCCAACCACTGCGCCACCAGGGAAGCCCCCATCTGCCACCTTAAGGTAAAATGAACAAACAGAATGGTGTGCATTTTCCTACTCAGTTCTTAGTGGGAAAATTCTTTATGAAAGTGCTAACCAGAAATCATCAACTAATATCACGTTACTATATTTAAATAATTGATATAAGGCATGGTTTAAAGAAACACACCAAGAAGTACTTATAGATTACTTCTCTCTAGGCATTAGGGTTTTCCATCAATAAGTAATATAATCTCATTTGCATCTTCACATTGAGAAGACACCCACCTTAAACACATGGACACCTTACACTTAAAGAAACATAAAAACCCGACAAGAGCTCTGGCCCATTCTCCATCAAAAGCCTTAGTAGGCATTTTCCTTTTAGTCTTTGATCTCCCTGCCAAAAGATATCTGTCAGTGAGCAAATTATCAGGCAAATGTCCTTCCAAGTTCCTTGCTCTCGATCTGTCTCTCCTCAGATAGTCAGGAGAGGTTTCTGCTTTAAAGAGGGGGAAGTGTTATGAAAGTGCTGTGCTGCTGCTGTGTTCGAAACCTAAGGAGTCTTTCCCCTAATCAGAAAAAATCATCTCTAACGACCTTTCGTCTCCATACTTTTCCTTGTTGATAAGCCCTCATTTTTCCTCACCCTTTAGCGTACAAAAAAGTACCTCTCCCACAATATGTCAAAAATTATATTGCGTGCTTCATATGGATCATCTCTTTTAACCCTTTATTCAACCTTGTCACAGTGGGTACTGATCCCATTTTACAAGTGTGTAAACTGCACTCAGAGAAATTAATTTGCCATGGGTCACAAAGTTTGGAAGTGACAGACCTGGGATTTGAACCCAGAGCTTCTAATTCCCAAAGCTGTTCTTAAAAACTACAATCCACTGCAGGTTTGGTTCTTTGCTTCGCCTGAGCTTAACTTGGATTTATCATTCAAGATTTCCTTTCCAGGATTACCCAAAGAGAAATAATTTAAATCCTATATAACAGACATGGTGTTTTTAAAAAGAACAAAAAGGATTTATTAAAAAACAAAATGGTTTTTTTTCCACGAGGCTTGCTTTGGGCAGTGTTTCACAAACTCTGTGAGCCAATAACATATGCTTTATCTGGGATAAGACTGGTAGATTTGGGACACCGCTAGGTTGTCTCTTACTCCTTAGGGTTTGGCAGCCAAATAAAACATCCCACATCTGTGTTACTGGAACACAAGGCAATGAGAAGACATGGCTCATCTTCCATATTCATTCCTCAGAGTTTATTCAAATCTGTTGCAAGAGTCTATGCTTCATAGTCCTACCACTTACCCAACCTGTTTATAATCTGGTAAGGAATATATGATAAATAATACCGCTATTATTCCAAAACTCATTCTACTGTGCTTATAGTATATTTATGACATATTTATTTTTGAACTAATTTGACTGAGGTATAATTTGCATACAACAAAATGCAACCATTTTAAGGCTACATTTTGGTGTGTTTGGACACATGTATGTTCCTTTTTAAACACAACCTCCATCAGTATGAAGAACATTTCTGTTATTCCACAAAGTTCCCTCATGGTCCTCTGCAGTCAATCTCCCCATGAAACTCACCCCAAGTCACCACTAGTATTACTTTTAACTATTCTAGAATTTCATGACAATGGACTCATACAGTATGTCCTCTTTTGTTTAAGATCTCTTTCACTTAGCAGAGTACCTTCGAGATTAATTTAAGTTGTCGTGTGCATTGGTAAGTTATTCCTTTTATCACTAAGTAGTGTTCTACTTAATGGCTACGCCACAATTTGTTTATGGTTTCACCTGTGATGTACACTTTGGTTGTTTTTAATTCAGGGCTATTATCAGCAAAGCGGTACATCAGAGTACAAGTCTTTGGGTGAACATGTATTTTTATCTCTCTGTGTAAATACCAAGGAGTAGAATGGTTGGATTATATGGTATGTCAGTTTTATAAGAAACTGCCCACCCGATCTCTGAAGTGTTTCTATGATTTTACACTCCCACCAGAAACGTGTTAAAGTTCCAACGTCTCGATCGTACGTATCAGGTAGTTAGTGGATTTAAACTTCATGATCTTTCTATTTTCTCAGTAGAAAAGTGACCCCTGAACCAGGAGAGAAATTGTCCCCAGTGCCAATTTCTATGATGCTATAAGGATAAATAACATTACCTTGACTGTTAAACACCTAGTTTTACTGGCTAATTTCCAAGAGAGAATGCTGAAAGGTTTTCAAAGAATATGACTTAAAATCCAGTCTGTGAAAATGAAATTGACTTAGGTTCTCCGTTGCTTAGAGATAGGACTTCAATGAGTAACTACAGTGTGGGCAATGGCCATGGAACGATAGCAACTCGGGATGACCCGTGACTTTAAAATGTGACCCTCTTCAAACCATCATCTGATGCCTGCAGTCCGCCTTCCTTGGGCACTCAGGGTGGGTTTAACTGCTTCTAGGGCATCGTTAGCAAATGGGAACTGCATGAGAGGAGGAGCAGATTGCAAACACTAACCCTACACCTAACCCTAACCTGACGCTCTGACAAGGCTCAGGAAACCCAATCCCTGCCCGTAATACAGTCCATGCCCTGTTCTCATCAAGGGAGTGAGGGAGTGGGGTATATCACGGGGCAAAATGAACTTCCATTGTCCCCATTCAACTCAGTGAGAGGAAGCCAGGAGCTGAACAGACATCAGAAACTTCTCTCTTAATAGCGCGACAGAGAAAAGGCTTTGATTTCATTGCCAAGAGTCATTAATTAACCAAATTGAACTAAACACTTTCAAATGCGGGCAGCTCAAGAATTACAAGGTTGTTGCACCAGGGAGAGAACCCAAGTGGAGAACACCCAATTTCAGATAGAGGATATCAAATAATGAAAATCGAAAAATAATGGTATGTCTTAAATTTAAGCTATGAGAGCACTGTATAATTGGATAAACAATTCTTTGTCTCCTCTGCTAAAGGTACTTTTTCCTCAAAATGTAATTTTAGTTTTATTGTATGTAAGTAGGCATTGATATAAAGCCTATGGTTTCACCTTAAAAAGTAGAGTAGTAGTTCCTGATTTATGAAGCCTGGACTTGGAGGGCAAATGCAGGGTTCTCTGAGAATAATACCGTTTATTTGTGGCCTGCTCAAACTATAGTTACAGATTCCCAAAGCTTAAAAAGCAAGACAAGCAAACCTAAAGCTGTCCTAGGACAGTGCTACAAGAAATTATTGGAAATACAGAAAGAACTTTAAGAGCAATTCATATCTAACTTTTTAAAGTGCATTCTGTTGTGCTAAATGCTTTAAGCATGTTATTCAACTTTTACAACGCCATGAAATAAATACTCTTCTAGCCTACTTTATAGCTAAAAAAACGGAGTTACAGTGAAGCTTGTCCAAGTTCACACACCTTCAAAAGGAACAGAGCTTTCCAAACCACAAAATTAGCAAAATAAACACAGTTCTCATGAAATAAAACTACAGTGCCTATATTTGGCCCTGGCAAAGAGCAGCCTGGCCTCGTGGTAGATAAGGGCCAATTCCTGAAACTGAAGGAAGAAATGCTGTTATCACCGTGTAGCAGAAGCACCTGTGAGAAACGGCCAGCTGTTTATAAGGGGGCACACTTCACACTTGTATGGTGCTTCTCGACATTTAAACCATTTCATATACATTATCTTATTTGATCCTCACAACACCTTGCAGGCCAGGGTGGGGATAAGTTAATCACTATTGCTGTTTGACAGAAAAGGGTATGAGGCTCCAATAACTTGCCCTCACTCCCACAACCAGATTGGCAGGCTAGTACCAGAGCCCTTGTTTTCCGGTTCCACTTTTTTTTTTTTTTTTTTTTTTTTTTGCAGTACGCGGGCCTCTCACTGCTGTGGCCTCTCCCGCTGCGGAGCACAGGCTCCGGACGCGCAGGCTCAGCGGCCATGGCTCACGGGCCCAGCCGCTCCGTGGCATGTGGGATCTTCCCAGATCAGGGCACAAACCTGCGTCCCCTGCATCGGCAGGCGGACTCCCAACCACTGCGCCACCAGGGAAGCCCCCTGGTTCCAGTGTTTGTTTTTCTGTTTTAACTCTTCTTGCTCCCTATGGTGGGTAAACTGGGAGACAAAAACATAACTTTATGAACCTTCACCAAAATTCCCTGGGATAGACTATTTTAATTTCATAATAATGATAAAAATGACAACAGCAATGGCATTTATTGAAGACTATTTGCTGGATACTGTGCTAAGAATTATACATAAACTCCCTCATGAATCCTTTTCACACAAGCCTATGAAGTAGGAACTATTTTTAAGCCTATTTAACATGGAGGAAACCATTTCACCTGCTGAATCCATAAACCAATAGTAAAAAATGTATTACCCATCTTATGGGTGGCAGATAAGGGTAGTTGGAAGGCACGGGACATACTTATAGTAAAATAATTATTCACTGTTTATCTAAAATTCAAATTTAATTTGGCATCCTATATTTTTACTTGCTCAATGTGGCAACCCTATTTGGAGCCAGACTGACCAAAGTTGAACTTTTAGCTCTTCCTTCTGCCAGCTGTTCCTTCAGGTCAGTTATCATGAGCCTGTATATGAACATGTCCAGTTATTTAACATGTCCATTTCCTCATCTATAAAACGGGGTTAATGTCCATACCTATCTTATAAGGTTGTGCTAAGAATTAAATTTTTAAATACCTAGTATGTGCCTAGAGCATACTAAGTACTCAATATATGTTAATTATTACTATTTCTACTACTATTATTACTAGTCATCTTTAAACCACTAAATATAAATGATAGCAGTCACATTTCTTCTAAGCATACTAAAAAAAGCACCAAACATCTTTCCAGAAACCTAAATGATGTGATGAGTCAATGACACTTGACTAATAATAAATAGCAATTAACTCAATTCAACTCAATAAACATTTATTAATTTCTTAATATATGCAAGAACAGAGCTAAGCCCTAGAAAAATCATAAGCCGTCAGAGCTAAAAGGAAATTACAAGATAATCTCATTTAACACCCCTCACTTTACACGTGAGGAAACAAGTCAGCATGGGTGGCATAAGTGATTTACCCAGCATCATAAGGCAAAGATGGTGGCAGAGTCAGGATTGAATGCCATCCTCCTGACTCTGAATCCAGAGCACCTGGGACTCGTCTTCCCTGCCTGCTGTGCAAAGACAGAGCCCTCATCCTCCAAAGCACACACTCTGGTAGGGAAATATCAAACTGAAGCAAACACTGTTTTTCTTTTTTTGCTGTGGGTCCACTAAAGTAGAGTCAAGTTTACTTAATAATTTCATCCTCAAAAAAATCCAATAAATTAACAACAACAGAAAAGAGAAAAGCAGGGATTGTTATCTTCATTATTCTTAGCAAAAATAGAAGTCAATCGGCTGACATAAGATTTTAAGTGGAGTTAGAGTCTGAAGTAAATGCCAGACCTCCTGGCTTCTTCCACTAGATCTGGCTGCCCCACCCATGAAAGGAATGAAACATATTGTGAAGCAAAGTGAGCTCGCAGGTGTTTCTTAATGAAGACGTCTTTACACAAAACTGCATAGGAAATCAGAATAAGTCTGGGGATCAGAAGTAACCAACAAGGTTGTCCAGAAATCAGAAAAGCCCCTTCACAAAAGCCAATGACCCGCTTGCCCAGATGACCCCAAAGAAAACCCAGATTGAAACCAAACACCAGAACAACAGAGTACCCAGAGTTTGTACACTCACAAATTTCTGAGATGTGGGACAAGGATGTATCTGAGAACACAGAGGGAATGAGTGGTCCAGTTGGCCTGAAGCCTGGTCTTCTGTTTCTGAACAGTGAAATTTCTGAACAGTGAAATTCTGTTCACTTTCCATAGAACCACACTGGCTTGTTCCCTCCCCTGCAAAATGGGAGGGTGGGTATTGAACCTGCTTATCTCTGATGTCCTTTCCAGCAATACCATCCAATGATCCATTCTTTTCTGTTTTGTTCTATTCCATCCTGGCCTAGTCTCTTCCCATATCTCATCTGATTAATTTATTCTGCATATTTTTAAGTTGTATTTACCATTTTAACCTTTTTTTTTTTTCCTGCGGTACATGGGCCTCTCACTGTTGTGGCCTCTCCCGCTGCAGAGCACAGGCTCTGGACGCACAGGCTCAGCGGCCATGGCTCACGGGCCCAGCCGCTCCGCGGCATGTGGGATCCTCCCGGACTGGGGCACGAATCCATGTCCCCTGCATCGGCAGGCAGACTCTCAACCACTGCGCCACCAGGGAAGCCCCATTTTAACCATTTTTAGTTGTATAATTCAATGGTATTCAGTATGCTTACAATGCTATGGAACTATCACCAATAACCACTTCCAGAAACCTTCCATCATCCCAAACAGAAATTCTACACCCATTAAACAGTAACACCCTATTCACCCCTCCTCTCAACCCCACCCCCCATTCTACTTTCTGTTTCTATGAATTTGCCTTTTCTCTGTACCACATATAAGTGGTATTATATGAGATTTGTCTTTTTCTGTCTGGTTTATTTCACTTAGCATAACGTTTTCGAGATTATTCTATGTTGGAGTATGTGTCAGAATTTCATTCCTTTGTATAAAGCTGAATAATGTTCCACTGCAAGTGTATATCACACTTTGTTTATTCATCCATTGATGGACATTTCGGCTGCTTTCCACCTTTTATCTATTGTGAATAATGCTGGTAGGAACATGGGTGTGCAAATATCTTGAGACCCTTCTCTCAATTCCTTGGTGTATATACCAAGAAGTGGAATTTCTGGATCATATGGTAATTCTATGTTTAACTTTTTAAGAAACCACCTTCTGCATATTTTTAAACCAGATTTCAGCAGTAAGACTGTACTTGTAGAAACCTGAGAACCGTGCTTAATTTTTCCTGGATTCGTAAAACAAATACTGAGCAGAGCTATGTGCCAGGACTGCACCAGGTACTAGGAATCCAGAGTTGAGCAAACACAGACATGGTCCCTGACCTCATGGAGCTTTCATTTTGGTGGGGAGGTGGACATTAAACATATATATGCACAATGAGTTAATCATAAGTAGGAATACAACTCAATTGCCAAAAAAACAAAAACAAATAATCTGATTAAAAAATGTGCAAAGACCCTAAATAGACATTTCTCCAAAGAACACATAAAAACGGCCAATAGGTACATGCTCAATATCACCAATAATCAGGGAAGTGCAAATCAAAGCCACACCTCATACCTATTAAAATGGCCACTAACAAAAAGACAAAAGATAAACAACCTAAGTATCTATCTGTGGATGAACAGATTAAGGATGAAGAATATCAGGACATGAACATAGAGAGACTGAGAGGGATCAACTCCCATGGGCCCTTGAAGAACATACCAACAACAGAGGAGATTCCTGTACACCTTGGGAGGAGGGAGATCAAGAATATGACCATGAAATCTGACACACACACACACACACACACACACACAAACACACACACACACACACAAAAGTTCATGTAAAAGATCTTATTTTAATTGGATGAGCCCAAAAGGGACTCCAGAAATACTTTTCCCATCATGCTTTCTTCCAAAATGAGGCCCCCCAAAGTGTCAGATAAGTAGCCAAAAACACTTGACAGAAAAGTTAATATTTGAATGATAAGGTTCTTAGATTAAAACCATCAAGATTTTTGAAATGTAATTTGAGTACTGTGAACACTATCTTTATCTAGTAATTCACATTGTCTTTTTTTTTTTAATTGGTGGGGTTTTTTTGTTTTGTTTTGTTTTTTTAAGATGTTGGGGGTAGGAGTTTATTAATTAATTAATTTTATTTTTGCTGTGTTGGGTCTTCGTTTCTGTGCGAGGGCTTTCTCTAGTTGTGGCAAGCGGGGGCCACTCTTCATCGCGGTGCGCGGGCCTCTCACTATCGCGGCCTCTCTTGTTGCGGAGCACAGGCTCCAGATGCGCAGGCTCAGCAGTTGTGGCTCACGGGTCTAGTTGCTCCGCGGCATGTGGGATCTTCCCAGACCAGGGCCCGAACCCGTGTCCCCTGCATCAGCAGGCAGACTCCCAACCACTGCGCCACCAGGGAAGCCCTGTCTTTTTTTTTTTTTTTTTAAGATTCATTTGTCAAAGACTGACTCATTTGAGACGTATTCTCAAGCTTGTACTCCTTCTTCCCCAGGATTGAGGCCATGTGACCCTATCTATACTTTGCCCATCTCATTCATTACGGCCAACGATGACCCTTGAAGGAAGATCTTTGAGCAGGGTCCATCCCATGCTCAGAATACTGCCTCAGGTCTCAGCCATCGCTAGTTCAGCTTGACCTTGTCCCTGAGTTTGGGAACTCAACAGTTCACTCACTTCGCAGATTCTGTCCACTCCTTGCAATACAGTTCTGATGGAAGGAATCCTGCCTTGCTTCCCAAGGACTGAAGTTCTGAGTTGATAATTCCTTCCGTATACCAGCGCCCAACACCAGGGTCATGCTTTGTTCTTACAATTATCTCATTTAGGTATGCAAGGCTTGCCCCTAACAGCAGGATTGTTGCTGGGTTGCTACTGCCATCCAATAAGCTTCTGTAGCAAGTGCAAATGGTAGACCACAAGATCAGAGGCAAGAAATGTAAGTACATTGTTCTACAATTGAACTTAATGTCTATTCTGAGCTTACCTTCTTTGTGGTAGAAGCTGAACTCACTCAATTCAGGATGTCCCAAACACTCCTTTTCCCCAGGGCTACATGGGACCATGATATAAGTGGGGAGGAACTGGCAAGGGCCATGGTCATCCATCCATGTTGGCATCCTCAGAGATAACTTCATTCTAATCCAGTAGCATTGAGATCACTGTTGTATCCTCCTTTCCTCAATCCCAGGGCCTCTGCAGATCTGGCTCTGCTAACCGTGGCCTCACCGTGTTATAAGCCACATCTGTGCTACTCTGAGGTCTGGGGAGTATGGTGTTTCAATCTGGAAACTCCATGCACTCATTTCTGCTCCATTATTCCCACACCATTCCAGGTGCAAAGGAGTGCAAAGATCTCACCAGCTCCCTGGGGTTTATCCAAAGATGGGGGGAAGTACATCCCTGTTTTCAGATTTCTCAGATCCCTCTGGGGATGCTCTCTCTACCTCTAGCCCAAAACTCAGAGGAGGGGAACATAGTATGAGGCCTCACCTCAGGGATCCACCCAAAACCAAGTCTTTCCCCCCCACCCCACTCTGTTTCTTCTCTCCCTCCCTCTAGTCAGGTGACATTTTGATCTAGTCTCAGAGATAAGGAAACTGAATATTTTTTCTGAGTTTTTTTTTTTTTTAATCTTATACTTGAACCTTGGCTTTGGTGTTTCCAAAGCCAGAAATTTTATTCTTTTATTTTCTAGTTTTGCTGTCCCACCCTCTTCGTTGAAGGCAGGAGATAGAGAATATTCTAGCTGCTATATAAATGGAAGAAGGGTTCTAAGAAAAGAGAAAGGAAAGGGGGGAAAACATAAATTAATACATCCAAGTAATATCCCCCTGCTCTTCCTTTACGCCAACTGCCTGTGGGCTCCATCTGAATCCATCATGCACAAGTTCTCCTAGACTGGTGCAGTCCCATATTTACAGGCGGGAGCTCTTCCAGTACCCAGGCGACTACCTGCACCCTCCAAAAATGGAATCCAGTCTGCATTGCTCCCTCTATCATTCCTTAATGCATTCTTTCACTCTCTACTCCTTTGATCCACATATATTGAGCCCCAGTGACATGTCAGGCACTGGGCCTGGCACTGGGGACACAGACGTGATCCCGAACACAAGGATGCTTTCATGAAGGAGCTCTCTGTTTAGGACAGGGCTACTAAGTCTCGGCACTACTGCCACGTGAGGCTGGACAATTGTGGTGGAGAGCTCTCCTGTGCGTTGTAGGACGTTTAGCACCATCCCTGCCTCTACCCCCTATATGGCAGTTAGCAGTCCCCAGTGTGACAACCGAAAATATCTGGAGACATTGCCAAATTCCCTTGGGGGGCAAACTTGCCCTCAGTTGAGAATCACTGCTCTAGCGGGAGACACAGGCACATAAATTGACGATTATAATACATTGAGGTCATTGCATGGATAGAGGCACACACAGGCTAGCATGGAATCCTAAAGAAGGCATCTAGCCCACCCTGGGGTGAGCTGGGGTGAAGTGAGATAGTGATGTCTCAACACCTAATGTTCTGTACCCCAGCCCACGTTCTGTGTTCCTGCTCTGTCATTCACCACTTGCTTATTCATTCAATAAATATTTCTGAGAACAGACTCTAGGAGCTACACACTGGACATGCAAAAATTAGTAAGATACGGCCCCTGCTTGCACAGAGGTCATGTGTTATTACAGTTAAAACTAGGGGCTCTGGCGTCAGACTGCTTGATTTCAAACTTTAATTCTACCACTTACCCGCTCTGTGACATTGGGCAAGTTACTTAACCTCTCTGATCTGCACCTTTTAATTCTCTAAAATGAGGATAATAATGGCAAGTACCTCTTAGAGTTAATGAGATTAAATGAGAGAATTCTTATAAATCTCTTAGCAACTGGTCTGGCAGATGGAAAGCATGGAATAAATTGTAGTTTTTATCACTGATTGCCCAAGTTATATATTATTGTGGGAAGGTCATGTTTCAGGCTATGGCCTCTCATCAGTGCCAGTGCAGTTAATTGAATTATGTTTGGTTGTGTCCTGAGATGTGATAAGCAGAGACGCAGTTATCTTGTCCATCATTGGATTTCCATTAAAATATCATTAAGATTAAAAGTACTATAAAATCTTAACTAGGACATTAATTTCCACAGTAATAGATTAAAAATTTCAGGTCAGCTGCCATAACTATAATAAACAAACAAACAAACAAAACTCTGAAAACTAAACCTCAGAGTTTCAGATTTTCGCCTTCTCAGTTGATATTTTCAGTCAAAATTTGTTTTTCTTCAATTTTAATACACAAACATTAGTTTGGAGACTCTATCTTCTCTCAGGCTTTGCACAATTCCTAGTGCATGTTTGAGCATAACAATTACCCCAGCAAAGAGAAGCATGGGGATGGTTTAATAACAGTCTTCAAATATATGAAAAGTTATTACATGGAACATGATGACCAGCTGTTCTCAACCTCCACAGGGGACCAAGAAAAATAAATAGGCTGAAAATTACAGAGGCTGACAATTTGAGGTAGATTTGTTGAAGAACTTTGCAAAGTATAAAATCACTGTAGAAAACCTAAGAAAAGAGTTTAGGAAATACAGTATAGCAAAAAGTATTTGACAGAGATTCAGGGGATGTAGGTTCTTGTGACAGCTTGAAACCCATGACTTTGTGCAAGGTTCTGAGCCTCTGAGGCTGTTTACTAACCCTCAGAATCTTCCACATACTCTATATTTACTCAGTGGGGTCATAGCATAGCCAGAATTTCCCTGCAACTCGATGGCCATAGGTACAAATGAGATTATTTTAGAGCAGCAGTCCTCAACTGGGGGTGATTTTGCCTCTCAGGGGACATTTGGCAATGACTGGAGACATTTAATTATCCTGACTGGAGGAGATGAGGTGCTATAGGCATCTCATGAATAAAGGTCTGGTTCAATGTGTGTATAGTGCCAGGGCTGAGCAACCCTGCTCCAGAGTAAGAAACTAACTTTCTCTAGTTTGTACACCTACCCATTTAAGCCTACATCTCAGTGCCCACGTTTTGCCCAGTGATTTGAGAGCCTTTGGGTACAGTAGCTATTGCTATTCACTAGTATTTCTAGCTCTCTCTCTCCTGGGTCATGGTAGGGCTGTACTTTCCTACCCGCTTGGAAATTATGGGTGGCCATATGATTTGCCATAGCCAATGAAATGTAAATGCAAGTGATGTGCTTCACTTGTAAGGCTGTTGGGTGATTCACTGTGTTCTTTCTACTACGGTGACAGTCTTGGAAACACATGTCATGGTCACAGTGAAGTTCTTGTCCTCCCAGCTTCCTCAGTCACTGTGATAAGTAGTGCCACCTGCTGACCTGGTTGGACATGTTAGAAGGAAACATTTTTCCAAGAGTTGGGCAGATCCAATGTATGACCATTACAAAGATGAAAAAATATGATTAAAAAAGCGTTATGTAAAAAAAAAAAGGCATTATGTTAGGAGTGTAGGTTGTCAAGTCAAACCTCCTTAATTCTAACCTACCTCTATCGCTTACTAGCTGTGTGACCTTGAGGAAGTTAAACTTCTAGATTTCTCATGCGTAAAATAGCATCTTCCTTTGACATCAAATGGGAACATGAACACAGAGCACTTAATAAAGTGCTTGCTTACTCTTCTAAGAACTTTATAAATATGAAATCATTTATTTCTCATAACAGCTTTGTGAGATTATTACTGATTTTAACCCCATTGTATGGATGAGGAAATTGAGGCACTAAGAAGCTAAGTGACTTGTCCAAGCCCATAGAATCAGTAAATGACAGAGACAGTATCCAGAAGCTGTGTGACTACAGAGTCCATGCTATTAACCATGACACAATTACATGATGATGATGTGATGATGATGATGTCATAGTCTTAAAAATACTATCTGTTGGGACACTTGAGTCACAGACAAGTATAGGGCCCAGACTCAACCCTTAGAGAATTCACGGATGATTAGGGAAGGTAAGACATGAGCTTTCACAATGCCCGGGCAAGGTGAAATGTGGTAAGTGCCATAAAACGGATAAAGATAAGTACTTGGCAATTTATTAAATCGCCCATTTAACCCTCAGTTAAACTGAAAATTCAATTACCCAGAAGCATTACCCATATGTTACCATTAATCAAGGTTTTATAGTATCAGTTGAACTCATTTAACCTTAATAAGCAGATGATTGCATATGGATTGCAAGAGGATTTAGGAGCATCATAACTCAGAAATCGGCTCCATGGTTAAGGGTTTTCCTAAAAGCAAAGAGAACACTGCTGAGCAGAAAGGGAAGAAGGGGGACAACAGTAAGTGTTTAGCACAATGCAGTAATGAAGGGGAGACAATGTTGGTTTGTGGAACAGTAAGTAGGTCAGAGGAGAAAGAAAGAGCCCTTGGCATCACTGATGTTATCTGGGTAACGTCTGTCAGAACAGATGGCCCTGCTTTTCCAGCAGACAGTCCAGAGGACAGGAACTGGTGAGGCAAGGTGTGCCTATCTATATAAAACCAATTGTGTGGGTGGACAAACCAGCACTTCTTGAGCCCCCAAGCATGATTTATAAGGAATGGCTAAAGACCTCCAAAGACAATAAGATTTAGGACATGGACAGACGAACCATGGAGAACATTATGCTGCTTCCCTTTATAAAATGAGCTTCTTTCCTTCTCATCTGGGAAAATGCAACTCATCCTTCAAGACCCAACTCAAATGCCCTGGGTACTGTTCCTTACATGTTCCAGAAAGAATTACGTGGTTCATTTTTCTATATTCAGGTGGTTCTTTATTTATGTCTTCTCTAGTTTTCACACTGCAGCGTGAAAACAACTAGAGGGAAGCCCCTCTAGTTGTCTTAAGTGTAGGGTTAGATTGGTTTTTTGAGACTTATCTTGTTTCTTGAGGTGAGATTTTATTGCTATAAACTTCCCTCTTAGAACTGCTTTTACTGTGTCCCATAGGTTTTGGGTCGTCCTATTTTCGTTGTCATTTGTTTCTATTTATTTTTTAAATTCTTCTTTTATTTCTTCAGTGATCCCTCGGTTATTTAGTAGCACATTGTTTAGCCTACATGTATTTGTGTTTTTCACAGTTTTTTTCCTGTAAGTGATTTCCAGTCTCATAGCATTGTGGTCAGAAAAGATGCATGATACAATTTCAATTTTCTTAAATTTCCCAAGGCTTGATTTGTGACCCAAAATGTGATCTACCCTGGAGAATGTTCCATATGCACCTGAGAAGAAAGTGTATTCTGCCACTTTTGGGTGGAATGATCTACAAATATCAATTAGATCTATCTGGTCTATTGTGTCATTTAAAGCTTGTGTTTCCGTATTTATTTTCTGTTTGGATGATCTGTCCGTTGTTGTAAGTGGGGTGTTAAAGTCCTCCAGTATTATTGTGTTACTGTCGATTTCTCCTTTCATGGTTATTAGCATTTGCCTTATGTATTGAGCTGCTCCTATGTTGGGTGCATAAACATTTATAATTGTTATATTTGCTTCTTAGATTGATCCTTTGATCATTATGTAGTGTCCCTCCTTATCTCTTTTAACAGTCTTTATTTTAAAGTCTATTTTACCTGATATGAGTATTGCTACTCCAGCTTTCGATTTCCATTTGCATGGAATATCTTTTTCCATCCCCTCACTTTCAGTCTGTATGTGTCCCTAGGTCTGACGTGGGTCTCTTGTAGACAGCATATATATGGGTCTTGTTTTTGTATCCATTCAGCAAGCCTGTGTCTTTTGGTTGGAGCATTTAATCCATTTATATTCAAGGTTATTATTTATATGTATGTTCCTATTACTATTTTCTTAATTGTTTTGGGTTTGTTTTTGTGGGTCTTTTTCTTCTCATGTGTTTCCCGCTTAGAGAAGTTTCTTTAGTATTTGTTGTAAAGCTGATTTGGTGGTGCTGAATTAACTTAGCTTTTGCTTGTCTGAAAAGCTTTTGACTTTCCATCAAATCTGAATGAGATCCTTGCTGGGTAGAGTAATCATGGGTCTAGGTTTTTCTCTTTCATCACATATCCTGCCCCTCCCTTCTGGCCTGCAGAGTTTCTGCTGAAAAATCAGCTGATAACCTTATGGGGATTCCTTTGTATGTTACTTTTTGTTTTTCATTTGCTGCTTTTAATTTTTCTTTGAATTTAATTTTTGTTAGTTTGATTAATATGTCTTGGTGTGTTTTGCTTAGGGTTTATCCTGTATGGGACTCTGTGCTTCCTGGACTTGGGTGACTATTTCCTTTCCCATGTTAGGGAAGTTTTTGGCTATGATCTCTTCTAATATTTTCTCAGACCTTTCTTTTTCTCTTCTTCTTCTTGGACCCCTATAATTCAAATGTTGGTGTGTTTAATGTTGTCCCAGAGGTCTCTGAGATTTTCTTCAATTCTTTTCATTCTTTTTTCTTTATTCTGCTCTTGGCAGTTATTTCTGCCATTTTGTCTTCCAGCTCACTTATTCGTTCTTCTGCCTCAGTTATTCTGTTATTGATTCCTTCTAGTGTATTTTTCATTTCAGTTATTGTTGTTTATCTCTGTTTGTTTGTTCTTTAGTTTTTCTAGATCTTTGTTAAACAACAAAGATCTTCTAGATCTTTGTTAAACATTTCTTGTATTTTCTCAGTCTGTGCCTCCATTCTTTTTCCAAGATTCTGGATCATATTTACTATCATTACTCTGAATTCTTTTTCAGGTAGATTGCCTATTTCCTCTTCACTTATTTGGTCTTGTAGGTTTTTACTTGCTCCTTCAACTGTGACATTTTTCAACTGTGACATATTTTTTTGCCATCTCATTTTTTTTTTTAAATTAATTGGATTGTGTTCCTGTCTTACTGGTTGTTTGGCCTGAGGCTTCCAACACTGGAGTTTGTAAGCTATTGGGTAGATCTGGGTCTTGGTGCTGAGATGAGGAACTCCATGAGATCTCACTCCAATGACTATTCCCTGGGGTCTGAGGTTCTCTGTTAATCCTTTGGTTTGGATTCAGAGCTCCCTCTGCAGGAGCTTTGGCCCAACCCCGGGCTCATGAACCAAGATCCTGAAAGTTTCCTGGGGTGGCAAAATAAACAAACAAACAAACAAAAAAACGCACAATAACAAATTTAAAAATAAAATTAGACTAGGAAACTAACAGATATGTTAGGAAGAATATAAAAATAAAAATATAGATGAATCAACAGCCAGAAGTTACATCAGTACCACAATAGTAAAAAAGAGGAGCAGTGAAAAGAAAAAAAAAGGGGGGAAAAAGGCCTTGCCTGTGGAGGGCGGGGCCTAAGCAAGAGCAAGGTTTGGGCAGTGGGTGGGGCCAATGCTCAGGACCCCCAGGTCTGGAAAAGACCCTGGTGGCTGTTGGGGGTGGGGTTTAGACTCAAGAAACAGAAGGGGCCCAGGTGTGTCCCCCACCCCTGGTCTCAGAGTGCAGGGGGCCTCACCTGGGAGCCTAGCAGGTTTCCTGGGCTTGAGTGCATGGGGCAAATGCCCTCCTCTCTTGTCCTGCTCCTCTGGTCTGGGAGGGCCCCTCCCGCCTGCCTCTCCTGATGTCTCAGGCCTCCCTCCTAAGCCCCCAAGGACCCACCTGGCCTGGAGGGGGCTTTGGACAGCAGGGGATCAGCCTGGGAGCTCAGCAGGCTCCCCAGGCCCGAGTGGGCAGGGCAATCACCCTCCGCTCCTCTCCTGCTCCTCCCAGAGGGCCCCTCCCACCTGCCTCTCCTGATCTCCCCGGCCTCTGGGACGCAGATCCTGTCTGGCCTCCACTTCTCCTCCCCCCTCAGTCCCCCTACCTCCTACCAGTTCACTTTGGGGTTCCTCCCATCTCCTTGGGCGTCAGAGTCCCCCACCAGCAGCCGGCAGGCACCCTAGTTGTAGGGAGATGCTAACTCTGTGTCTTCCCACACCACCATCTTGACTCCACCTCTGGAACTTCTTTTTGAGAAGATTTTGAGGCCATATTTGGGCTTAGTGGGAAGAAGGACTGATTAGCAACATCTACCATGGATAAGAGAGGTGAGTCATCACATTTCTGATTGCCTTGGACCAGATGATCATTATGATCCCTCCCAGCTCTATAACATGTCAATTTCACAACACTTCTTTTAATTTGCAAATAGGCACACTTCCAAAACAATTCCTGAAAAAAGGGATGCCACACTGTCTATCTTAAAAGAAAATTGTTTTTTAAACTGCTGTGTTCATTAGAGTCAACCTTGTTTATGGATACCACTGCCTTCTATTTTATGGGATTATTCCAGAGTTACAAATCATGTGGCCAGTTTCACTATTCAGTGTTCTCAGAAGCAGGCTTACATAATTATCCAAAATTTACCTGTGCTTTAGGTTTTTTACAAATGTGCTGGTTTAGTTGGCCTGCCTGACTAATGAAAGGAAAATCCTATTCTCCTTCCACTCTTGTAGGATTGACCTGCACTACTGAAGTGTGGAAAAAACCTTCATTCACCATAAAGATGTTTTTACAAGCATTCCCTCATTCAGGGGGATTTCCTCCCCCAGACAAACCATGATGGTATCCAGTAAATCTCCCTTTACAGTGATTATGTGAGTTCCATTTCATTTTATTTCTCTCTTCATACATAACATGCAGGATAATATATGATCCAGCACTCAAATGCCATGGAAAGATCTAAAAGAGAATGCATTTGTCAAGGGCCACAGTAGATTCTCCTGACAGCTAGTCCTGCTAGATTGTGACCACACTTCATTTGTCATCAGCATTCCACTTAATTTACCACAAGTGTCATCTCCCAGGGCTGTCAGCTTGGAAAGATGATGCCCTTGTTGTGTGGACTTCACAGATACTGAGTGTTTAGGGGCTGGGGCTGTAGGGAGAGGGCCATCATTCATAATTTCCCACTCTACTTAGTTGAGGCAGGCAGATTCCTTGGAGCCTGAGGAAGAGGGGAACTTGAAGCTAAGCAGATGGGCAGGCAAATATCTCAGCAGCATTTGCTGCTGGCTGAGATGTTTCTAGCTACTTGTCTTTGAGGAAGAGCCTTCATGCTACTTACTGCTTAGGTATAGATCTTTGATGTCCAATACTATAGCCACTAGCACATGTCACTACTGAGTACTTGAAATGTGGCTAGTCCAAATGAAATGTGTTGATTGTATAAAGTACACACCAGATTTTGAACACTTAGAACAACAACAACAACAAAGTAATTATTTTTATATTGATTCTGTGTTTAAATGATCATGTATTGAATACATGGGGTTAAATTATCCACATAATCAAAGTTAATTTTACCTAGTAGTTTTTTACTTTTTTTTTTTTTTTTTTTTGCGGTACACAGGCCTCTCACTGTTGTGGCCTCTCCCGTTGCAGAGCACAGGCTCCGGACGTGCAGGCTCAGCGCACGGCTCACGGGCCTAGCCATTCCGCGGCATGTGGGATCTTCCCAGACCGGGGCACGAACCCGTGTCCCCTGCATCGGCAGGCGGACTCTCAACCACTGCGCCACCAGGGAAGCCCAGTTTTTTACTTTTTTTTTAATGTGGCTATCAAAAAATTTTAAATTATATATGTGGCTTGCATTATGTATATACTGGACCTTGCTGCTTTAGGGTCACAGGTTCATCAAACCCCATCTTTTCCTTCTACAGAGGGGAAAACCAAGAGCCTGATGAGGCAAGCGGTTTGACTGTGGTTACGTAGCTGGTGAGTAACAGAGCTGGGATGAGTCACCACATCTCTGATTTCCAGTCTTGACCCCTTCTATTATTCTATATCATCTCCTAAGGAGAAGCACCCAATTCTAAGAGTAAGGAGATATGGATATCATTTTCTATTCAATCTCTTACTCATGGGGGACAGTGTTAACTTTCTTATGTCTCAGTTTCCACTTTGCTAAAAAGTGCAAACACACCCCCCGTGTTGTTACGGAAATCAAAGAGAAAAAAAGGGCTTTGGAAATCTTCAAGGACAACACAACACTAAGGCAGTTTCCTGCATAGAGCTTAAGAGCACAAACGTTGGAGCAAGACCACCTATCTGGGTTTCAGTTCTGATACTATCACCACTATTTTGGATTAGTTATTTAAGTTCTCTGGGTCTTAGCCTTCCCATCTGTAATACAATATACCTTAGGGCTTTAGATTAGTTAATACATAGAATACACTTAGAACAGTGCTAGGTCTTTGGCAAATACACAAGAAGTGTTAGCTCTTATTATTAGAGATACTACTTCACTTTCCATAAGGAATTTCACCCAAATTTCTGTAAGTAAAACACAGAAAGAACTGTTCTTAAATGTAAGCTCATGAGTGATCATGCATGCTGTGTGATTTTAGGGTTTGGAGAATGACCCAATGCCCCTAAAAGAGAATCCGTTTCACTGTCTCTAAAAATAATAATACCATTTACCTTCCTGGGTTGTTGAGAAAATTAAGTGCCTGCTACACTGCCCTAAAATAAATGTTAGTGTCCTACTTAAACAACAACAACAACAACCCTTTCTTATCCACTAGTAGATATCGTAATACCATTAGATACGTATTTCTTCAATTTAAAGCTTTGGTTTTGTTTGATTCCACTACCTGTCTTTCTTCCTTCTCTCTCCAAACATACACAGAATCCCATCAGTTCCACACAAGTCTCTAGATTCTGGCATTCCTCTAACTTCAGTTCTCTTTCTTTCCAAACACTGCCCAACAGATACAATGAAACAGTCTATACCTGTGGCCTCTTTTCTTTCTATGGATGGTTTTGTGAAGCCTCAAGCCCCTGAACTGAGTCTACACCACATCTCTCTGAAGTGAGTTTTCAAGAGCACAAGATATAATATGGCACTACCTTTTCTCCGTCTTTTTTTTTTTTTTAACCTTTCCTGCACATCCTCCTTTTAATTCTCTTTGTTCTCCTGCTACTTCACTGACCACTCATCTCTTCCTCCTCCTCTTGGTTCACTCTTTCCCTCCCTCACCTCCACCTTCCTTAAGGTCTAGCATTCTCCTCCTCAGTCTGTCTACTCTATACTGCTGAATGAATTTTCCCCATGGCTTCAACCTCACTGCATATGCTACAGATCTCTCTCCCCCACCCCTGTCTGTCTGCCGGCTGTCTCTCCTCCCCACATACACCGTGCCTTTCTTGCTCCCTCTTGCTCCCTGTTTTAATCATATCCAAGTAAATGGCCCTTCCTCACATGAAACCCAAGACAAAATCCTTTCTTCCTCCCTCAAGATCCTCTCAAAAGCCTGAGCTTTATTTATTAGTGATCTTACTATATTCTCCCAGTTTTCAAACGTGGCATTTTCTTAGATTCCTCACACTGGATTATGGCAAATCTAAGCTTGAATCCTCACTTCATTTCATACTAGCTCTCTTAGTCAGGGTTCTCAAGAGATATACACACACAGAGACAGAGAGAAAGAGTATAGCTGATTTACAATGTTGTATTAGTTTCTGCTGTACAGCAGAGTGAATCAGTTATACATATACATATATCAACTCTTTTTTAGATTCTATTCCCATATAGGTCATTACAGAGGATTGAGTAGAGTTCCCTGTGCTATAGAGGAAGTTCTTTTTTTTTAATTTAATTATTTTTTACTTAATTTTTATTGCAGTACAGTTGATTTACAATGTTATGTTAGTTTCAGGTGTACAGCAAAGTGAATCAGTTATACATATACATATATCCACTCTTTTTTATATTCTTTTCCCATATAGGCCATTACAGAGTATTGAGTAGAGTTCCATGTGCTATACAGTAGGTTCTTATTAGTTATCTATTTTATATATAGTAGTGTGTATATGTCAATCCCAATTTCCCAATTTATCCCTCCCCCCTCTTCCCCCTTGCTAACCATAAGTTTGTTTTCTACATCTGTGACTCTATTTCCGTTTTGTAAATAAGTTCACTTATACCATTTTTTTTAGATTCCACATACAAGCAATAGCATATGATGTTTGTCTTTGTCTGACTTACTTCACTAGGTATGACAATCTCTAGGTCCATCCATGTCACTTCACATGGCATTATTTCATTCTTTTAATGGCTGAGTAATATTCTATTGTATATATGTACCACATCTTCTTTAACCATTTCCCCATCCATGGACATTTAGGTTACTTCCATGTCCTGGAATCAACTGTACTCCAATAAAAATTAATTTTAAAAAACAAAGGCTATGTCTATACTCATTTAAAAAAAAAAGAAAAAGAGAGAGAGAGAGAGATTTCTTGTGAGGAATTGGCTCATGCAATTATAAAGGATGAGAAGTCCCATGATCTATTCTCTGCAAGCTGGAAACCCAAGAACCCAATGGTGTAGAAGCTCAGGTTAAGTCCAAGGATATGAGAACAAGGAAAGCCAATAACGTAAGTCCCAATCTGAGTCCAAAGGCTTGAGAGCCAAGAGAGCTGATGGTGTAATTCCCAGTCCCAGGACAAAAGAAGAACATTGTTCCAACTCATGTAGTCAGGCAGAGTTAGGGCAAATTCTCCCTTCCTCCAATTTTTTATGCTACTCAGGCCCTCAGCAAATTGGATGATGCCCACCCACATTGAGGAGAGCAATCTGTTTTGTTCAGTTTACCAACTTAAATGCTAATCTCATCCAGAAACATCCTCACAGACACATCAAGAAATAATGTTTAATCAGATATCTTAGAACCTTCTGACTCAGTCAAACTGACACATAAAATTAAGCATCACACTAACTATGTAGCTTTGACAAGCTGCTCAACCTGAGTCCCAGTTTTCTCATCTGTAAAATCTGGGTATTAAATGAGGTAATACCTTCATGACACTTAGCATATCATTTTATCAACTTGAATATCCACTTCCAACTAAATTCCTATCTGAGTTCCAGCCCATTCATCAAGATGTGCTTTCCACGGTGCTTCTCTTTCCCCTCAGAAATAAAAAATACTCATTCAATGTCAAGCATTATTTTTATTATTGTAACTCCACATTTAACTTTCAGAACTAACCTCTAGATTCTGTGACACATGCAGTAACTCATCATGACTTATAGGTTCTTCCTGCAATTTGTTTCTTGTGTCTCTCTGTACTTTTCCATTTTCCATACTTATCATTTCCACCAGGCTTTTAACATTTCATATCAAACCTGCATCCACTTCCCAACAAAGCCTTCTTCTTTTTTTTTTTAACAACTTTATTGGAGTATAATTGCTTTACAATGGTGTGTTAGTTTCTGCTGTATAAATAAGTGAATCAGCTATACATATACATATATCCCCATATCCCCTCCCTCTTGCATCTCCCTCCCACCCTCCCTATCCCACCCCTCTAGGCGGTCACAAAGCACCGAGCTCATCTCCCTGTGCTATGCGGCTGCTTTGCACTAGGCATCTATTTTATATTTGGTAGTGTACATATGTCCATGCCACTCTCTCACTTCGTCCCAGCTTACCCTTCCCCCTCCCCATGTCCTCCATTCTCTACATCTGCATCTTTATTACTGTCCTGCCCCTAGGTTCTTCAGAACCTTTCTGACTTCTATATGACAGTCTCTAACTTCATTCACCTGACTACAAATAACTCAATTTCGTTTCTTTTTATGGCTGAGTAATATTCCATTGTATATATGTGCCACATCTTCTTTATCCATTCATCTGTCCATGGACACTTAGGTTGCTTCCATGTCCTGGCTACTGTAAATAGTGCTCCAATAAACATTGTGGTACATGCCTCTTTTTGAATTATGGTTTTTTCAGGGTGTATGCCAAGTAGTGGGATTGTTGGGTCACATGGTAGTTCTATTTTTAGTTTTTTGAGGAACCCCCACACTGTTCTCCATAGTGGCTGTATCACTTTGCATTCCCACCAACAGTGCAAGAGGGTTCCCTTTTCTCCACACCCACTTCAGCATTTATTGTTTGTAGATTTTTTAATGATGGCCATTCTGACTGGTCTGATGTGATACCTCATTGCAGTTTTGATTTCCACTCTAATGATTAGTGATGTTGAGCATCCTTTCATGTACTTGTTGGCAATCTCTATATCTTTGGAGAAATGTCTATTTAGGTCTTCTGCCCATTTTTGGATGGGGTGGTTTGTTTTTTTGATACTGAGCTGCAAGAGCTGCTTGTAAATTTTGGAGATTAATCCTTTATCAATTGCTTCATTTGCAAATATTTTCTCCCATTCTGAGGGTTCTCTTTTCGTCTTGTTTCTGGTCTCCCTTGTTGTGCAAAAGCTTTCAAGTTTCATTAGACCCCATTTATTTTTGTTTTTATTTCCATTTCTCTAGGAGGTGGGTCAAAAAGGATCTTCCTGGGATTTATGTCATAGAGTGTTTGGTCTATGTTTTCCTCTAAGAGTTTTATAGTGTCTGCCCTTACATTTAGGTCTTTAATCCACTTTGAGTTTATTTTTGTGTATGGTGTCAGGGAATGTCCTAATTTCATTCTTTTACATGTAGCTGTCCAGTTTTCCCAGCACCACTTATTGAACAGGCTGTCTTTTCCTCACTGTACAGCCTTGCCTCCTTTATCAAAGATAAGGTGACCATATGTGTGTGGGTTTATCTCTAGGCTTCCTATCCTGTTCCATTGATCGGTATTTCTGTTTTTGTGCCAGTACCATACTGTCTTGATAAGTGTAGCTTTGCAGAACAGTCTGAAGTCAGGGAACCAGATTCCTCCAGGTCCGTTTTTCTTTCTCAAGATTGTTTTGGCTATTTGGGATCTTTTGTGTTTCCACACAAATTGTGAAATTTTTTGTTCTAGTTCTGTGAAAAATGCCATTGGTAGTCTGATAGGGATTGCATTGTATCTGTAGATTGCTTTGGGTAGTATAGTCATTTTCACAATGTTGATTCTTCCAATCCAAGAACAAGGTATAGCTCTCCATCTGTTTGTATCATCCTTAATTTCTTTCATCAGTGTCTTAGAGTTTTCTGCATACAGGTCTTTTGTCTCCCTAGGTAGGTTTATTCCTAGGTATTTTATTCTTTTTGTTGCCATGGTAAATGGGAGTGTGTCCTTAATTTCTCTTTCAGATTTTTCATCATTAATGTATAGGAATGCAAGAGATTTCTGTGCATTAATTTTGTGTCTTGCAACTTTACCAAATTCATTGATTAGCTCGTTTTCTGGTAGCATCTTTAGAATTCTCCATGTATAGTATTGTGTCATCTGCAAACAGTGACAGTTTTACTTCTTCTTTTCCAATTTGGATTCTTTTTATTTCTTTTTCATCTCTGATGGCTGTGGTTAAAACTTCAAAAACTATGCTGAATAATAGTGGTGAGAGTGGACATACTTGTCTTGTTCCTGATCTTAGTGGAAACAGTTTCAGTTTTTCACCACTGAGAATGATGTTGCCTATGGGTTTGTCATATATGGCCTTTATTATGTTGAGGTAAGTTCCCTCTATGCCTACTTTCTGGAGGGTTTTTATCATAAATGGGTGTTGAATTTTGTCAAAAGCTCTTTCTTCATCTATTGAGATGATCATATGCTTTTCCTCCTTCAATTTGTTAATATGGTTTATCACATTGATTGATTTGCATATATTTAAAAATCCTTGCATTCCTGGGTTAAACCCCACTTGATCATGGTGTACGATCCTTTTAATGTACTGCTGGATTCTGTTTGCTAGTATCTTTTGAAGATTTTTGCATCTATGTTTGTCAGTGATATTGGACTGTATTTTTTTTTTGTAACATCTTGATCTGGTTTTGGTATCAGGGTGATGGTGGCCTCGTAGAGTGAGTTTGGGAGTGCTCCTCCCTCTGCTATATTTTGGAAGAGTTTGAGAAGGATAGGTGTTAACTCCCTCTAAATGTTTGGTAAAATTCGCCTGTGAAGACATCTTGTTCTGGGCTTTTGTTTGTTGGAAGATTTTTTTTTTTTTTTTTTTTTTTTTTTCGGTACGCGGGCCTCCCACTGTTGTGGCCTCTCCTGTTGCAGAGCACAGGCTCCGGACGCGCAGGCTCAGCGGCCATGGCTCACGGACCTAGCCGCTCCGCGGCATGTGGGCTCTTCCCAGACCGGGGCACGAACCCGTGTCCCCTGCATCGGCAGGCGGACTCTCAACCACTGCGCCACCAGGGAAGCCCTGTTGGAAGATTTTTAATCACAGTTTCATTTTCAGTACTTGAGATTGGTCTCTTCATACTTTCTGTTTCTTCCTGGTTCAGTCTTGGAAGAACCAGGTTGGAAGAACCCAGGTTCTCCTGGGGTTCAGCTTTGGATTTGGCCCCGCCTCTGTGTGTAGGTCACCTGAGGGCATCTGTTGCCTGCCCAGAGAGGATGGGGTTGAAGGAGCAGCTGATTTGGGGGCTCTGACTCATTCAGGCCAGAGGGAGGGAGGGGTATGGAATGTGGGGCGAGCCTGTGGCGGCCGAGGCCAGTGTGATGTTACAACAGCCTGAGGCACGCCATGTGTTCTCCTGGGGAAGTTGTCCCTGGACCATTGGACCCTGGCAGTGGCGGGCTGTACAGGCTCCTGGGAGGGGATGTGTGGATAATGACCTGTGCTTGCACACAGGCTTCTTTGTTGCTGTAGCAGCAGCCTTAGCATTTCATGCCCGTCTCTGGTGCCCGCACTGATAGGCGTGGCTCGCACCTGTCTCTGGAGCTCGTTTATGTGGTGCTCTGAATCCCCTCTCCTTGCGCACCCCGAAACAATGGTCTCTTGCCCCTTAGGCTGTTCCAGACTTTTTCCCGGACTCACTCCCAGCTAGCTGTGGCACACTAGCCCCCTTCAGGCTGTGTTCACACAGCCAACCCCAGTCCTCTCCCTGGGATCTGAACTCTGAAGCCTGAGCCTCAGCTCCCAGCCCCCACCCACCCCGGCGGGTGAGCAGACAAACCTCTCAGGCTGGTGAGTGCTGGTCAGCACTGATCCTCTGTGAGGGAATCTCTCCACTCTGCCTTCTGCACCCCTGTTGCTGCGTCTCCTCAGTGGCTCCGAAGCTTCCCCCCACCCCATCCTCCCCTGTCTCCGCCAGTGAAGGGGCTTCCTAGTGTGTGGAAACTTTTCCTCCTTCACAGCTCCCTCCCAGAGGTGCAGGTCCTGTCCTTTTCTTTTGTCTCTGTTTTTCCTTTTTTCTTTTGCCCTACCCAGGTACATGGGGACTTTCTTGCCTTTTGGGAAGTCTGAGGTCTTCTGCCAGTGTTCAGTAGGTGTTCTGTAGGAGTTTTTCCACATGTAGATGTATTTGTGATGTATTTGTGGGGAGGAAGGTGATCTCCACATCTTACTCCTCTGCCATCTTGAAGTTCCCCTGCTGTCTTCTTCTTTTAGTCCTTCTCTTCATCCATCAACTTTGCCAGACGAATTTCCCTAAAACTCCTCTATGATCCCATTACTTTCCTATTTGAAAACCTCCCATGCTGCCCCATTGCCTGTCTACAGCAAAAAATTAGTAACACCTAGGCCCTCCATCATCTAACATTCATTTTCTAGCCTCATTTCCCACAGTTGCCTATAATATCCTCTATTCCAGTCCCAATGATTTATTTTTCCATTTTTTTAAATCAACTTTCTGTTCCCACATCAAGGCCCTTGTTAACTGCCTTGAGAATGTTCCATGCTCCTCTCCATGTATCCTTTTGAAATTCTGATTCCTTGAATCTTCCCCAGATCACTTTTGACTCATACCAGTTTCTGCTTCCTCTGAATCTATACCTCTTTTTTGGTCATGAATCATGTGTTGCTTTGGATTATGTCTTGCATTGCTACCTTATAAGGAGGCAGCAGATCTGGTCAGCAAGTTCATGGGCTTTGAACCAGAGATTAGGTTTGAATTTTCTTGCCGCCTACCAGCTGTGTGAACTTGAGCAAACCACATAACCTCTCTGACTCTGTTTCCTCTGCTATAAAATGGGTAGAATATTGCCTCCTTCACAAGGATTATAAATTATTGTATCTAACATGTATCAGCTATCAAGAAAGTAAAATGCAATCCACAGATGGGAAAAATATTTGCAAGTCATATACTTAATAAGGGTCTAGAATACAGAATATAAAATAACTTTTATAACTCAACAGTAAAAAGACAAATAGCCCAGTTAAAAATGGGCAAAGGATTTGAATAGAAATTTCTCCAAAGAGGATGCACAAATAGTCAACAGGCACATGCAAAGATGCTCAACATTATTAGTAATTAGGGAAATACAAATAAAAACTACCTCTTTAAACCCACTAGGATGACTATATATAATTAAAACTAAAAAAGTAATAACAAATGTTGGCAAGGATGTGGAGAAACTGGAACCTTCATTCATTGCTGGTGGGAATCTAAAATGATGTGGCTACTGTGGAAAATGGTCTGTCCCTTCCTCACAAATTTAACATAGAATTATGTCTGACTCAGCAATTCTGCTCCTGGGTATATGCTCAAGAGAAATGAAAACATATTCACACGATAACATATACATAAATGTTTACAGCAGCATTATTCATGATAGCCAGAAAGTGGAAACAACACAAGTGTCTACCAACTGATTAGTGGATAACCAAATGCGGTATATTTGTATATACCACATTTTGAATATTATTTAGCCATGAAAAGGAGTGAAGTACTGACATATGCTACAGCATGGATGAACCTTGAAAACACTGTGCTAAGTGAAAGAAGACACAAAAGACCATATATTGTATAATTCCATTTATATGAACTATCTAAAACAGGCATAAAATAAAATAGACATAGAAAGCCAATTAGTGATTCCAGGAGCTGGGGGGAGGGGAAATGGAGAGCAACTATAATAGGTATAAACTTTCTCTTTGGAGTGATGAAAATTGATACTGGAATTCTAATGTGGATGTTCTGGATTAGATAGTGGTGATAGTTGCACAGCCCTGTAAATGTACTAAAATCATTAAATCGTATACTTTTAAATGGTGAATCTTATGGTGTGAATTGTATCTCAAAAAATAAAAATAAAAGAGGGGAGAAAATTATGTCAGAGAGTGCCTAGCTTATGGACATTAAGTAATTTGCTAAGCTTCCCTTTGTCCCCTTTAGAAATGGTGAAGCTAGGAACAAAATCAAGTCATTCTGATACAAAGACTGTGCTTTTCACCACCCCACCAAAATTGCCTCTCCCATGTGCTTCAGTAGAGGTCTACTGGAAAACAGAAACAGTGAAACAAGCCCTTCAGATGGTACTGCCATTTTGACTAAAATGTTCCTTGCTCAATCATATGACCAGCTGATGGTGACTACAGAAAAAGGTTATTCATATCTTTTGCTCCACTTAATAAATCTGTTGAGGCTGTATTAATAAATCAAGCCAAAGATACGAAAGATTATATACAGACAACTTAGAGGAGGGAGTAAAAGAATCAGAAAAGGTGTGGGGAATATTGACACTGCTTTTGCCTAAACAAAACATGATAAACATTGACAAAGAGATTATGCAAGGAGTTACTAAAATCAAATGAAACTTGAGGGAAAATTGGTTTGACAATTCTTTGGCTAGAGACTGTGTATTAAAGGAAGGATTAAAGAGAAATAGCAAATATTTCTGGAGTGCCAACTATGATGTAATGAATCAGATACACATGGCTTCACAACCCTCCTCTGAAGCTTTCTCAGCCAAGTAACTTTGGCCAAGTTACTTAATTTCTCCTATCATCTATTTCCTCTTGTGTAAAATACAGATAACAAAAAAATTCATCGTAAGGTTATTATTGTTATATAAAGGGCAGAAAATAGGTACACTAAATAGGTACACTCTGATTATTTATTATTACACGGGCCAGAATGGTCCTCAACATCTGGGTGGGGGTCAAATGACAGTACCCACTTCTGGAGGGAGAGCACAGTTTCCCTATGTCAAACTCAAGTCCCTGAATATAGGCAGATCACCCCCTAAATCCTCTATCCATCAGGAAATTTTTATTTATAATTCTAAAGGTTTACAAAGAAGTGTCTTCATTTTCTCTTGGTGGAGAAAAAAACATAATAATATAGAGAAAGATGGGATTTCCTTTCAAAATGGCAGACTAAGCTGACATAGCAAATCCCCTCTTCCTACCTCAAATGGTTAGAATACTTTTCAAAAATTTCTCTTTCATGAAGATTCCCATCACAGACAGTGTTAGAAAGGGATTTAACAAATGTTCAAAGAACATTTAAACTATAATTTATGTAAAATGTTTCAAAGATTAGAAAAAGAAGACAACTACCCAACTGCCTTTATGAGCTTGAGACTTTTTTTTACTAAAATAAGAAAAGGATAGTATTAGAAAAGGGAATTATCAACCAACCTAATTTATATACATGGATATAAATAAAATACTCATTAGTTGAATCCAGCAGTATTTTAAATGTAATAAATCATGTCCAGGTATGCTTTATTCCAGGAATGTAAGATTATTTTAATATCAGAATATCTAAAAAAAAAAAAATCACCACACTAACAACTAATGGGGGAAACATACAATCACCTCAATGCATTCAGAAAAAGCAGTAGATAATATTTCACACATTCTCCTAATAAGAGTTTTTACCAAAGAATAACAAAAAAAAACCCAATTCGTATTTTAATAAAAGGTACAAAAATCTTTCAAAAACTTAAAGCAAGTATAATAATGATGAAACTTTGGGAGGATTCCCATTAAATTCAGGAACAAGACAAAGATTCTCATTATAATGTCTATGATTATTTTACTGAAGGTCTTAGCCAATGGAATAAGACAGGGGAAAAGAACTGGTATAAGGATTAGAAATTTTTGTTACTTGCTAGTGATTTGTCTACACAGAAAATTAAATTAAAAGAAAAAATTCAAGCTGCCAGAACTTATAATATAATTCAGCAGGGTTACTGGATATAAAAATTAACTATAAAAATCAATAACTATTTCTGCATTATCAATAGTCAATTAATTAATATAAGAGAAAAACTGTCACCATTCACAATAGTAATAAAAATTAAGAATTAGCTCTAATAAAAGAAGTTTAGTACCTTATGGAGAAAATATTTAAATGTTATTGAAGTTCACAAAAAATATCTGAATAAATGGAGAAATAATCAGGTTTGTGGATGAAAAGATTAAATACCCTAGATATAAATATATTCTCTGAATTTATCTATGACCATTATAATTAAAACCAAACAGAATTCTTATAAAAACTAAAAAGGAGGAGTATGGCATTAGTGTATGGATAGACAAATAGATCAGTAAACAGTATAGAAAACCTAGAAACAGACTAAAGCATTGGCAAGTTAGAATTTAAGAAACATAGCATCACAAATATGAAGGAAAAGCAAGATTATTTAAGGAATGGTATTTCCATTTGGAAAAAAAAATTAAATTAAACCTTTATTTCATGCTATACACAAAGATTCCTGATGAGTTTGAGACCTAAATGTTAAGAACAAATTTTGACACTAGAATTTAAAAGGATTTGTTTAAACAAGATCAAAAAAGCACAGTTAATAAAGAAATCAATTGTAAAATTTGACCATGTTGAAATTTAAATATCATGGGCAGTAAAAGTACCACAAACTAATTTAAAAGATAAGTAACTGACTAGGAGGAGTTACAACACAGAATAAGGATTAGTAAGAAGAATTTATATGGGTGACTACCAATGATTAAGGAAAAGAAAATAAAATAGAAAAAGTAGCAAAGGATATAAAGAGGAAATCAAGACAACAAATAACCATAAGAAAAATGTGCAACCTCACTCACATCAAGGAAATTAAGGTTATACGGCACCTTTCCACACACATCAGATTAATAAAAGTAAAAAAGTATAATAATACCAAATGCTGGTAAGAATATGGGAAAACAAACAGGATGATACATTATTATAATTACTTCAGATACCAACTTGGCGATAACCAGTGAAATTTAAAATGGATATAATCTATACCAAATGCAATTAAGCAAGAAGCAAAAGTAATTAGAAAACTTCATGCTTATAAAATATACTCAGCCATTGTGTCTCTAGGTGTGTAACACAGAGAAACTTTTGCCCGTGTGTACCATATACTGCATGCAAGGTCATACACTGAAGCAAAATTTGTAATGGGGGGAAAAGACTTTAAAAACTTAAATGTTCACTAATAGAAAAATTGATAAATTGACTAATAAATTATCGTATCTTCATTGATGCAATACCATATAGAGATTTCACAAATTTCTAATCTAAATAAAGTAACCAGATCTATGCTGATGAATAGATTCCAAAACCTTAATGTTAAATGAAAAGAACGAGCTGCAGAATGATATACACAGTAAGTTAGAGATTGTATAAATTAAAACACACAGTAAATACCACATAACATTTATTGGCAATATAAATGTATATAGCCAAAAAAAAAAAAAATGGATAGGGAGGCATTCCAAGTAGTACTGCCTCTGGGGATAAAAGATGAAACACAGTGAGAATATAACTGGAGACCCAGAAGAAGAAGAGAGAGACAATGAAGCAGAAGAAACATTTGGACAGACGATGGCTGAGGATTTTCCAAAAATGAAGAAAGATATCCATGTACAGATTTAAGAAACCAAATGAATTTCTGCTTAAGATACAGGGAGCTGAAAAAAGCATTTCTTCCTTAAAATAACAACACAAAAACCAGAAGAACCACAAGTTCATGATTTTTCTTGAACCCATCAGAAAGCTGGAGACACAAGGCAACAACAAGTCTGAAAACTAAGGAGAGACAGGCACTTGCAGGAGAGGACAGGATGTGAGTACTTGCTTACCTGGAACAGACAAAGCCTGACACTGGTAAGAGGAATTCAGCTGGAACTGTTCATGAATTGGTAAGGCGAAGTGCTGGCAAGAATATGTAGTCCTTGGAGCTGCAAATACAGGAAGAGTTTATATGGCCTGGTTGTAGTTTCTTCTCCACAGACCTCACTAGGCACATGCACAAAAGACTCGTGAGAATCCTGAGAGGGTGCTCATCCTGGCACAGATGTGAGGAAGGGGAACAGCAGCCAAAGCTGGAGGGCACAAAGCCTACCCAAATCCTTCTTTCTTTCTCCCCTACAAAACTGGGATGGGGGTGACAAACAATGCTGTCCCCCCAGTACTCAAGTGAAACCCCAATGAAACTGAGGAAAAGGAACAGAAAAAATTTCTCTACACCTGGGGAGAGGCAGGAATACTGATGAGCCCAGTACTACAGCTGTGGAAGGGGCAGGAGCTCTCAGAAGGCCACAGCCATGAGACCCATAGACACAACACACCTGTGAAAGACTGAGGTTTATTCAGAACATAGGATGCCCCTCACCCAACCTTTACCAACAAGTATCCAGTAACCAGCAATAACAGAAAATTCTGGGAAAGGGAAGTAGAGGATCCAAAGGGGTAAAAGAGTAGAGAGACACCTACCCTAAGGTAAAGTACAAAAGAAGACCTAAAGTTGATGGTGGAGCCCACCTGGAGGAAAACCATCTAGCAAACTATCCCCCATCCTAAACACAAGTGTAAAACTTGGTACAGAGAGAGCAACTACAGCAACTACAAGCCCCAAACCCAGCAACTACAATCTAGCCCTGACTGGATTGGCTCAAAATCCTACAGTAAAGATTTAATTCATAAGGAAGATGTGTCTAACAACACAGCCCCCAAATACACCAGGCAAAAATCACTATCATTACAAGGAGAAGAAATATACCAGTTGACAATGAGAGTAGATTTAAATATACCTCTCTCAGTAACTGACAGAACAAACAGAAAAAACATCAGTGAAGATATGGAAAATGTGAACAACACAAGTAGTGATCATGGTCTAAAGAATATATGTAGAATACTGTGCTCAATGACCACAAGACACACAATCTTTGCAAGTACGTAGAACATTTATGATCATGTCCTGGCCCTGAAAGTGGTACAAATATCAATGGACTAAAACCACAAAGTTTCTGACTTCAGTGCAATTAAGCAAAAAATGAATGTAACTAGACAACTTCATTCTTGTACATTAAGAAATGCACTTTAAAGACACTGAAAATTAAAGACACTGAAAAAGAAATTAGAAACTATCTTAATGAAATACTAATTAAAATGCTATTTACCAAAATGTGAGATTCAGCCAAAGCTGTATTTAGAGAGAAAATTATAGCTTACGTACATATATTACAAAAAGGAGACTACAGATTATGAGTTTAGCATCCATTTTAAGAGGCTACATCCAGAAAAGAAAAAAATAAACCCCCCAAAATGGAAAAAAATTCAGTAAAGTGGATTAACAAAGCCAATACTATTCTTCTGAAAAGAGTAATAAAATTGATAGGCTGTAGTGAGGTGATTAAGGCAAAAAAGGAGAAAGAACCAATGAATAATACTAGGACTAGCACTATGGATCTGACAGCAGTTTTAAAAAAGAGGATATTAAGAACAACTTTAAGACAATGAATTTGAAAATTGTGGTGCAATGGATAAATTTCTAGAAAAATATAAGAACACTGAATCTAAAAGAAATAGGAAACATGAATCATTCTATAACTGTCAAACAAATTGAATTCATAATTTAAAAACCTACCCACAACAACTTCTACCAAACATTTAAGTGAATATAAGACTAATCTTTCACCAACTCCTCCAAGGAACAGAAAAAGAAGGAAAATTTCCCAATTCATTTGACTGCATCTTGATACAAAAACCCTGTCTATGACAATACGAGAACGAAAATTTAAGCAACTTTTACTCAGAAATACAAAAACATTTTTAAAAAATTGACACATTTAACCATTTATAAAAAGGGTAAGAATTATAACCAATTTGAATAAAACAAATTTGGTCTAATTTTTTTTTTACTACTCAATTTTAATTTTGATAAATATACCATAGTTTTGTACAATGTAAACATTACAAGAATCTGGTGAAGGTATATGGAAACACTCTGTGCTCTCTTTACAACTTTTCTGTAAGTCTAAATTATTCGAAAGTACAAAGTCAAAAAATCAGTATCATTTACCACATTTACATGATGGAGAAAAATATGTGAGTATTTTAATAGCTGAGGAAAAGCTATTTGGTGAAATCCAAAACCCATTTGTGATTTTTTAAAAAATCTTAACAATCAAAGAATTGAAATGTAACTTCCTTTATCTAATAAAGACTGTCTTTATAAAGTCTAATAGCAACTGAAAAATAAAATATTGGGATTCTCCCTTTGAGACTGGAAGAAAGGCAAGGGTGCCCAATGTCACCCTTCTATTCCATATTATACAGGTTGTCCTAGCTAATACAGTTGGGCAAGAAAAGGATATTAATCATGCAGAGACTGAAAAGGAAGAAACAGGAGTGTCATTATTCATGAGTGCTAGGATTTCATATGTAAAAAATCTAAATTATCCACGATAAATTAATACAACATACCAGCGGGTTTTGTAATATTACTGAGCATTAAAAATCCATTTCTTTTCTATATATTAGGAACAAAGTTGGAAAATGAAAAAGTAAATACCAAGAAATACATCTAACAAAAGATGTATAAGATTTCTCTGCAGAGAAGTTAAACAACATTTAGAGCAATAACAGAAGCATAAACTACGTTCATGGAAGTCTCAATGCTGTAACAATGGCACGTCTGCTAAACTGAGCTACAGATTCAAAGTAATTTCAATCAAAATCCCAAAAGGTCTGTTGGTGGGATTTGAAAAGCTGATTTTAAAATGTATATAGAAATGCAAAGAACTGATATTAGCCAAAACATTCTTGAAATACTTGCTCCACTGAGTATAAAGATTTAGTATAAAGCTACAACTTTCAAAAAAGTGTGGTATTGGTTCAAACATAGATAGATAGGCCAATGAATTAGAATAAAGAGCCTACTGTGAACCACATCAAAATCCTTTCAGTGCCACTTTTAACTCCAGTCTGCTATTGCAATAGCACGTTGGCCTTAACCAACATCTCCCATGTGCAACCACACTGCACCTTGCTTTTGACCCACATTGCATATTTCTTTCTTCCTGCCCTAGGACTTCTATAATGCCAAGGCACACAGCACTCATACACATAAAACCTGGAGGTATAGGGGAAAGTACACCCATGAAGTCAGCCTTGGTCAATGGAGAACCCAGTGGAGAAATCTTTCTTCCTTTTGTTCCCAGGCAGGTGAGTTTCATTTTGTAAGGCTTCTTAAAAGGATTGAGCACCAATTACCTATAGCAGTGGCCAGTTTGATTACATGTCCTTGTATTGGCTTGCTTTGTTTTTTTGTTTCATTTCCCCTGTCTTGTACTTCTGCTACCTGGGGTTTCCAAATAAACCACCTTGATGCAAACTCTGCCTCAGGGCTCTGCTTTTGGGAAAACCCAGATGAAGACAGTTACACTGTTGAATAACACGGTAAGGTTGGCTTTTGCCATATATGGTGCTGGCAAAATTGGATATCCATATAGAAATAATAAAATTTGACCCCTACTTATACTTCATTTTAAAAAATCAATTTTGGTGGATTATAGATCTAAATGCAAGAGGCAAAACAATAAAACCTTGAGAAGTTAGTGTGGGAGAATATTTTCGTAACCTCGGAGTAAGGAGAAGACTTTTTTTTTTTTTTTTTTTTTTTTAGGAGAAGACTTTTAAAGAGAACACATCACTACCATAAAATAAAAGTTTGATACATCTGACTACATAAAAATTAAGAACATCTGCTCATCAAAAGACATCATTAAAAGAAGGGAAATACAAGGCACAAAGTAAGAGAAGATATTTGCTACACATATAGCTAATAAAGGGTTTGTATCCAGTATAAAATTAAGTCCTACAAATCAATAAGAAAGAGAGAAAATCTAGTAGAAGAGTCAAAAAGAGAGTTGAACAGTCACTTTCACAAAAAGACACCCAAATGGCTACCAGACATATGAAAACAAGTTCATTAATCATCATGGGAATGCAAACTAAAACCACAAAATGATAACACTGTACACACCCAGCAGTCTGGGAAAAAAAAAATTTTAACTGACAATTCCAATTGTTACCAAGGATGTGAAACAAGGGGAACTCTCAAATTCTGCAGATGGGAGGGTAAATTGATACCACCATAGGAAAATTAAGTACTATCTACTTAAACTGAACATATGTAATACCTATGACTCAGTAATTCTACATCTAGAAGTATGCCCATTAGAAATGCATATTCATGTGCACCAAAGGACATGGACAAGAATGTTCATAACAGAACCCCAAAATGTAACAACAATAAAATGAACAAATCAATGACTGTGTGCTCACAGAACAGAGAGCAGCTATGAAAAGGAAAAGAACTATAGCTACACACAACAGGAATGACTGTCACAAACATGATGTAAAAAAGTCAGACATCAGTGTCTGTTCAGATCTGGTCATTTAAAATTCCAAACCAGCCCAAACCATAGTGTTTACAGATACATACTTCAATGTTAAAACGTAAAGAAAAGAAAGAAAATGACTTTCAAAAAGCCAGACTAGGGCTTCCCTGGTGGCGCAGTGGTTAAGAATTCGCCTGCCAATGCAGGGGACATGGGTTGGAGCCCTGGACCAGGAAGATCCCACATGCCGCGGAGCAACTAAGCCTGTGTGCCACAACTACTGAGCCTGCGCTCTAGAGCCTGAGAGCCACAACTACTTAGCTCGCATGCCACAACTACTGAAGCCCACGTGCCCTAGAGCCCGTGCTCTGCAACAAGAGAAGCCACCGCAATGAGAAGCCTGTACACCACAATGAAGAGCAGCTCCCACTCACCGCAACTAGAGAAAGCCCGGGTGCAGCAACGAAGACCCAACACAGCCAAAAATAAATAAATAAATAAATATATTTTTTTAAAGCCAGAATAACGGTTACCTTTAAGGAGAAAGAGGGAGTTGTTGTTGAGACCAGTCATTTGAGGGGTTCATTAATGCTACCAATGCTATTTCTTGATCTGGATTACAGTTATACAGATAAGTACTTTATAATAATCCAGTAAGCCCTATATTTATGTTTTTTCTTCAGTTAGTGTGTAATATTTCACAGTAGAAAAACTTTATAACAAAGAGAGGGAGGCAGCACAGTCCTATCACGGTGTTTTCACCAAAGTTTAACTCATTATTATTATGAAGAGAATGTCTAATAAGCAACTGAAAGCTAAGGTATGAGATGTGGAAAGGATTTAGTCATAAATTTCTTCTCACCATTGCCCATGTAGCAGAATTTTCCCAATTCCTTATACACTTGATGACATTTTTGAGATGGAGTGGCTCAGAATACTCAAGTGACTTTTTCCCAAGGCAGAAAACTACTAAATGCCTTTTGCAGGACTCGAAGCTGAGCATTCTCCTTCGAGTCCAGCATTCTTTCTTCTAACTCCAGGAAGTGGACAGTGAGGAGGGAAAAGAAACTACAGGAAGAATGACTGGACAAGTGAAAAGTGCTGGTGTTGGGACTTGCGTACCCAGCCCTAAGAAACGGTTGTTGTTTAGGTTTTTGACTCTATTTTTATTAGTGTATATGTGTGGTTTTGCTTTCTTTGTTTTTGCAGAGAACAATATTGCTAAGGCCACTTAACTAAGGAGAAAGCAAAAATGGGAAGAAAGGCTATGCTCATTTGCCCCAAGAGAAGTTTTCTCTCTTTGGGTTCTGGGGTATTACTAGGGTGAGGTCAGGTTGAATTCTCAGTTTCTGTTTACCTCTTTTAATGACATCCATTGCTGCAATAATAATCACCCTCCAAAGCTTTGGGTGCTGGAACTCACCCTTTTCGAGACTTCTTAAGAAACGGTTATATCTTACCTGTGAATAAATTATGATTGCACTTCAGCCCCGGAATAATGTGATATACCTCGACCCCATTAGATTACATCAATGTAACTACACAAATGCTAATTTTAATACTCTGTTATTTGCACACAGAATCAAGGGGCAATGTCCTGCCTGAAGAGCTTAAGGGGCAATGTCCTGCCTTAAGCGCTTAATGGCTCTAAAGCAGCAAGAAGCAGACTTTGTTATCCCTCTCTGGCTTTTCAGCAGCTGGTGGCCTCTGTAGGAAAATGCAAATGCAGAAGCAGAGTAGTTGAACCTTGGATATGTTTGCATTTTCACCTGCTAATGAAATCAAAAGAAAAGCCTCAGCTTCCCAGCTGAAAATCTTCTAACCTGGAAGCCCAGCCCAAGCAGAAGCCAAGAATGCATTGTACACATCATTTGGTGCATTGCTATCCAATAGACATATAATGCGAGCCAAAATTGAGAGCAACATATGTAATTTTAAATTTTTTAGTATTTAAAAAAGATAAATATGGGTGAAATTAATTTTAATGATATATTTAGCCTAATTTAACTAACATTATCATTTCAATATGTAATCAATATTTTAAAAGTTGAGATATTTTACTTTCCTAGTTTCATACCAGATCTTCAAAATCTGATGTGTATTTTAGACTTCAGCTGTAGGGGAGGAAAAAACATTTTCCTCTTCCCTCTTAGGTCAAGTACCTGAGGCCTGCAAATTAAACTGACAAACTACAGATTAACAGGAGAAAGGTATACACATTTTGATTGATGTTAACATTTTAATTCTTACACATGCAGAGGCCTTCACAGAAAAGATGTGAAGACTCAAAGAGTGGTTAGACCTGGGGTCTTATTACTATTTTAACAAAGGGTGATAAATGTGGAGAAGGGACAAGACAGAAGAAAACAAGTTTAGGCTTTTAGGGGAACTAACATTGTGAGGAGGTACATACATGGTGGAAACTAATTGAAGATAAGGGTTATTTTAGTAAGGTTTATTTATGCAGACCCATCTCCATGCTGACTTTCTGTCTCCAGTGGGAATGCTTGTTTTCCTCCTCCCAGGTACAGGAGAGAGGAAGAGGAACACCTTCACAAGGGGAAATTTATGCCCGGCTTTTAGTCAGATAGAGGGATGACAGAGAGCTCGCTGCATCTATGGTTTCTCAATTGCTTCAGCTCAGAATCATCTTTATGCCAAAGTGGCATATTTTAGGGTGGCATATTATGAACCCCTTCACGTAACATCTCAATGTGAACTTGATGCATTTTAGCTGCTTAACAGACACAAGGGACTAGTGGCAGCTATACAGGACAGTGCTGATCTAGATGTTCTGGGTGTTCCTCATAGAGCAGCTTCTCCAAGTGCAAATGAAACCCAGGACTTATATTAGGCTATGAGCATAAGGTGCTTAACATAATCTCTAAAATGTGGGAAGCTCCAGTAAATGATAGCTATTACTTTTAATTATTATTGCTGTTAATCTTGGGTTGAATAGTTTTGGCTTGTTTTGTATAAAAGTCCACATTTGAATTTTTATACTTTTCTATGGCCCTTATGTACAAAACACCAAAATCTTATTTTATATATAGCATTTGTAAATGCCATGCATAATATTATATTTGACTACAGCTTTCATGACATAAGTATCTCACACTTCAGTCATTTTTACCATATGTTGGGTTTTACCATAGCTGCATACCACCTGTACTATTATTTCAGACTTGTCTTCAAATCACTTTTTCTTTAAACTGAATATTTGAGACTTTACTCTCATCCTAAGAAATCACAGCCCTCCAATCAGGGGTTAGATAAGCTATATATATATATATATTTTTTTTTTTTCCCTAATGTTAAAATAAATGCATAAATTTTTTAAAAGTCTTTGTACCTCTCCTAAAGAAATCATACATGCAACAATAATACACTTGACATATTTTGAAGAAAAAATGTATATAATCAATATTTAGATAGCATTCCATGCTGGCTCTGCTATCTTCAAGCTTTGTGGCCTTGGCAGTTTACATAAGTCCTCTAACCACTAGTTGTCTTATCTGTAAAATGCAAACGACAGTATCTACTGCTCAGGGATTCTGAGCATTAGATGAGATAATGCATACAAAGTGCTTGGCACAGTGGCTGGTTCTCTTGAGTGCCTTGATCAAGAATGGTTAGCTCTGTCTTTATTATAAGTGATCTATAACAGTGTACAAAGCATTTCCTCTGTATTATTTTCATAAGATTACACTAAAGAAACCAAGGATCCTTATTTCTACTGTATAGATAAGGAAACCGTGCCTGATAACTTGTCCAGAGTTAATGGGGCAGTATGCAGCAAAGCTGGGCTCAAAGTCAAGTCTTTGAAGGCATGTTCACTGCTACTTCCGCTAAAGTACATTTGCTGTGGCAGGAAATGGGTTTGTCTGTTTCTAATCTTGCCACCTGCTGAAAAAGGAATCTTTCCAGGGGCAAAGTATTGAACAAAAGAAGTTGGAGAATCTTATCTCTCATGGCCACCAATAAGCAATTATGGAGCCCCTAGAGAGACCAAAGCCCTTTTCAACAGCAAGGTATGCTTTCCTCTGGTCTCTTAGCTGACCACAGGACAGGTCTCTGTGCAATTTGTCCTCAGAGCAAACACTCAAATGTATGTTACAGTGAAGCTATCAACTTGGGCAACCTATCCCTAGGTGAATTAAAGAATCTGAACAACTCTTCAGGCAATGTGGTTCTGGTGCCTAAAATAGCTTGGTATGTCAAGTTGGAGGAGAGGGTAGAGAGTTCTTCTGGAATTTCATCTTCAAGTTGAAGTCTAAATTCTTTGTTTCGCTCTGTGAAATTGTCCAGGCACACAGCCTTGATGTCTTTAGTAGAGTACAGGCAGATTCTGCCTTTCAACAGACCCAAGAAACATTTCAGGGCAAAGTTAAGTGAGGAAATCATGCCAGGAAATACTCCCCCAGATATGAGACAGCTATAAAAATCTGTGGGTCCTCTCCATAAGGACTAAAGAACTACCATTATCAATGCCACCTTTTCTTGTTTTCCTTCCTTAAGAATATTTCTGTAATTAAATGAAAGGAGAATATGGATCATTACCAGTCACAATCAGCTTCCAGAAGACACACACCTATAAAAATCTAAAAATATAGAATCTGTAGCATAGAATTAAGATTTTAATATAATACTCTTTTAAAACTTATAATATATATACATATATTATATATTATATATAATGACCATGTCCCCCCAAAAGTACAAATTCTTTTGGGGCACATATTTTAGGAAGGTGTATTGTTAAGTGGAAAAAAGTTGATTCCAAAATGGCTTTTGCCATGTGATCCTGTTTCTGTAAAACAACAACTACATATATTTATTTTATCGATGTCTCTTTGTCAATCTATCTATCTATCTGGAAGAGATTACATCAAAATGTTAACAGTATCCCTCTGGGAGGGGGCAGATTTTTTTTTTTTTCATATAGCTTTTTATTCAAACTTAAAAAATGAACATGTATTATTTGTAGTATATTTTTCAAACTGTTTAAAATGAACAACTTAGAAGCATTTTGGCCACTGGGTGACTTATAGGCAGCCAGCTTCCATAGGGAAAGTAAGGAGGAAGGAGGATGCTAACTAAACATTCCATCAAAACCCATGATGCAGCACATCTCTGAGAGAGAAGCATCTATGCAGATGTCCATCTTAAGCAAGCCTCAGAAGAAACAAATAGGCTAATTGGGGACTACTAACGAGCTATTCACTAACCAAGAATTCAGTTCGGGTAGCCTGACTGATGTTTTTCCCATGACCCACATAGAATGTGGGTTTCAGCCTAGCCTAGTCACATAGGAACATTTCCTCACCAGTATAATGAGAATAAGGAGTGTCTATTCACAGGCTATGTGCAGATGAGATGAGGTGCCATGAGTGAGATGCCCAGCCCAGCACCTGGAAGAGAGTGGAGGTGTTTAATGAATATGAGCTGTCTGTAGCCAGGCCCAGACAAAGTTGCTCTCCCATCCCCAGGGAAGAAGGAAGGAAAAGACACTAACCCCAAATCCCCAAATTCCCTCTCCCTTGTAAGTAGACAAGATGACTTTGAAACTTCTCCCTCCACTAGCTTGAAATTCTCAAGTGTGACCTATGAGCCTGGAGTTTCTGTTAGGATCCCAAAGACTGTAAACAAGATGAAGAATCCTTTAGAAAAACTAACTTACTCTTAGCTATAAGGTCAAGAGCTAGAAAGCTGAATTTATTCTGTTCACAGGGAGAAAATTAAAATTTTGATAACACAGTTTAGAAATGAGCACTAAAAAAACTAAAAACAGATAATGCAGCCCCACTGAGGAGAAAGGAATTGTCTTAGAAGAAAATTCTACGTAATAATAATAATAGCTGGGCTTGGAAAAACTAACTTAACCAAATTCACACAGCTGGGAAGTGGTGATACTGGGCTTTGAAGCAAGTTTGATTCCATCAGCTTCCTTTTCTTATTACAGATATAAAAGCCTCAAATTTGAAATAAATGTTAGAAGCCATCTAGTCAGTTTCTTCATCTTTAAGATGGTATTAATAATAGCAGATCAAGGAATTGTGTTTCAGTTTGTAAACTTGTTTGTTAAAATATAATTAAGGTCACCAGATTTAGGAAATAAAAATACCAGATGCCCCATAAATTTGAATTTTAGTTAACAAATAACTTTGTAGTATTAGAGTATGAATATACTTATACTAAAAAATTATTTGTTGTTTTTCTGAAATTTAAATTTAACGGGGTCCAGTATTTTATCTGGTAACCCTAAATATGATGTCAGCCCAACATTCTACATATGATCTAACCAAAAGAACAGATTTTCTTGCAATGTTGAAAGGTGTAATTCAAGGCAAAGGGATCACATTTTACAGTTTTTAAACCGTAAAGCATCTGTGAAGCACTTTACACTTGACTAATAACCTCTTTTGATTCCAGTCCTCCAAAAGTGACACTCAAAGAAATTATGCTACTTGCTCAATGTCACATAGCTAGTAAGTTAAAGAATCTGACATTTAATTTTGGGTAATCTAATGCTGTTGCTACTATTGCTCATAATGGTTAAGTGCAACTATAATTTATTAAGTGCTTATGATATTGTCTGTCGGGTGTTGTGGTTAGACTTTATCCATCATGTCTCCCTTTATGTGAGGATGTATTTCTGCACAGAAAAGGTTCTCACTGCAGGCTGTTTAGAATCTTCCTTCCCCCCAAATTTACCCCTAATTCCAAAATGATAAGGAGTAACTAAATGGAGTAGTAGCACATCCTAAATAATCTAATACAAAACTTGACAAATTCTTGGGAAGTTACTTGCAGAGCCATCGTCTATTAATATTTACAGATTTGCCTCTTCTCTTAGGCTTTGGGACTCTTGGGGACAGGGACCATGCCTTGGCCTCCACTGTATCATCCTTCATTGAGCCTGGCACCAGCACTTTGCAAAGAGAGGGGATTCCAGAAAAAAAGGGTTCCTTAAACAAATGAGCAAATGAATGAGCACAGTGTAGAGAATATCAATTTAGGATTCTGGAAGAGATGAGAAGACATCTATTCTTTCGGTAAATTATTTACAACCACTACCGAGAGATTTTTAAAAGAAAAAAATAGATCAATCAGTAAGTAGCACTATTTTGTAGTATAAGCCTTGCTTCCCTAAACTTGAAAACAATGCTGTTAGAGTTGGGGGGGAAATAGAGGCAAGAGCTAAAGGCCTTTGTTTAATTACAGTGTTATGGCTCTTCAGTAGACAACTGACTTCATTGCGCACCTACAAAATACATGGAGAAGGATCCTAGAAAGAGCCCATCTGCTGCTACTGCCATGTAACGTCGTGTTGTTAAGAAACTTCAAGCGTTTGATTTGTAGTAAGTACTAGGACATGACCAAACTGAGGGAGACTATGGGCCAAACTTGCCAATAACCTAGTGACAAAGAGGTTAATGGCTCCTTTACTTCCCTGGTACAAAAAAAGGATAAGAGGGCCTCCCTGGTGGCGCAGTGGTTGAGAGTCCGCCTGCCGATGCAGGGGATACGGGTTCGTGCCCCGGTCTGGGAGGATCCCACATGCCGCGGAGCGGCTGGGCCCGTGAGCCATGGCCGCTGGGCCTGCGCGTCCAGAGCCTGTGCTCCGCAACGGGAGAGGCCACAGCAGTGAGAGGCCCACATACCGCAAAAAAGAAAAAAAAAAAAAAGGATAAGAGAGAGGAAGGGGAATGGGGGTGGCGGGGGGAGGAGGAAGAAGGGAATAGAAGAATGGAGAAGGAAGCAACAAGTATTAGGGAGAAAAATGAATTCAGTAAGGGTCAAGAGGGTGATTTAGGTCCCAACTCAGCAACGTGCTAGGGAGAGAATTCAGTGAGGTCCTTTCCTCCCTGAGCTCAGTTCTTTTCATCTGTAAAATGAAAGTGTTAGACTAGAACATTTCCCAGGAGAATGTATTCCCGGAATCCACAGGATATTACTAGGTGGTATGCAGAAGAAAAAAGTGCATTTCTGCTGTTCATTAAATTTGGAAAATGCTGGATTAAGCAAAACAAAAATGGGTTTCTTTATTTCAGGATTTTCAAGGTCTTTGAAGTTCAAAGATGCTTTCTTTTCTCATCTTTAAAAGGGGTTAATACCTAGGGGCAGGACAGGAATAAAGATGCAGACGTAGAGAATGGACTTGAGGACTCCACGATGGGGAAGGGTAAGCTGGGACGAAGTGAGAGAGTGGCGTGGACATATATACACTACCAAATGTAAAACAGGTAGCTAGTGGGAAGCAGCTACATAGCACAGGGAGATCAGCTCGGGGCTTTGTGACCACCTAGACAGGTGGGATAGGGAGGGTGGGAGGGAGACGCAAAAGGGAGGGGATATGGGGGGTATATGTATACATATAGATGATTCACTTTGTTATACAGCAGAAACTAACAACATTGTAAAGCAATTATACTCCAATAAAGATGCTAAAAAAATAAAAATTAAAAAAATAAAAGGGCTGAATAGTGCTCACCCCATAAAGTTCTTGTGAGGGTTAAATGAGTTAGTTCTAATGACTAAATAGACATTAGCTTCCATTATTATGGCTATCATTGCCATTATCATTATTAATCTGGAAAGTGGACGGATAAAGAAGATAGCATCCTCCAAACTTAGGGGACTCCAGACTTGATTGACTGATTAATTGATGGAGTATCTCATTGAGGGCTAATATTCCTCATTATACCATCTGAGAAATCCTGACCTAGAATGACCCTAGGGCCCCTTCCATCTCTGATATCCTATGACTCCATGGTGAATTAAGCTCCTAAACACAGCCTGCTCTACCCGTAGCAAAAGCACAAAGGCCCATAATAAGTACTAAATGTAACTTATTGAGTGGACAAACAAATGAATTTTCTTTAATTTGAGAGCTCACACACTCTACCCAGTTCCCAGGTGCACGGCAGCCCTACTTCCCAGCTGGAAGAGTTGTGGTTCAGAGCCTGTGGTTCTCGTATTCCAAAAGGGACATATGAACTTCAGTATATCCACAAATGCTCAATGCCATCCCCTCCCAGGCTAATTTGCCCATAATCATCCAAGCCATTTGTTGTTTCATTCATTCACTCATTTATTCATTCATTCATTCAGCAAATATCTATAAAAGTTCCCCTATGTTCCATGCATTGTTCCAGCGATGAGGAGATTACAAAGATGAATCATTCATAGAGCAGAAATTCACAGTAATTAGAGTCTCCTTGAGGAGAAAAAAATATGTTCAGTAACGGTCATTTAAGGTGAGTTGTGCTGAGAGGGGCAGTAGCTTAATGCAGTAACAGATTATAGTCAGCTTTGAGAAGGACAGTCTTCTGGAGAAAAGCATAGGGCATTAAAAAGGATCTTGAAGAAGCAGAAATAGATTCACAGACAGAGAAGACAAACTTATGGTTACCAAAGGGGAAGTGGGGGAGAGGGATAAATTAGGAGTATGGGATTAACAGATACATACTACCATATATAAAATAAAAAATAAGGACCTACTGTATAGCACAGAGAACTATATTCAATTTCTTGTAATAACCTGTAATGGAATACACTACCATGCATAAAATAGTTAGCTAGTGGGAACATGCTATAAAGCACAGGAAGCTCAGCTCGGTGCTCTGTGATGACCTAGATGGGTGGGATCGGGGTGGGGCGGTGGGAGAGAGGTCCAAGAGGGAGGGGATATAGGTATACGTATAGCTGATTCACTTCAGTGTGCAGCAGAAATGAATACAACATTGTAAAGCAGTTATACTCCAAAAAAAAATGGAAAAGAATCTGAAGAAGAATATATATATTATATAATATATATAATACAGTAAGTCCCCTACATACAAATGCGTTCCATTCGGAGAGCACATTCTTAAGTCCAATTTGTTCATAAGTCCAACAAAGTTAGCTTAGGTACCCAACTAACACAATCGGCTATATAGTACTGTACTGTAATAGGTTTATAATACTTTTCACACATATAATAAACAATAAACAAACAGAAAAAATAAAGAAAATACTTTTAATATTACAGTACAGTACCCTGAAAAGTACACTAGTACCAGCTACATCATTGCTGCTTTTACTCTTGCTTCCAGACATCTTGGGCTTGAAATAAAGATACTGTACTACTGTACCCTATACAGTACTGTAAAGTACACAAAAGCACAACCACTTGTAGAGGGTGCACGCACCTGACAATGTATGCCAGACACATTAACTAACTTACGTGATTGGCCATGCGAACACACGTTCGCATCTTTGAAAGTTCGCAACTTGAAGGTTCTTATGTGGGGGACATACTGTATATATATAACTGAATAACTTCGCTGTACATCTGAAACTAACATAACATTGTAAGTCAACTATACTTCAACTAAAAAAAAGAAAAAAAACCCAAACTACTTGAATGAGGACATTCAAGACTTAAAAAAGGAAAAAAAAAAGGACCTTGAAGGATATGTGTGTGTGGACCTTTCTGGCAGAAGGAACTCCTGGGCAAAGAATTAATTCCACATCATACCAACAATGTAAATCATATGACGTGCCCAGTCACATGTCAGGGCCAAACAGTGTGTGAAGTATTACATCCCAGGTCTGCTGCATGCTGGTCACTTGCGTAAACCAGGTGGCTTCTCTATTTCCCTTATTATTTCTAAAATGTGAATAGTAATGTGAGATGAGCAAGCAATAGTAATAAAATTTATTTAGCACTTGCAAAATGTCAGGCACTATTTTAAGCCCGTTGTATCCTTTAATCTTCACAACAAACACATTTCTCAGATGAAGTAATTTGACCAAGGTCCAAAAGAAATGAGGATTGAAGCCTAGAGTTTTTCCTAATTCTTGCTGGCTACAGACCTAAGTCAAATCCTAATCATTAGCATTATTATCTCCATTTCACTAGTGAAGAAACTAATGAAAGTTAGCAAAGTGAAGAAACTAGCTAGTGGCACATATATACAATGGAATATTACTCAGCCATAAAAAGAAACGAAATTGAGCTATTTGTAATGAGGTGGATAGACCTAGAGTCTGTCATACAGAGTGAAGTAAGTCAGAAAGAGAAGGACAAATACCGTATGCTAACACATATATATGGAATTTAAGAAGAAAAAAAATGTCATGAAGAACCTAGGGGTAAGACAGGAATAAAGACACAGACCCCTACTAGAGAATGGACTTGAGGATATGGGGAGGGGGAAGGGTAAGCTGTGACAAAGCGAAAGAGAGGCATGGACATATATACACTACCAAACATAAGGTAGATAGATAGTGGGAAGCAGCCGCAGAGCACAGGGAGATCAGCTCGGTGCTTTGTGACCGCCTGGAGGGGTGGGATGGGGGGTGGGAGGGAGACGCAAGAGGGAGGGGATATGGGAACATATGTATATGTATAAATGATTCATTTTGTTGTAAAGCAGAAACTAACACACCATTGTTAAGCAATTATACTCCAATAAAGATGTAAAAAAAAAAAAAAAGAAACTAGCTGGCTCAAGGTCACACAGCTAGTAAAGGACAGAGCTGGGGTTCAAACTCAAGCCTGTCTGATTCACCAGCCTGTGGTCTTAGAGTCCATGCCTGCTCTTATAACACCACCGCCAACAGTAAATATGTATAACTTACTATGTGCCAGGCACTGTTCTAATCATTTACATAGATCAACTAATATTGTCCTTACAATGACCCTATGAAGCGTGAACAGATGAGAAAAGTGAACTATAGAGACATCAGGTAACTCACACAGCTGCGAATTGGTGCACCCGAGAACTGGACTCAAGCTGTCAAGGTTCTGAGTCTGGGCTCTTGACCATGACATTATACACCCTCTATAAAAAAAAAGGGAGGAGGAGGTAGGGGCACTTTGGAAATTCAGAACCCCTTGCCCCTCACTCCAAAGACACTTTAAATGATCTAAATTTCAAGGGTAGCATGTCTAAAATACAAAGTGTACTCCTGGGAATCACTCCTTTCCTGATCTGGATCATTCACATCTTCATTGCATGAACTGAGTAGGAGCTAGGGAAAGATTTCATCAAATGAATGATGTGGAACTTTCTGTATGTTCAAATTGACTTTGTCTATATGCACCCTTATAGAAGACATTTTAAATCTTTAAAATAGGAGCACGTACCCAAATGTATAACTGTGTTTGTGCACACACACTCTATGAGAAAATAAGTGGAGGGAGCTGTTAAAAATACGATAACCGAGTTAAAAGATACACCTTAAAATTAGAAAAGATTAAAGTTTCCAAACATTAAATGAAAGGAGTCCTATGGAGCCTTTTTATTTCTACCATTTCATGTTCTGTAACCTTCTTTTTAATGGTAGCTATCATCTCAAATGCGGTGGGCATTTTCTTAAGCTAGAAATGATCATAGCTCTTAGAATTTCAAGATGTCAATAATTGTCAAATAATCTGTCTCAGTTAATCTATTTCCTGCTGCTCTCTTTTGCTTGTTTGTATTCAGAGTGTGAAAAGTGCTTAGCAGGTGGACTTTCTGTTGAAAACTGAAGGAAAGATGTATTTTGGCTAATTGCTTTGTGCAAGGGCTGGTTAGGAAATAAGAGCTGGCATTAAACGACAAGATAAGTGTGCAATTAAGGACAACTCTATAGGAATTAAAGAGCAGGAAAATATTACAGTGAGTCTAAGCTAATAGCATGAAAATAAAAACTTTCCACTGTAGAGGCAATCTCCTGCTTCCTTGTTTTATATCTTGAGTCTTTTTCAAGTAGTTGCAGGTCATGGGAAAACAGAAAACCAATCTATCATCTTTCACTTCCATTTGAAACCGCAATACAAAAATGTTAATGGCAGAAATAAAACAGGTCATTTTAAAAGTATATGACACATATTGTACATGAAAAATATTAATAATGATACTTATTACAATGTAATAACATTAACCATTCCTGAGAATGACTATGTGCCAGGCAGTGTGTTGGTTTCACAAGCATTAGCTCGTTCAGGCCTTATAATGTACAAGGATGAGTGGCGTTAGCCAACGAGGAAACCACGGCTTAGAGGGGTGACGTAATTTATCAAAGGTCGTACAGATGATGAGTGGTGACGATTCCAACCCATGACCATCTGACCAAAAACCTGTTCTCTTAATGGCCATTCTGCATGCCAGTTTCACCTGTTGTACTTTCTCCAGGCTTGAGCAATTCACTTGAGGCAGAGAAACCTGATAATGGCTACATTATTATCTGATAGTTGTATAAAGTGGTGCTTCTCAAGCTGGGAGTGCTGGAGCACAGGGAAGTACCTGGGACTATGAAACCACAGGGTTTAAAATGATGTCACTTCCTGGAATGCTAAAGTTAGTCAATGGGTAATTAAAAACATTATTTTTACATTAAAACACATATTATGGTGTAGAATTCACGTGAATTTTTAAGGTAAAACACAATGAGAAGTTAAAGAAATCTTAGGGTCAGCTGTATCTCCCAGAAGTGCTAAGCCCACATCTGGAAGCCTGATTCATCCTTCTCGAGTCACCATCACAATGACTGTCCTCCTAGGGAACCACCCTCATACACTCTCACTCTTGGTGACTCTGGGGTTGATCCCATTCCTGGCTCTAACGAAAGCCTGTGATCCAGGCTTAACCTGTGGGACCCAATTGTAAGCAGTTGGGAAAGAGAAATCCTCTTGCCTGGACTTGAAGCTGGGAGGGCGAGTGGCTCTGGATCATCTGGCCACTACCTAAGCAGAACTTGCCTGAGAATGACGTCAACACGGAGCAAATCAGAGGCAAGAGACAGGGCAAGACCAAGTCCCACTGAAATTGTTTGAACCCTGGCCATGCTTGGGGCAACCACCTGAACTCATTAATTATGCAAGCCAGTAAATTCTTTATTGTGTGTAAGCATATATGTGCTGTGTCACTTGTAACCAAAAATATCCTAATACAATGTCAGTCAAGCCCTTTGATCATTACAGAAACTCACAAGTCAAACTTGTGGAGGGGAAAATTCACAGCTGGTGGTGGTGTTTCTACAATGTAGTTCATCTGCACAGCATGGGAGAGGAAGGATGAGAACCTGAGAAAAGGAGAGGATCATGGAAATGAATAGACAGGACCTCCACTTACAAAAGTACATAAATCAAGTAATGAAATAAAAATGATATATCAAGAAAATAGGCAGGATTCCCAGAATAAATAATTCTTTCTGTTCCCATCACAAGGTGATAGTGGATATGCCTGGGTAGGAGAGACCTACACGGTGAGACAGAGAAGATAATAAATGTGACTTTTCCTACCCTCTAAGAAAATCATTTGCCATCTTAGCAAAAGGAGAGAGAGAGAATTTAGGAACAATACACACATATATATTTGTACCCACCTCTTCTATTCTTCAAAGGACCTGAGACTAAAGTTGGCTATAGTTTTATTTGTTGGGTCTCCTAACTTTGAAACTTGTCAACTTTTAGCTCTACAATAGCAGAGTGGTGGCAAAGAAAGACCAATAACAAAGAAAGCTGAAAGCTCTGAGGTCTAGTCTCAGTCTGTTCATTATTGCTGTGTAGTCTTGGGAAAGTCCACCGGCCTCTTTGACCTTGAAGGTGTCCCCAAGTTTGGGCTAAACATAATGATCTCAGCTTCTCTCCCAAAAATCAACACACTCTCATCACTTTTGGCAGACCAGTCTCCCCTTTCCCCTGCCCACATACCACCAGTTACCACCACGCTGGCTGTTCCAACTGCGCCTCTCCCAATCAGCATCTATTTCAAGATCTACCTACCCTGGAAAGTCCTCTTTACTGTCACAGTGTACATATCTCTTCCTTCTGAGTTTTCAGAGCATAGAGTATCAAGCAGGATGTGTAAAATTTCATCTAATTGAATCCCACCTTCTTCCCATCAATCTTTGGGTTATGTATTCAGCTACTGCACACTCAAATGCCCGCAGGGGGTAGGGGCATTGACATTCATGTAAATGCCTGAGGAGCGTGGGAGGTAAGACGACGGGGTGAGGTGTATAACTGAAAGTAACACTTACCTAGTTACCATAATTTTTCAAATATTGCACAGACATAATAGCCAAACCAAATGCACATGCAACAATGTCAGACCGATGGACCACCACTGTAGACAATCCTCATATTATCTCAGCCATCCCGTGATCAAGAATCCTAACTGAAAATTGTTATATGATGCACGCTCTTTCCTATTCCATGTTATTTCAGCTCTATTAGAAATCTTTTAGGAATCAATGAATACCTGCAGACTGTGCTACCCTAGGAAGCACTCACCTATCTCCAATCTCTTGTATTGTTTCATAATTATTTCAAATGCATAATTGGTCTTATTCCCCAGATATAAGCTCCTTGAGATCAGGACACAAGCCATTGTGTGGCATATACAGTTGGGTTAGAGATTGACTTTCTTCACTTGACTCATGCACTCTGTACCTTGACCATGAGAACATCTCATTTGAAGAGAATTTCTCTGAAGGCCCATTTTAGAAAATGACAGATGAAGTAGTGAAGCAGTTAAATCCAAAATGCTCACCCACAGGGTGAGGGAGAGGCTCTCTCATTTCACCCAGAAATGTTGATTGTGGTATGGTTTTTTTGTTTTGGTACATCTGCAAAGTGAAAATTCCTCAAGCATTCATCACCCAGCAATTACACATAAATGTCGCAATTAAGTTTTCTCTTTTCCCAAACTGATAAGTGTCAGGAGAGAAAAAAGTAAACCACATTAAATCCACTTAGGCAAGGCAGGTTTAAAAAAACACCTAATGGGCCAAAATTATGTCACTGATTCTGTTTCTTTTGGAAAGGAGAGGAATCGTGATTATTTGACTGGGGTCCCTTTCATTTCATGAACGAGTTGTTCTCACCTACACAGTCAGCCAGGTTAGGTCCTGCTGTCCCTTGAGTGAGGCTCATTTAAGTCAAAGCAGCCACCCCATGCCAAGGATGCAGCGCTGAGAAGTCACCAGCATCCTCAGCAAGTGACCAATGAAGAGAGCAGGTTTGCTCTCTGTTGCTGAAAGTGGAATGAAGGAACTTTTTAGGGCTTCATAAACTCCTTTAAGGAAAGAAACACCTGTATTCATGCCCAGAACAGAGCTGACACTCAATACTGATCTGCAAATGAGTGTTGCATAAGTGGATAATTTCCTAACTTGGTTAGGTTTTATATTTGGTAGTTTTGCAAAAGGAAGGAAAACAGAGGTAGGGAATGTACACGTTGATAATCGAATGGCATTTATTTATTTTATTGTGGAATGGAAATGAGACTTGCTATTGTTTGTATAAAGTTGTGTATACCTGTGTTTGTTTGTTTGTTGAATGTATTTTTGTTTTGTTTTGTTTTGTTTGCGGTATGCGGGCGTCTCACTGTTGTGGCCTCTCCCGTTGCGGAGTGCAGGCTCTGGACGCACAGGCTCAGTGGCCATGGCTCACGGGCCCAGCCGCTCCGCAGCATGTGGGATCTTCCCGGACCAGGGCACGAACCCGTGTCCCCTGCATCGGCAGGCGGACTCTCAACCACTGCGCCACCAGGGAAGCCCTGAATATATTTTTGGCTGCGTTGTGTCTTCGTTGTTGCGCGCGGGCTTTCCCTAGTTGCAGCGAGCGGGGGCTACTCTTTGTTGCGGTGCGCGGGGCTTCTCATTGCGGTGGTTTCTCTTGTTGCAGAGAATGAGCTCTCAGCGCGTGGGCTTCAGTAGTTGTGCTGCACAGGCTCAGTAGTTGTGGCTCGTGGGCTCTAGAGTGCAGGCTCAGTAGTTGTGGCGCAGGGGCTTAGTTGCTCCGCAGCATGTGGGATCTTCCCGGACCAGGGCTTGAACCCGTGTCCCCTTCATTGACAGGTGGATTCTTAACCACTGCACTAGCAGGGAAGTCCCTACCTCTGTTTCAATGAGTTTACTCAGTAAGAACAAAAACTTCCCCAGAACATCTTATCTTTGTGCATAAACTCATTAACATTAAGAAATTAAGCTCTGAGGGAAAAGAATATTGACATATTTAGGCTATTCATGATAATAAAAATGACAATATTTACAAAGTACTTATCATGTTCAAAGAACTTTACCTGTATTTTTATAAGTAATCCTCCTAACAATCATTTGAACTAATATTATCCTCCATTTTACAGGTGAGAAAACTGAGACAGAGACAGATTAATTATCTTACCCACAGGATATAATTATTAAAAGAGTAGCATTGGGATATGAACTCAGGCAACCTAAGTTCAGAGATGGGAAATATAAATATTCTATTGTTTCTTTTTAAATCCCACCTTTATTGCATCAACTGCAATAAAGTGACTTGTTTTCATGAGACACCTGTGTTCCTAAAGGGGCAATGACCTTAAATTCACAGACTGGCATCTCCAAGTCTCTCCTCCAGGGGACACAATTCTATTATCAGATATCTTTCATTAGCAGAGCAATTTGGTCAATTATGTTTTAGAAACTTGGACATAAGCCCAGTCAAACAGGTTGCTCTCTAGCAGGACCCCTCAGAGCCTTCAACACGCCAATGTACATGGCACAGGGAACTCTACTCAGTGTTCTGTGGTGACCTAAATGGGAAGGAAATCCAAAAAAGAGTGCGTATATGTAAACGTATGACTGATTCACTTTGCTGTACAGCAAGAAACCAACATAACATTTTAAAGTAACTATACTCCAATAAAAATTGATTTTAAAAAATGCAAACTCCTCAGCGTTGCCTACCAGACCAGACCCATCATGATCTGGCTTCTTCAGACCTTCCCAAACGTGAGCCACTGCACTCACTTCCCACCCCCATGCTCTAATCACACTCTCCCATCTTCAGTACTTCTCACCAGCCCATCTCTTCACTGCCTCCGAGTCTTAGCTCCCCCTATATTCTCCCAGCTCTTTTTTTTTTTTTTTTGCAGTACGCGGGCCTCTCACTGTTGTGGCCTCTCCCGTTGCAGAGCACAGGCTCAGCGGCCATGGCTCACGGGCCCAGCCGCTCCGCGGCATGTGGGATCCTCCCAGACTGGGGCACGAACCCATGTCCCCTGCATCGGCAGGCGGACTCTTAACCACTGCGCCACCAGGGAAGCCCCCAGCTCTTTGTATGGCTAACTCCTCCCTCTCCCTCTTCAGGTCCCAGCTGAAATGTCAGTTCCTTCAAAAAGCCTTTCCAACTGCCCTGTCTGAAACCCATATGGCCCATCCCGGTGTCCTGCTCCTATTACTTCTTTTATTTCCTTCACACACTTTGTTCATTTATTTACATACTTGATTACTGACTACTGATACTTTTCTAAATAAAAGGCCTATGAGGACACAAGGTCCAGAAGGATAAGGACACTGTCTTATGTGGTGCTGGATCCTCACCACTTAGCACAATCCCTGACACATACACATGCCCAGTAAATGTTTGTCAAGTGAATGAATAAATCTCTAAGAAGTAGACCTAATTTATTCTATTTCCTAAACCAATCTGACCATGCCCCAACTTTGTGTTTTGATTGAAGTATAGTTGATTCACAATGTGACAGTTTCAGGTGTACGGCAAAGTGTACAAAATATATATATTCTTTTTTCAGATATTTTCCATTATAGGTTATTACAAGATAGTGAATATAGTTCACTGTGCTGTACAGTAGGACCTTGTTGTTTATCCTTTTATATATAGTAGTGTGTATCTGCTAATCCCAAGCTCCTAATTTAACCCTCCCCCCCCCTTTCACCTTTGGTAACCGTAAGTTTGTTTTCTATGTCTGTGAGTCTATTTCTGTTTTGGAAATAAGTTCATTTATATAATTTTTTTAGATTCTACATATAAGTGGTATCTTATTATATTGTCTTTCTCTGTCTGACTTACTTCACTTAGTATGATAATCTCTAGGTCCACCTATGGTGCTGAAAATGGCTGAGTAATATTCCATTGTATATATGTACCACATCTTCTTTATCCATTCATGTCGATGGACACTTAGGTTGCTTCCATGTCTTAGCTATTGTGAATAGTGCTGCTATGAACATTGGGTGTATGTATCTTTTCAAATTAGAGTATTCTCTGGCTATATGCCCAGGAGTGGGGTTACTGGATTGTATGGTAACTCTATTTTTAGTTTTCTAAGGAACCACCATACTGTTCTCCATAGTGGCTGTACCAATTGACATTCCCACCAAGTGTGTAGGAGGGTTCCCTTTTCTCCACACCCTCTCCAGCATTTATTTGTAGACTTTTTAATGATGGCCATTCTGACTGGTGTTAGGTGATACCTCATTGTAGTTTTGATTTGCATTTCTCTAACAATTAACAATGTTGAGCATCTTTTCATGTGCCAGTTGGCCATCTGTATGTCTTATTTGGAGAAATGTCTATTTGGGTCTTCTGTCCATTTTTCTATTGGGTTTTTTTTTTTATATTGATTGTATGAGCTGTTCATATATTTTGGAAATTAAGCCCTTGTTGATAGCATCATTTGCAAATATTTTCTCCCACTCCATAGGTTGTCTTTTCATTTTGATTATGGTTTCTTTTGTTGTGCAAAAGTTTATGTGATTAGATCCCATTTGTTTATTTTTGCTTTTATTTCTTTTGCACTGGGAGACTGACCTAAGAAAACAATGATACGATTTATGTCAGAGAATGTTTTGCCTACTTTCTATTCTAGGAGTTTTTTGGTGTCATATCTTATATTTAAGTCTTTAAGCAAATTTTGAGTATGGTGTGAGGGAGTGTTCTAACTTCATTGATTTACACATGGCTGTTCAGCTTTCCCAACACCACTTGCTGAAGAGACTGTCTTTTCTCCATTGTATGTTCTTGCCTCCTTTGTTGAAGATTAATTGATCATAGGTGTGTGGGTTTATTTCTGGGCTCTCTATTCTGTTCCATTGATCCATATGTCTGTTTTTGCCAATGCCATGCTCTTTTGTAGCTTTTATTGTAGCTTTGTAGTACTCTCTGAAGTCTGGGAGGGTTATGCCTCTAGCTTTGTTCTTTTTCCTCAGGATTGTTTCACAATTCTGGGTCTTTTGTGGTTCCATATACATTTCAAGATTATTTGTTCTAGTTCCGTGAAAAATGTCATGTGTAATTTGATAGGGATCACATTAAATCTGTAGATTGCTTTGGGTAGTGTGGTCACTTTAACAATATTATTTCTCTGATGGGCAGCTTTGGTTTAAGGACTCCACATCAGCTTTGCCAAACTATCTTGGAATTAAAATGCAGCCTAAGGCCTTCGACTCAATCAACCAAGCTTCTTTCCTTCCTTCCTCCCTTCTCCCCTTCCTTCCTTCTCTTTCTCTGGTTCATAAGGGACAGTCCTACATGGCACTCTGATAGCTCTCTTGCTCTCTCAGCCTTCTTTTACTCCATCCCCGTTTTCCTTCACAGGTGTCTTTCTTAATCTCTTACAGGTCTAATCTATTGTATTCGTTTCCTAGGACTGTGGTAACAAAAGCTCAAACTGAGTGGCTTAAACAACTAATTTTAGTGTCTCACATTTCCAGAAGCTAGAAATCAAGATAAAAGTTTTAGCAGGGTTGGTTTCTTCTGAAAGCTGTGATGGAAAATCTGTTCCAGGCTTCTCTCCTAGGTTTTTGTAGCCTCAGGTGTTCCTTGAATTCTCTTCTCCCTATATCTTTACACCATCTTCCTTCTGCACATGTCTGTCTTTGTGTCCAAATTTGCTTTTTATAATGACACAGTCATATTGGATTAGGGTTCATTCTAATGACCTATCTTAACTTGATCATCTGCAAAGATTCTACTTCCAGAGAAGATCACTTTCACAGGTACTGGGGGCTAGAATTTAACATCTTTTTTTGGGGGGGGACACAATTCAACCCACAACATTTAGTGTGTCCTTCTGGGAGGACCTGAGCTAACAAAAAGGGAATTCAGAAATTTCAATAAGTCTATTTATATTTAAAACATGCATCACTTCTAGAGTTATCATTTGTCCTAGCTGTAGTTTTGAAGATGGAAAATCCTGTATTCTTTAAGCTATAAAAAGTGCTAGACATAGTTAAATTAATCTAATGGAACATAATTATACTAATTAGATGCATTTAAAATTTTTATCAGAAATACCCCACAATATTAATTTTAAGGAACAGCTATTTTAAGGTATGCCAGAGATAGGATAATTTAATTTTTCCTTTATTTTGAATAATAGTGAGACTTGTTTAGTCTCTTTCTGCTTTCACAAACTGTGTTCCATGGAATACAATCTTTCTGTGAGACATAATAGATATTAAAAAGTCGGGGGGAGGGAGGTAGAGATCAAGATGACAGAATAGAAGGATGTGAAGCTCATCTCCTCACACAAATACATCAAAAATACAACTGCATGTGGAAGAAATCTCACAAAATACCTACTGAACACTGGCAGAAGATCCCATACAACCAAAGGTGCAAGAAAGATCACCACATAACTGGGTAGGACAAAAGGAAAAAAAAGGGAATCAGGATGGGACCTGACCCCTGGAGGGAGCTGTGAAAGAGGAAAGGTTCCCTCACCCTGGGAAGACCCTTCACTGGCTGGGACATGAGCCAGACAGGAAGGGAGTATCAGAGGCTCAGAGGAGAGTGTAGCAGCCAGCTTGTGTCAGGCAGAACGGAGAGACATCACCACAGAGGGTTGTGGCCACCTTGCTGCACTCCCCAGCCAGAGACATGCACCTGCTGGTGTGCACAGCAGCTGGATGCTGAAACTCAGGATTCAGCAGACAGACCCAGGGAGAGGACTCAGCAGGGCTGCATGGAGACAGCCCAAAGGGCCTGAAACGTGGTCCAAGCCACAACTGGGGGTGTGTTTGATTTGCCTTCCCCATATTGCCTAGTCTTTAAAAAATTACTAATAAAGGAACTACTTTTTCCTGTGAAGAACACAAGTACTGATCAGTCCCTCACCACTTTCTCACCTCTAGGATAACTGCAAATCCTAGAGTTAGACAATTAAAAGATTTCATTCCTCTGTCATCATCAGGCATGGTGATGTGTCCTTAGTTGGTCTAATTGTAGTCTCTCTGTCTACCCAAGTTCCCAGGGAAGAGGCTCTCTTCCTACAAGCGTTGTAAACTGTGAGATGTGAAGTCCTAAATGTCTCTATATGAGCTGGGTTCTTCTTGCCACCACTTTATCAGCTTGTACCTCTCCCGCCTTTATCTACTAACCTCCAGCCAAAAAGGCCTTCTTTCAGATTCTCAGATGCTTTTAGTCTTATCTTGATTGAGGACTTTGCCCAGAATGCCCTCTCTTCTTCCCCTGGCCACTCTTGCACTTGGTCAGCTCATCCTTCAAACCCTGGCTTAAGCATCCTCATTAGACATGCCTTGTACCATCCCTGAGGTCTCTAAAGCATTAGTAAGTCAACATATCCAAATCCAGATTCATGATCATCTCCCAGGACCTGGTCCTCCAGCTCTGTGAACAGTTCCACCATCCACAGAGTTGCACAAGCGAGAATCTCTAGTCTTGATCTGCTAGTGATGATTGTGTCTACCCTATAGGTAGAGCCATCTGAGAGCTGAAGATGCAGAACCCTGGCTCCAGCTGTGACTGACACTGTTGAATAAGCAAGCCAAGACATCTGCTGTCCTTCTTAAGCTAGTTTGAACAGGGTTTCTATTACTACATCCAAAACAGTCCAAGTTAAAAGTTTATTATCATTATCATCATCATCATCATCATCATCATCATCATCCCCATCATTAATATGTTTGTTGTTATTATTGTTATCTATTTGGAAAAAGAAGCAAACCCATCTCTGTAGGAGATGTGCATGTGAACTCATTAGTGAATAACAGAGTCGGCCTGATGACAAGTCAGAGCTTCATCCAGATAAATGGGTTTAGGGGCTAGAACATCAGAGGTGAGCTTTCTCGCTCAGGTTTCACTGCCCTTAACCTTCAGCAGTACTCATTTTTCACATTCACCAAAACCTTTTCACTAAACTTAGTATTCCATTCATCCGTCCACCTGGGTGTCACTGGGAGTGATTTAGAAAGATTACAAATCTCTGTGCCTTTCCACTGTCCTTAGAACACAGACAAAAATCTAGCCTGAGATCTCAGGGCAGCGTGAACCACAAATGCCATGACATTAAGTCTAATCTCTATAGGGGGATGAAAGTGGTGTGGGGAAGACTGGGTGGAACACATGACCTAGGGTAAGCCCATTAGCACATTCAATTATCCTGGCCACAGTGACGGATTCAGCAATGAGCATGTAACCTCATTTTGACCATCAACTTGAGAAAACAAGGATATATATGCTGAGAATGCTGAGACAAAGACTCTCTTTTCTGAATAAGTGTGAAACCCCAGGAACTTATGACAAGCATCCTGGGACCCCAAGGTGAATCAGCCTTAGGATGCAGTTGAACCTGGGGAATAAAAAGCAGAAATGGAGAAGAAATACCTGGGCCTCTGTCACAGTGTTGAGTTACTAGATCAAGCCTCACTTGGAGCCAGATACTCCTGGACGTTTTGGTTGCTTGTATGAATATATTTCCTTTATAGTTTGAGCCTGTGTCATAGAGTTTTCTATAATTGCAACTAAAGCATCCTAAGAAATTTATTTTTATATACAGCCTTTTTCTGCAAGAAAAGTCAAATTTTTCATCAGATTCTGAAGATATCTGTGACCCCTAAGAATATTTTAAAACCCTGGACTAAAGAATTTCTAAGATTTTTTGCAACATTGGCATTCTGTGATCTGCCGGTTGATTTTGTTTTAAATTCCAACTTTAGCTGATAATGCATGAAACTAGGCAACCTAAAAATATGTTTTCAAATAAAAGTCGATTTTTCTATTATGAAAAGAAACATTAGAAAAATATTTGAAAATATGAAAAAATATAAAATAACAGAGAAAGCCATGGTTAATATTTGGGGGTTATTTTTCTATGCACTTTACACATAATTTTATGGAAGTTTTAATGTGGGAAAGCTCATAATATATATACATATTTTTTCATCTGTTTTTTCACTTGACGTTATAACATAAGCATTTCTCCAGATTATTAGAAACCTTTTGTAAACATCCTTTTTAGTGGCTGCATAACTTCCTACTGAGCACTATAATTTCCTTAATGTGAGACAAACTGAGGTTGTTGCTTTTGTGATATTTCTCATTTTTGAAAATGGAGTCTTGCCTGAAAGTAAATGAAGGAACTACCAATAGTGGAAGTGTTCATTGCTATGGCAAGTCAAGGCATGGGGGAGATTGGGGAAGGAGGTGGGGACACACCAGGATGCTCCAGAGCCCTTCTGTCCTCTCTGGGTGTCATCTTCACCTTTCTCTTATTGCACAATACCTTCCTCTTGTTCTGAGGCCACACTGAAGCTTATGGCCATTGGTGGCCTTCAAGTTCCAGGTTCAGTTACCTGGAGAGATTGACTCTAGATAAATCCTGACTTCAACTAGCTTGAGTCAGGCACTCACCCTGAGCCCATTCAACTCTGCCAGGGTAAAGAGTGGAGGGTACACTGTCACACTGTACAAAATCCTTCCTAGGAATTCACCACCATGGATTTGGGCCTCACCCATGTTAATCACAAGAATGAGCAGTGCCCAGGATTTAAAAAAAAAAAAAAAAAAAAAAAAAGACTGGGCTTATTTACTCATGTGCTTAGAAAACAGCCTCAAATTGTTCACCAAAACAAAACAGGTTACAAATATAACACCACCCTCCCTATACTCCCGATCCTCAATTTCTTCACTATTCTTTGTTCTAAATACCAACCTCTAGAGATGACTTCCCCAGCAACTATGAGTTTTCCTGCTGAGCTCCATGCAGTGCTTGGATTACAAGTTACATTTTTCATTACCATGGTTTTTCTTACTCATTTTCTGCCCAATTTCTTCAAGATCAGACTTAGCTGAGGCTAGCCTATGATAATTTTCAAGTATATATGGGTTTTCTTATTGTGTATAATACAAAACACTTCTCTCTGGGATCTGTCCTGACAAAGAGCTAAAAAGTTAGCTTATTCTGCATACTGGATTCATAAGGCTTTTTTGGTTTGTTTGTTTTCTTTTCTTTTTGGTAGGAACAGAAAGGTTGCTTTATTTCAGAGGCCAGCAACCAGGGGAGAAGGTGGATTCGTCTCCAAGAACCAACTCACAATTGCCGTTTAGGGGGCAAGAATTTTTTTTTTTAACATCTTTATTGGAGTATAATTGCTTTACAATGACATGTTAGTTTCTGCTGTATAACAAAGTGAATCAGCTATACGTATACATATATCCCCACATCCCCTCTGTCTTGCGTCTCCCTCCCACCTTCCCTATCCAACCCCTCTAGGTAGTCACAAAGCACCGAGCTGATCTCCCTGTGCTATGCGGCTGCTTCCCACTAGCTATCTATTTTACGTTTGGTAGTGTATATATGTCCATGCCACTCCCTCACTTCGTCCCAGCTTACCCTTCCCCCTCCCCGTGTCCTCAAGTCCATTCTCTCTGTCTGGGTCTTTTGATGTCTCCTGCCTGCCTCTGGCTACCCCACGGGTTGCAGAAGTCGGGGTGCAGAAGGCAGTGCAGGGAGGATAGGTGAGAGAAAAGGTACAGAGGATTTAAGGAACTCCTCTGGGCTCCACTGTATACCTTGTAAACATTCACTAAGAACTCTCTGAAGCTTAAACTCTTTTGAAGGGCACAGTTTTAATAAATGTGTATCTCTAAGGAAACATAAAAGAGCTGGGGTAGCCGGTTGCTTCCTGATCTAATCAATAGCTACATATCTCACATTTATTAACTGTTCACAGTCTGAATGGAATTGACTGAAGACCTTTCCTTCCTTCAACAGTCTTCCTCCTCACCAAAAAAAAATTAATTAGGAACTGTACTAGGTGATGTAAGTGAAGCAAATAGAAATAAGGCAGCCCGAATCCTAAAGAAGTTTCCAATCTAATGGGTGAGCAAAAGGTTACAAGGAGGTACAAAGTAGAATCAGAGCTTGGACAAAGAAGGTGATCGTTCTGAATGCGAGATTAGAAAAGTTTAGGGAGCAAATAAAATTCACTCTAAGTCCTTAAAAGTAGATACGATCTGGATGAGGGTAAAAGGGATGGGGTAGGTATGGAGAGCATAGTCAAATAAGAGAATAACACAAATAAAAATGAAAGCGATGGTGAAAAAGAAATGGGGCTGTTCAGAGACCACTGGGCTAAGGCATTTGAGCTTTATCTTCCAGGTGATGAGAGAGTCAGAAGGTTTTCCAGTTGGGAAAAAAAGCAGGGTCTATTTTCACTGAAAGAAAGTCACTCTGGAGGCAGTTAAAATGGTTGACTTAGGAAGGGAAGAGAGATTAGAGGCAGAGAAAGCAGTTGAGAGGTTGTGTTATGTTTAAGGCAAGAATGCCTAGGACCAGAATTTTGGCAGTAACAAAAGAAACGATAGAAGAAAACTATGACCTAAGCTTTGTGCTTACAACATGTGCTTGAAATTGTTTTCCTGTTCGAGTTCAAAGGAAGGAGGGATTCATGTGGGCTAGATGGTCAGGGAAAGAGGAGAAAGTTCTTTTTTTTTTTTTTAAAGTTTATTTATTTATTTTTTTAATTAGTTTCTGCTTTATAACAAAGTGAATCAGTCATACATATACATCTGTTCCCACATCCCTTCCCTCATGCATCTCCCTCCCTCCCACCCTCCCCATCCCACCCCTCCAGGCGGTCACAAAGCACCGAGCTGATCTCCCTGTGCTCTGCGGCTGCTTCCCACTATCTATCTACCTTACGTTTGGTAGTGTATACACGTCCATGCCTCTCTTTCGCCTTGTCACAGCCCACCCTTCCCACTCCCCATATCCTCAAGTCCATTCTCAAGTAGGTCTGCGTCTTCATTCCCGTTTTGCCCCTAGGTTCTTCATGACATTTTTTTTTTAAATTCCGTATATATGTGTTAGCATACGGTATTTGTCTTTCTCTGAGAAAGTTCTTAAGGAAAAATAAATGTACAATTTATTAAAACTGTATGATGAGGCAGCACTTTATTAAGTATTTCTATGCATCTCTAATTCGGCTTAACATGAACATTGTATAAAATCTAAATATTTGATGAAAAGGGAAGAGAGGAAGGAAGGGATGTTGGAAACACCATAAACAGTGGCTCTGAGGCCTGCTAAACATACTTGCTCAGAAAACTTAGCAGGTCAGGCTAATTACCTTTAGTGAGAGCTAAAATCAGATGGATATGATAGAACTGAAGGATAAGCTTCTTGAACATCACATAGGGCTAAATACGGTGATGATCCACTGTTTGTTGAGCAGGGTAGTGTGGGGGTTGTAGAGATGTCATGAGTCAAGTGGTCTAAGGGTGGTCTGTGATTTATGGCATAAAAGATGATCTCATCTCTTTTATGGTTGTTTCCTTTATCCATCAACCAAGATCTTCCTTACTGTATTGGAAGGAAGAACATTTGCCACCAAAATGACTGACCAATATTTGCAAATACAGGCCATGAGCAAACCTTTTAAGAAAGACCCTGGCATTTTCTACTCCCTCTCTGTTTGCAACTCTACAAGTGAGAAGACAGTGTTGGACAAAGGGTAAACTATCAGGCTGTTTCTGTGGAGATGCTGGTTATCTTTGCTTAGGAGTTTCTCCATGGGTAAAATGAGGTTTAATTATCTGCCCTGTTTTTGTAGAAGTGTTCTTGAGGGGACTGAATGATAGAAGGTGTGTGCAAATGCCCTGAAAGCAAAATGCACAAAATAAACTGCACACAGTCAAGATAATATAAGATTCAAAATTTCAACCTGAGTAAGTGGATTGCAACTGCAACAGAAAAAAAAATTGCTAACACAAAACAAACCCTTTTCTTGTATACATAGTATGTGCCAACCACTGGGCTAGAGGTTTTACATGCATAATCTCATTAGATTCTCATAATCTGAGATTTTTATTCCTCTTTTTCACATGAGAACACTGAGACTCAGAGAAAAGAAGGGCCAGGTTCAACATCACATAACTAGTAACAGAATGGAATTTGAATTGCCAATATGCCTTCCAGAAAGTTAAACCAATATATTTCTATATTACTGTATATATTCCCAAAGTTACACAATAAGAGATTTTACAAATCAACATAAATATTCCAAAGAAGAATGAGCAAATCAAATGTTTATAAATAAAAAAGTAATGTGCAAACTCTTGCATAATTAAACTAATGCAAAATAAATGACTAGAAAAAAAAAAAGAATGGAATTTGAACCCAAGCTAGCTCCTATTAGAACTTAATCATGTAACCTCTATACTACACTGCCTCTGAGGGGCCCCAAACATGAGAAATGAGGCATGGGATGCGTACATTATAAGTATAGTGACATACGCAGAGCAGAACAGTAGAAAATAACTGTGGTATGAAAGAATGGGTGGATGAATAGGTGGATAAGTTTATATATTTACTGATATAAAGGCCTCCCATTTTGCTCTCAAATTATCTAACTTGTATTATTTTAAAATTCTTTTTCTTTTTATAGTATTACTCATAAAAAGATGGAAAATGACTTTCAAGGAACAGATTCTCAAAATTACTAGAATAAAGCAGTTTAGAGATTCAGAATGAGACAGTGCCTTGAAGCCAGCCCTTTGACATCTTGTTTCTAGGCATGGCTGATCCAAATATCCCCAGTTTTCTGGTCCAGTAACTATTCTATCCTCAAAGGCTGCTCTGGAAAAGATCAGTCTTGCAGGCTTCCAGAAGGACATGTCCATGGAAAATGTTAATAGCCAGGTATTTACACGGTTCTGTCACAAACCAATAAGTACCATTAATGGGTGCATTTATGGTGCTGCTATAAATTCTGTATGTTCTGTACGCTAAGTAAAACTTTCTCTATCTTCTAGTTGTTTTGTTTGTGGAAGGGGAGAGGTAGTACATTTCTAGTTCTACCACTAAGTGACAGTATGATCCTGGGAAGTTCACCACCTCTTCAAGCTTCAGTTTTCTGACCCATAAAATGGGAACAATAATGGGGCTTGGGTTTCCCTGGTGGCGCAGTGGTTGAGAATCTGCCTGCTAATGCAGGGGACACGGGTTCGAGCTGTGGTCTGGGAAGATCCCACATGCCGCGGAGCAACTAGGCCCATGAGCCACAACTACTGAGCCTGCGCGTCCGGAGCCAGTGCTCCACAACAAGAGAGGCCGCGATAGTGAGAGGCCCGCGCACCACGATGAAGAGTGGCCCTCGCTCGCCGCAACTAAAGAAAGTCCTCGTACAGAAACGAAGACCCAACACAGCCATAAATAAATATGTAAATTAATTAATAAAAAAAATAATGGTGCTCATCTCTATGGTTATTCTGAAGATAAAGTAAAATAATATATATTAAGTATTTACTGCGGTGCCAGGAATATAGTCGTATTCCTTAACTGTTCACTGGTTTATAATTATTACTGTTATCATTAGTGATCCATTTACCTGGAGAACCTTCATGGCTCATCCTCCAGCAGCAAAGGTGCCTGTTCTGTAATCATTAAGATGTTTCTCCTAAAAAAAAAAAAGGAAACAGTATTTTCTTTTTCTTCTTCTACTAACTTACCTGAAATGAAATTTTTATCAGGTATCTCATACTTGATAAAATAAAAGGGAACCAAGTGACTTGCAACCCCTCCACATGCCTATAAATTGTAGGTGGGGTGTTCACGTTCTCAGCATGTTATAGTCCTTCCAAGGTACAAAGAGGAATGACCATCGGATAAAGTGCCAGAGACATAGGTGGCCCAGACAGCAAGAGTGAAAGGCTTGTTGGGGACAGTAAATTAGAGTTCTGTCCCTCCAGTCGCCATGGCTCCCCACCATACAATACACTTGATTTTAGCGTTGCAGCACCACATCCTATGGTTAGCACAATGCCCGTGACTTAGGCTTTCCAGAGTTCCTGATGCCTTTTCCTTTGGGCTCAAAGTAGTAATCCTTCAGTAGAAGAATGGTATTTCATTTCACAGCCAGTTCTTTTTGCATCTCAGAGTTTCTCAGAACTTAAAGCCATGTAACTGATCTGGCAGAGATCCAGATCAGTTGGGGTTGTGAATAACGTCCAGAACGACAGAGCTAAGAGGGTAATAGAGCTGCAGTTCTGTACCAGGATTTGACACTGTGGATCAGGAAGTGAGGGTGTAGGAACAGAGGTTCTTAGCAGTCACTAGTGTGAACCATAGCATCCTAACTCTGGAAAGGCTTTAGGGAATTCTGTCATTCCCAGCTGGCAAACAGGTGGCCTCCAGTCAGAATACACCCAAAGGAGACTTTTGTTTGATGCACACAGTTTTTAAAGATTAAGTTGTAGGAGACAGTAACATTTAAAATTGGGAAATTACAGATAAAAATCTAAATTTCCTGGCTCCTCATAAAGAATGTGAAGATTGTGATAATCCTAGGTCCAGCGGCAACAATCTGAGTATCAGATGCCCCCTTCAAGGCATTACCAGGGTCCTTATCACCTCTCAAATCTCCTCAACATCAAGGCCAAAGGAGAGCCATCACTTACACTGAGAGTGTACTATAATATTTCCTGTAAACACATTTCCATCCAAAGTAGGAGAGTACAATATAGACTGAGAGAGCTTGTTTATTCCAAGAAAGATGGCAGAGAGCAAATGTATATTCAGATGTAAGGACAATTTCTATGTATTTAATATCCAAATAAACCATGCCTTTTTGTAAAGAATGTAATTTAAGACAGACACAACTGTGAAACAAACACATCCTGATTTAGTCATGATTCACCTAGCTGGTCCCACTGATATCTGAGTTTGTAGCCCTGGGCTAATCTGACTGCATCATTGTACAGGAGGAAAAACTGAGGCACAGAGAAAATGCCAAACCTCAGGAACACAGACCTCAGAGTGTCCTTGACCACTCTAGCACCAGGATATAAATCTATGAAAAAGTAACTCACAGTAAACTAGCAGGTGTCCAAGTGAATGGTTTGTGCTAAAAAGACAGAGAGTGGAATAAAGCAGTCAGAAAGAGTGGGCAAAGGAGTAGGGCTTTGATCTAAATTTTGAAGGAAGGTATTTTGGACACATCATAGGCAACATCATATGCAACACCGCAAATCCTTTTGGTGGTGACCAGTTCTGTGGAGCCTTCCATCAGCTTTGCACAGGTCCTGCTCTGAGGCTTGGCATTCACACATGCACAACCCAAAAGTGCAGGGGAGTTAATACTCCTTGGAGTAACCATTGAATAAAGGGGATGGGAACTAATGGCTAAATGTTTCCGTCTTTATTTCCTCCAAGTTCACACTTGTAAGGCAACCTCATATGACTTCTCAAAAGCAACACTCTCCTGGTGTGGAGAAAAGGGAACCCTCCTACACCACTGGTGGGAATAAATTGGTGCGGCCACTATGGAGAACAGTATGGAGGTTCCTTAAAAGCTAAAAGTAGAGTTACCATATGATCCAGCAATCCCTCTCCTGGGCACATATCCAGAGAAAACTCTACTTCGAAAAGATACATGCACCCCAATGTTAATAGAGCACTATTTACAATAGCCAGGACATGGAAGCAACGTAAGTGTCCATCGACAGATGAATGGATAAAGAAGATGTGGTACATATAAACAATGGAATATTACTCAGCCATAAAAAAGAATGAAATAATGCCATTTGCAACAACATGTATGGACCTAGAGATTATCACACTAAGTGTAGTCAGTCAGACAGAGAAAGACAAATACCATATGCTATCGCTTATATGTGTAATCTAAAATATGATACAAATGAACTTATTTACAAAACAGAAACAGATGCACAGTCATAGAAAACAAACTTATGGTTACCAAAGGGGAAAGAGTGGGGAGGGATAAATTAGGAGTTTGGGATTAGCAGATACAAACTATTACTATTATACATAAAATAAACAACAAGGTCCTACTGTATAGCACAAGGAATTATATTCAATATCTTGTAATAAACCATAATGGAAAAGAAAATGAAAAAGAATATATCTATATTATATATAGATATCTGAATCACTTTGCTATACACCTGAAACACAATATTGTAAATCAACTATACTTCAATTTTTAAAAAAAGGAACACCCTCCTGTAATCATTGCCAATCCAATGACACATTTCTCTTCTTCCTCCTCCAGTGTTAGTTCAGGCTGCTGGGTGGCTTAAACAACATTTATTTTTCACAGTTCTGGAGGCTGGGAAGTTCAAGATCACACCAGTAGATCTGGTGTCTAGTGAGGACCCACTTCCTGGCTTTTAGACAGCTGCCTTCTCACTGTGCCCTTACAAGAGGGAAAAAGAGAGGGAGAAGGAAAAGGAGAGGGAGAGGGAAAAGGAGAGGGAGAGGGAAAAGGAGAGGGAGAGGGAGAGGGTCTTTTGTGTCTCTTCTTACAAGAGCACTGATCTCATTCATGAGGGATCCACCCTCTTGACCTAATTACCTCTCAAAGCCCTTACCTCCAAATACCATCACACTGAGGATTAGGCTTCAACATATGAATTTTGGAAGAACACAAACATTCAGTCCATAGCACCCAGTCACCCTAATCATCATTCCTGGTAACAGGGAACACATCCCCCAATAAACTACTCTCCCAGAAGCCTTCATCTCAGGCCTTGCTTTAGGGAACTTAGGCTAAAACACAAAGTTCAGTGGTAGTAGAAAGTAGATATCATTTCAAATAGGAAGGAAGGTGGTATTCAGAGGACAGGACTGCATATCTACAATGTAACCCTTTTTGGCAAAAGAATACCTGGGAATAACTGGTTTCCTTGGTATTTTATCATACAAACTCTTGTAAGTTTTAATTAAAGGATGTTAGAAATGTCCTAAGAACACCCTGTTCAGTGACTCATTCCCAAAAGTAGTTGAAAGAGAACTGTAAGCTTAAAACATCACAGGAGTTAGGATTGAGGTTTATTTTCTTTTCACTTTAATAGTCAAGTCAAAATATTTAAAAAATTTTCAACTGAATACAACAGTCAAAATTTTTAGAATTCTCTCAAGATACGTCCAAAAATTCAAATTATGTCATTATTTAAAACACTGTTTTATATTTTAAGTGGGTTTGAATTTTATAGTCTGGTTTGACATTTCTTCATAATTTTTATGAGTGAGGTCTAGGTTTTTTCCTTTCAGGATACCAAAGGTAAGATTCAGAATGCTTTCTAAAGGCGCTTAGTCAGGAAAACATGTGTGTGTGCTATTTGACAGTAGATGAAGATAGTTCTGGTCTAGCACTCCTCCCTGGATGACCTTAGCCAAGTTCCTGTCCCTCTGTGACTCAGTTTCCACATGTGTCAAATGAAGGACCCTAACCATATTCTTAGGAAGAAACCCATACATTTTTTAGTTCAGCCCTAGGGTGTGAATCCCTTCATTAGACATCCCAGAAAACTAAACATCCCCCTTCAGCATGAATATTCCCCATAGACCTCCATCCCATGCTTTCCAAAAGAGCCCATTCCTTGTTTTGGAGTGTGCTAACCTTTTCCTACTGGCCAAAGTGCCAGTTTAAAATTCTCATGAATGGAGAAAAGACAGTTGTTTGTTTCGTGCTTGCTTACTTACTTGTTTATTTATCTGGCTTATAGCAGACTTGCTCCAAATATAATTCAATGTGGCAAAGAAGTTTCACAAGTCTAAGAGTCCCAAATTCACCAACAGTGTCAATGATTTTCTTGCTATGTTTTATGTTCATTTTAGTCAGCTCTGAAATTTCCTTCCAAAAAACTCTTGGACTTTTGTGGCTTTAATTAATTCCCCAGTCTGCAACACTAAGAAACATTTTTTTTCCCAAACACAACATGATTCCTCAGAGCACTGGAAGTGGCATGACCTGACTGGTGGTAGATACACACCCTAAAAACCCACCTCTGCCCCCAAGTAAGCCTGATTCTACTTATTTCTCTGGCCTTCAATCTATATTTCATGTCCAGCATCAGTATAGCTGGGACTAAATATCAGTTATATTAATCCCAGTCTTAGTCTCAGGATAATACTTCAAAAACTCTTCTCAGAAGCAAGTGCATGGCAGAGAGCTCTCACCTGGCCCTCTCCTTGACTCCAGCCTGGGAAGATCTGGAATCAGGCACTGGGGTGGGTCCTCTGGTGTGGGTACCATCTGATGAAGCATCTGTAGGTGTCGGAGCCTGGCTGACATCCAGATCTTTCCTTCTGGCTGGACTTCATTGGCCAAATGTGGCCTTTTAGCTCACATCTGTCCTCCAGGCTGGCCACATAGTGGGTACTAGTATTTTGGCAGACTGTAAAAGCACCCCCATTACAGCTGTCTCTGTGTGGTCCTGCACATCCAATCCTCTTAATTAGCTGACTTGCCTTAAGCTCACTATTCAGAATCTTGCCCCTAAATGTGACAGTATAGTCTTCCCCATAGAGATTTTGCACATTTTTCATTAGATTCACTCCTAGGTACTTGGTATTATGCTTGCTTCTATAATGAAATCTATTTTTAAAATTTCTTTTTCTAATTGTTTCTGGTTTATGGAACCATAACTAGATTCCTACAGTAAAATTCTGTGATAACAGGCTCAGTAATAATGCAGATTTGGATATAAAACAGTTGGTGTTTGAGTTCTCTGTCTGGCATCCATTCTCATACGTATGTAGCCTAAAGTTTGTGTCTTCTGGGGGCAGGAGGGACATAATTAGGAAGTGACTGCTTCAGCTTCATGGCTATGTGGGACTTCCCTGGGTCAGTATATAGTCAATTGGGTAAAGAATAAGTTTCATCATTGTCATTTTGTACTTGGTGGGTCAACAAACATCATCTAAATTATTTTACTTTACATGAACCTCACCAGAAATGAATCCTTACATTTTACTGAGTGCATTTTTGGACCACGCTTATAACATTATGGTGGGATATTGAAGCATACTGATTTCATTCCCAGCAATCTTGCTAAATTTGTTAATTGCCTCTAATACTTTGCTATAGATCCCTTAAAATTTTCTATGTCTGCTATAAATAATAAAATTACGGGGGGGAGGGACCTTCAAGATGGCGGAGGAGTAAGACATGGAGATTACCTTCCTCCACACAAATACATCAAAAATACATCTACATGTGGAACAGCTCCTACAGAACACCTACTGAATGCTGGAAGAAGACCTCAGATTTCCCAAAAGGCAAGAAACTCCCAAGTACCTGGGTAAGGCAAAAGAAAAAAGAAAAAGCAGAGACAAAAGAATAGGGATGGACCTGCACTTCTGGGAGGAAGCTGTGAAGGAGGACAACTTTCCACACACTAGGAAGCCCCTTCACTGGTGGAGACGGGGGGTGGCGGGGGGTGGGAAGCTGTGGAGCCAGAGAAGAGTGCAGCAACAGGGGTGCAGAGGGCAAAGCGGAGAGATTCCCGCACAGAGGATTGGTGCTGACCAGCACTCACCAGCCCGAGAGTCTTGTCTGCTCATCCGCCGGGACGGGTGGGGGCTGGGAGCTGAGGCTCGGGCTTCAGAGTTCAGATCCCAAGGAGAGGACTGGGGTTGGCTGCGTGAACACAGCCTGAAGGGGGCTAGTGCACCACAGCTAACCGGGAGAGAGTCCAAGAAAAAGTCTGGAGCTGCCTAAGAGGCAAGAGACCATTGTTTCAGGGTGCACAAGGAAAGGGGATTCAGAGCACCGCCTAAACAAGCTCCAGAGACAGGTGTGAGCCACAGCTATTAGCGCAGACACCAGAGACAGGCATGAATCACTAATGCTGCTGCTGCAGCCACCAAGAATCCAGTGTGCAAGCACAGGTCACTATCCATATCCGCCCCCTGGAGCCTGTGCAGCCCACCACTGCCAGGGTCCCACGATCCAGGGACAACTTCCCCAGGAAAACACACAGCACACCTCAGGCTGTTGCAACGTCATGGCAGCCTCTGCCACAGCAGGCTCACCCTGCATTCCAATTATGACTTCAGTACCCCTCCCTCCCCCCAGCATGAGTGAGCCACAGCCCCCTAATCAGCCACTGCTAATCAGCTGCTGCTTTAACCCCTTCCTCTCTGGGCAGGGAACAGGTACCTGAGGACAGCCTACAAGCAGAGGTGGGGCCAAAAGAAAACCTGAACCCCAGGAACTGTGCAAACAAAGAAGAGAAAAGGAAATTTCTCTGTGCAGCCTCAGGAGCAGTGGATTAAATCCCAACAATCAACTTCATGTACCCTGTATCTGTGGAATAACTGAATAGATATCATATCACCCCAAAACTGAGGTGGTGGACTTTGGGTTTGCTGTCTGCGACTGACTTGTTTCTGATTTTTATGTTTATCTTAGTATAGTTTTTAGTGCTTGTTATCATTGGGGATTTGTTTTATTGCTTTGGTTGCTCTCTTTTTTAATTATTACTTTTTAAATTTTTATCTTAATTTTTTTTTACTTTAATAATTTTAGGTTTTTATTTTTATTTATTTACTATTTTTTTTTCTTTTTTCTCCCTTTTCTTCTAAGCCACGTGGCTAACAGGGTCTTGGTGCTCCAGCTTGGTGTCAGGCCTGAGCCTCTGAGATGCGAGAGCTGAGTTCAGGACATTGGACCAGCAGAGACCTCCCGGTGCTATGTAATATCAACTGGTGAGAACTCTCCCAGAGATCTCCATCTCAATTCTAAGACCCAGCTCCACCCAAAGGCCACCAAGCTCCAGTGCTGGATGCCCCATGCCAAACAACTACCAAGAAAGAACACAACCCCACCCATTAGCAGAGAGGCTGCCTAAAATCATAATAAGTTCACAGACGCACTAAAACACACCACCAGATGTCGTCCTGTCAACCAGAAAGACAAGATCCAGCTCCACCCACCAGAACACCGGCACCAGTCCCCTCCACCAAGAATCCTACACAAACCACTGAACCAACCTTAGCCACTGGGGGCAGACACCAAAAACAATGGGAATTACGAACCTGCAGCTTGCGAAAAGGACACTCCAAGCACAGTAAGTTAAGCAAAATGAGAAGACAGATAAATACACAGCAGATGAAGGAGCAAGGTAAAAACCCACCAGATTAAACAATTGAAGAAGAAATAGGCAATATACGTGAAAAAGAATTCAGAGTAATGATAGTAAAGATGATCCAAAATCTGGGAAATAGGAGAAAATACAAGAAACATTTAACAAGGACCTAGAAGAACTAAAGAGCAAACAAACAATGGTAAACAACACAGTAAATGAAATTTAAAATTCTCTAGAAGGAATCAATAGCAGAATAACTGAGGCAGAAGAACAGATAAGTGACCTGAAAATAAAATAGTGGAAGTAACTACTGCAGAGAAGAATAAAGAAAAAAGAATGAAAAGAATTGACCACAGTCTCACAGACTTCTGGGACAACATTAAATGCATCAACATTCGACCTACAGGGGTCCCAGAAGAAGAAAAAAGAAAGGGACTGAGAAAATATTTGAAGAGATTATAGTTGAAAACTTCCCTAATATGGGAAAGGAAATAGTCAATCAAGTCCAGGAAGGACAGAGAGTCCAGTACAGGATAAATTCAAAGAGAAACACGCCAAGACACATATTAATCAAACTATCAAAAATTAAAAACAAAGAAAAAATATTAAAAGCAGCAAGGGAAAAGGAACAAATAACATACGAGGAAATCCTATTAAACTTAACAGCTGATCTTTCAGCAGAAACTCTGCAAGCCAGAAGGGAGAGACAGGACATATTTAAAAGGATGAAAGGGAAAAACCTACAACCAAGATTACTCTACCCAGCAAGGATCTCATTCAGATTTGACAGAGAAATTAAAAATGTTTACAGACAAGCAAAAGTTAAGAGAATTTAGCACCACCAAACTACCTTTACAGCAAATGCTAAAGGAACTTCTCTAGGCAGGAAACACAAGGGAAGGAAAAGACCTACAATAACAAACTCCAAACAACTAAGAAAATTGTAATAGGAACACACATATAGATAATTACCTTAAATGTAAATGGATTAAATGCTCCAACAAAAAGACATAGACTGGCTGAATGGATGCAAAAACAAGACCATCTATATGCTGTCTACAAGAAACCCACTTCAGACCTAGGGACACATACAGACTGAAAGTGAGGGGATGGAAAAAGATATTCCATGCAAATGGAAATCAAAAGAAAGCTGGAGAAGCAATTCTCATAGACAAAACAGACTTTAAAATAAAGACTATTATATGAGACAAAGAGGACACTACAGAATGATCAACGGATCAATCCAAGAAGAAGATATAACAATTGTAAACATTTATGCACCCAACATAGGAGCAACTCAATACATAAGGCAAATGCTAACAACCATAAAAGGGGAAATCAACAGTAACACAATCATAGTAGGAGACTTTAACACCTAACTTACACCAACTAACAGATCATCCAAAATGAAAACAATAAGGAAACACAAGCTTTAAATGATACATTACACAAGAAGGACTTAATTGATATTTATAGGACATTCCATCCAAAAACAACAGAATACACTTTCTTATCAAGTGATCATGGAACATTCTCCAGGATAGATCATATCTTGGGTCACAACATAAGCCTCAGTAAAGTTAAGAAAACTAAAATCATATCAAGTATCCTTTCTGACCACAATGCTATGAGACTAGATATCAATTACAGGAAAAAAACCTGTAAAAAATATAAAGACGTGGAGGCTAAAAAATACGCTACTAAATAACCAAGAAATCACTGAGGGAATCAGAGAGGAAATCATAATATACCTAGAAACAAATGACAGTGAAAACACGATGGCCCAAAACCTATGGGATGGAGCAAAAGCAGTTCTAAAAGGGAAGTGTATAGCAATACAATCCTACCTCAAGAAAAAACAAACATCTCAAATAGACAGCCTAACCTTACACCTAAAGCAATTAGAGAAAGAAGAAGAACAACAAAAAAAAACCCCAAAGATAGTAGAAGGAAAGAAATCATGAAGATCAGAACAGAAATAAATGAAAAAGCAATGAAGGAATGATAGCAAACATCAATAAAACTGAAAGCTGGTTCTTTGAGAAGATAAACAAAATTGATAAACCATTAGCCAGCCTCATCAAGAAGAAAAGGGAGAAGATTCAGATCAACAGAATTAGAAAAGAAAAAGGAGAAGTAACAAATCACACTGCAGAAATACAAAGGATCATGAGAGATTACTACAAGCAACTATATGCCAATAAAATGAACCTGGAAGAAATGGACAAATTCTTAGAAAAGCACTACCTCCCAAGACTGAACCGGGAAGAAATAGAAAATATAAACAGACCTATCACAAGCACTGAAATTGAAGCTGTGATAAAAGATCTTCCAACAAACAAAAGCCCAGGACCAGATGGCTTCACAGGCGAATTCTATCAAACATTTAGAGAAGAGCTAACACCTATCCTTTTCAAACTCTTCCAAAACATAGCAAAGGGAGGAACACTCCCAAACACATGCTGAGGGGCCACCATCACCCTGATACCAAAATCAGAAAAGATGTCACAAAAAAAGAAAACTACAGGCCAATATCACTAATAGACATAGATGCAAATATCCTCAACAAAATACTAGCAAACAGAGTCCAACAACACATTAAAAGGATCATACACCATGATCAAGTGGTGTTTATGCCAGGAATGTAAGGATTCTTCAGTATATGCAAATCAATCAATGTGATACACCATATTAACAAATTGAAGGATAAAAAGCATACGATAATCTCAGTAGATGCCGAAAGGCTTCTGACAAATTCAACACCCATTAATGATAAAAACTCTCCAGAAAGTAGGCATAGAGGGAACTTACCTCAACATAATAAAGGCCATGTGACAAACCCACTGCTAACATCATTCTCAATGGTGAAAAAATGAAATAATTTCCTGTAACATCAGGAACAAGACAAGGTTGCCCATTCTCACTACTATTATTCAACACAGTTTTGGAAGCTTTAGCCACAGGAATCAGAGAAGAAAAATAAATAAAAGGAATCCAAATTGGGAAAGAAGAAGTAAAACTGTCACTGTTTGCAGATGACGTGATACTATACATAGAGGATCCTAAAAATGCTACCAGAAAACTACTAGAGCTAATCAATGAACTTGGTAAAGTAGCAGGATACAAAATTAATGCACAGAACTCTCTTGCATTCCTAGACACTAATGATGAAAAATCTGAAAGAGAAATTAAGGAAACACTCCCATGTACCAAAGCAACAAAAAGAATAAAATTCCTAGGAATAAACCTACCTAGGGAGACAAAAGACCTGTATGCAGAAAATTATAAGACACTGATGAAAGAAATTAAAAATGATACAAACACATGGAGAGATATACCATGTTCTTGGATTGGAAGAATCAACATTGTGAAAATGACCATACTACCCAAAGCAATCTACAGATTCAATGCAATCCCTATCAAACTACCAACAGCAATTTTTCACAGAACTAGAACAAAAAATTTCACAATTTGTATGGAAATACAGAAGACGCCGAATAGCCAAAGCAATCTTGAGAAAGAAAAATGGAGCTGGAAGAATCTGGCTCCCTGACTTCAGACTATACTACAAAGCTACAGTAATCAAGACAGTATGGTACTGGCACAAAAACAGAGATATAGATCAATGGAACAGGATAGGAAGCCCAGAGATAAACCACACACATATGGTCACGTTATCTTTGATAAAGGAGGCAAGAATATACAATGGAGAAAAGACAGCCTCTTCAATAAGTGCTCCTGGGAAAACTGGACAGTCACATGTAAAAAATGAAATTAGAACACTTCCTAACACCATACATAAAAATAAACTCAAAATGGAATAAAGACCTAAATGTAAGGCCAGACACTATAAAACTCTTAAAGGAAAACATAGGCAGAACACTCTATGACATAAATCACAGGAAGATCCCTTTTGACCCACTTCCTACCAAAATGGAAATAAAAACAAAAGTAAGCAAATGGGACCTAATGAAACTTAAAAGCTTTTTCACAGCAAAGGAAACTATAAACAAGACGAAAAGACAACCCTCAGAATGGGATAAAATATTTGCAAAGGAAGCAACTAACGAAGGATTAATCTCCAAAATATATAGGCAGCTCATGCAGGACAATATTAAAAAAGCAAACAACCCAATCCAAAAATGGGCAGAAGACCTAAATAGACATTTCTCCAAAGAAGACATACAGATGGCCAACAAACACCTGAAAGGATGCTCCACATCACTAATCATTAGAGAAATGGAAATCAAAACTACAATAAGGGCCCGCCCCCCCGGAATGCATGGCACAGGCAGCATGACTCGCAGGGAGGTAGACCGCGGCCAGAACAGGGTCCTGGGTGTGCGTGGGGAGCGGGTTTCAGGGCGTCGGCCACGATGAACATGGTGCTGTCACGGGCGAACTCGCTGTTCGCCTTCTTGCTGAGCGTGATGGCGGCGCTCACCTTCGGCTGCTTCATCACCACTGCCTTCAAAGACTGGAGCATCCCGGTGCGGCTGCACGTCTCGAGGATCATGCTAAAAAATGTAGAAGACTTCACTGGACATAGAGGAAGAAGTGATCTGGGATTCATTACATTTGATATAACTGCTTACTAGAAAATATATTTGATTGGAATGTTAAGCAGTTGTTTCTTTATTTATCAGCCGAATATTCAACAAAAAATAATGCTCTGAACCAGGTTGTTCTGTGGGACAAGATTGTTCTGAGAGGTGATAATCCAAAGCTGCTGTTGAAAGATATGAAAACAAAGTATTTTTTCCTTGATGATGGAAATGGTCTCAAGGGAAAGAGGAATGTCACTTTAACCCTATCTTGGAACACTGTACCAAATGCTGGAATTCTACCTCTTGTGACAGGATCAGGACATGTATCTGTCCCATTTCCAGATACATATGAAATAACGAAGAGTTATTAAATTATTCTGAATATGAAACAGCATATTTTTATACCTAATGAATTGTATCTTGTTTATCTCTTCCCTTGCATCTTTATTTGTTTTGGGTTGTTAACTTTTTTTTTTTTTTGGTGTAAGAATGAACATCAAAAGGCATATTTGAAGGGAAAGGTTAATGTACTACTTAATTTTCCAAACAAAAACAAACAAAGGCCATCAGAGTGGAGTACTATAAGAATAAGACAGCCACATGAGAAGGATTTGTGAAATATTTATATTTGAAGTATTCCCTGTATTTCCATTATTCTTTATGGAATATGAAGTGAGCATGAAGGGTAGTTAAAACTTTCAGGTGCCTGTGGAGTTATAAGAACTCTATGCCTTGCATTTATGCAAGTTTACACTGGATGTGATTTAGAAGCAGACATTCTCTATTACCTCTTTTAGGGTATGTCTGAATACTGGAAAAATTAATACAGTTGTTGGTGAGAAGCCTAGTTTACAAAATAGCGAAAAGTGATGAATTTTATTCCGTTTGTCTTAGGAATGCCCACAATGCTTGTTTTTCTGACAGGTGACTAACAACTTTCTCCACTAAAGACTAAATACCTCTTTATATGCTGTAAATCATTCTAAATCATTTTAAAGTCTCTTAAGTCAACCAAAAAAAAAAAACAAAACTAACTACAATAAGGTATCATCTCACACCAGTCAGAATGGCCATCATCAGAAAATCTACAAACAACAAATGCTAGAGAGGGTGTGTAGAAAAGGGAATCCTCTTGCACTGCTGGTGGGAATGTAAATTGATACAGCCACTATGGAGAACAGTATGGAGGTTCCTTAAAATACTAAAGATAGAATTACCATATGACCCAGCAATCCCACTAATGGCATATATCCAGAGAAAACCATATTTCAAAAAGAGACATACACCCCAGTGTTCATTGCAGTACTATTTACAATAGCCAGGTCATGGAAGCAACCTAAATGCCCATCGACAGACGAATGGATAAAGAAGGTGTGGTACATATATACAATGGAATATTACTCAGCTATAAAAAGGAACAAAATTGGGTCATTTGTAGAGACGTGGATGGACTTAGAGACTGTCATACAGAGGGACGTAAGTCAGAAAGAGAAAAACAAATATCGTATATTAACGTAAATATGTGGAATCTAGAAAAATGGTACAGATGAACTAGTTTGCAAGGCAGAAATAGAGACACAGATGTAGAGAACAAATGTATGGATACCAGGGGGGAAAGTGAGGGGAAGTGTGGAGGTGGTGGTGGGATGAACTGGGAGATTGGGATTGACATGTATACACTAATATGTATAAAATAGATAACTAATAAGAACCTGCTGTATTAAAAATAAAATCAAATAAAATAAATTTAAAAAAAATTTTTAAATTAAAAAAAAACAAAAAAATTTTCATTCTTCTTTACAGACAATTTGGGTAACTTATTTACTACCATCTTAACTTATATGCATTTGCTATGCAATTGATTCTTTGCTTTTTAAATTTCACAATATGTTACTATTACTTTTGTAAAGTTCATTACAGGAATAATTCAGAGATAGTGTGGATGTGGTTCTAGATCAACACAAAAAAGCAAGTATTCCGATTCACATGAATTTTTTGGCTTCCCACTGCATATGAGTTATATTTACACTATACTGTAGTCTGTTGAGTGTGCAACAGCATCATATCTAAATATATATATATACCTTAATTAACAAATACTGCTAAAAAATGCTAACCATCATCTGAGACTTTAGTGAGTTGCAGTTGTAACATCAAAGATCACTGAGCACAGATCACCAAAACAAATGTAACAATGAAAACTTTAAAATATTTCAAGAATCACCAAAATGTGATACAGAGACATGAAGTGAGCAAATGCTGTTGGAAAAATGGTGTGAATAGACTTGCTCAATGCAGGGTTGCCACAAAGCTTCAATTTATAAAAAACACAATATCTGCTAAGCTTAATAGTAAGGCCCAATAAAATAAGGTGTGCCTGTATCTTTACTCTTTATTGTTTATTTCTTCTTGTATCTCAAATTTTACATCAGAGACCCTTTCCTTCTTCTGAAGTTTCTCCCTTAGAATTTACTTTACTGAGGACCTGACGGTAGCAAACTCATTTAGTAACTGATTGTGTGAAAACAGTTTAATGTTTTTTAAATACCTTGAAATATAGAAGATATTTCTTTGTAACACTGAAGATAGTATTCCACTGGCTTTCTAGCTTCCTTTTTGTTGTCAAGAATTTGGCTTTCATTCTAGCACTAGGGCAGGCAAACTATACCCCACAAACAAATCCAGCCCATACCCTGTTTTCATTAACAAAGTTTTATTGTAATATAGCTAAGACCATTCATTACATATCACCTATGGCTTCCCTCACACTAATGGCAGAGCTGAGTGGTTGTGACAAAACTACGTGGCCCTCGAAGTCCCAAACAATTAGTTTTTGGCCCTTTTTAGAGAAATTTTGCTGACCCCTAACCTAGCATCCACTCCCTTTGAAGGTAATTTATTTTCCCTGGCTTCTCTGAAGATTTGTTTTTTCTGTGAATTTCTTCATGTTTATTACAATATGTTCTTTTATTTACCCTGCTTGAAAATTTTTGGAAATCTTAAATCTGTTAGTTGATATCGGTTATCAGTGCTTAGAAATTCTGAATTATTATCTCTTAGTTTTCTATTAGTATGTATAAAATTCACTAATCACTGGTTTCTAAAAAATACACATTTATGTTTCACAATTTCTGCAGGAGGGAATTCAAGAGTGGCTTAGCTGAGCAGTTCTGGATCAGAGTCATTCATAAGATGGCTTTCACAAATCAGCTGAAGCTGCAATCAACTAAAGGCTTACTAGAGCTGGCTTACCAAAGTGGTAAATTCACATGTCTAGTAAGTTAGTGCTGGCTGTTGGCAGAAAGCCTCAGTTCTCTTAACATTGGCCTCTACATACAACATAGTGTCCCCAGGACACAGTGTCTGACTACCTACACAGTAATCAATCCAGGAGAAAGAGAGTTAGGCAGAAGCTTCTCTTTTAATGACTTCATTTTAAAGTTCCCACAGCATTACTTACACCACATTTTACTAATTAAAAGCAACTCACTAAATATAGACAACATGCAAAGAAGAGGTGAATTAAGCTTCATCTAGTAAAGGGAGGAACGTCAAAGAATATGAACATATTTGAAAACCACCATATTATCCCTTTTATTTTCCTCACTCCTATTTTCTCTCACTTCATTTTTTTCTGGCACTCCAATTAAATATAGGTTAAGCCTTCTCACTGTATCTGTCTTTTACTTCTCTTCTGTATTTTCTACCTCTTTTTTCTCTTTCTACACTATTGGTAACTTCCTCTGACCATCTTCTAGTACATTAATTCTTTCATCAGCTATGTCTGATCTGCTATTAACCTCAACCACTTAGTTTTAAATTTCATTTTATTTCAATCGCAATTTTTTGCTCAAAAATAAATTGTTTCTAGAGGGAAGTGGCCAAGATGGCATAGTAGGAAGACCCTGAACTCATCTCCTCCCACAGACACACCAAAATTACAACTACTTACAAAGCATCTATCTATGAGAACAAACTGAAGACTAGCAGAAAAGATTTTCCATGATGAAAAACCTAAAGGAGGAACCATAATGAGATGAAATCAAAAGAAAGCTGGGTAGCAACACTTACATCAGACAAAATAGACTTTAAAACAAAGAATGTGCTCCCTCCCCCCTGGCCTGAGTGAGCCAGAGTCCCCGAAGCGGCTGCTCCATTAACCCTGTCCTGTCTGAGCGAAGAACAGACGCCCTCCGGTGACCTACACGCAGAGGCGGGGCCAAATCCAAAGCTGAGACCCGGGAGCTGTGGGAACAAAGAAGAGAAAGGGAAATCTCTCCCAGCAGCCTCAGAAACAGCGGATTAAATCTCCACAATCAACTTGATGTACCCTGCATCTGTGGAATACATGAATAGACAACAAATCATCCCAAATTGAGGAGCCAGGAGTCAGTGCTGTGCCTCTGAGGTGGGAGAGCCAACTTCAGGACACTGGTCCCCAAGAGACCTCCCAGCTCCCCATAATATCAAACGGCGAAAATCTTCCAGAGATCTCCATCTCAACACCAGCACCCAGCTTCACTCAACGACCAGCAAGCTACAGTGCTGGACACCCTATGCCAAACAACTAGCAAGACAGGAACACAATGCCACCCATTAGCAGAGAGGCTGCCTAAAATCATAAAAATTCCGCAGACACCCCAAAACACACCACCAGACGTGGACCTGCCCACCAGAAAGACAAGATCCAGCCTCATCCACCAGAACACAGGCACTAGTCCTCTCCACCAGGAAGCCTACACAACCCACTAAACCAACCTTAGCCACTAGGGACAGACACCAAAAACAATGGGAACTACGAACCTGCAGCCTGCAAAAAGGAGACCCCAAACACAGTAACATAAGTAAAATGAGAAGACAGAAAAACACACAGCAGGAGAAGGAGCAAGATAAAAACCCACCAGACCTAACAAATGAAGAGGTAATAGGCAGTCTACCTGAAAAAGAATTCAGAATAATGATGGTAAAGATGATCCAAGATTCTATTTCCAAGATCCAAAATCTTGGAAATAGAATAGACAAAATGCAAGAAACAGTTAACAAGGACCTAGCAGAACTAAAGATGAATCAAGCATCGATAAAAACCCAATAAATGAAATGAAAAATACTCTAGATGGGATCAATAGCAGAATAACAGAGGCAGAAGAACGGTAAGTGAGGTGGAAGATAAAATAGTGGAAATAACTGCTGCAGAGCAAAATAAAGAAAAAAGAATGAAAAGAACACAGGACAGTCTCAGAGACCTCTGGGACAACATTAAACGCACCAACATTCGAATTATAGGGGTTCCAGAAGAAGAAGAGAAAAAGAAAGGGACTGAGAAAATATTTGAAGAGATTATAGTTGAAAACTTCCCTAATATGGGAAAGAAATAGTTAATCAAGTCCAGGAGGCACAGAGAGTCCCATACAGAATAAATCCAAGGAGAAATACGCCAAGACACATATTAATCAAACTGTCAAAAATTAAACACAAAGAAATCATATTAAAAGCAGCAAGGCAAAAACAACAAATAACACACAAGGGAATCCCCATCAGGATAACAGCTGATCTCTCAGCAGAAACTCTACAAGCCAGAAGGGAGTGGCAGGACATAATTAAAGTGATGAAGGAGAAAAACCTGCAACCAAGATTACTCTACCCAGCAAGGATCTCATTCAGATTTGATGGAGAAATTAAAACGTTTACAGACAAGCAAAAGCTGAGAGAGTTCAGCACCACCAAACCAGCTTTACAACAAATGCTAAAGGAACTTCTCTAGGCAAGAAACACAACGAAGGAAAAGACCTACAATAACGAACCCAAAACAATTAAGAAAATGGGAATAGGAACATACATATCGATAATTACCTTCAATGTAAATGGACTAAATGCCCCCACCAAAAGACACAGATTGGCTGAATGGATAATAAAACAAGACCCACATATATGCTGTCTACAAGAGACCTACTTCAGCCCTAGAGACACATACAGGCTGAAAGTAAGGGGATGGAAAAAGATATTCCATGCAAATGGAAACCAAAAGAAAGCTGGAGTAGCAATTTTCATATCAGAAAAAATAGACTTTAAAATAAAGACTATTAGAAGAGACAAAGAAGGACACTACATAATGATCAAGGAATCGATCCAAGAAGAAGATATAACAATTGTAAATATTTATGCACCCAGCATAGGAACACCTCAATACATAAGGCAAATAATAACAGCCATAAAAGGAGAAATCGACAGTAACACAATCATAGTAGGGGACTTTAACACCCCACTTTCACCAATGGACAGATCATCCAAAATGAAAATAAATAAGGAAACACAAGCTTTAAATGATACATTAAACAAGGTGGACTTAATTGATATTTATAGGACATTCCATCCAAAAACAACAGAATACACATTTTTCTCAAGTGCTCATGGAACATTCTCCAGGATAGATCATATCTTGGGTCACAAATCAAGCCTTGGTAAATTTAAGAAAATTGAAATTGTATCAAGTATCTTTTCTGACCACAATGCTATGAGACTAGATATCAATTACAGGAAAAGAGCTGTAAAAAATACAAACACATGGAGGCTAAACAATACACTACTTAATAACGAAGTGATCACTGAAGAAATCAAAAAGGAAATTAAAAAATACCTAGAAACAAATGACAATGGAGACACGACGACCCAAAACCTATGAGATGCAGCAAAAGCAGTTCTAAGAGGGAAGTTTATAGCAATACAATCCTACCTTAAGAAACAGGAAACATCTCGAATAAACAACCTAACCTTGCACCTAAAGCAATTAGAGAAAGAAGAACAAAAACATCCCAAAGTTAGCAGAAGGAAAGAAATCATAAAAATCAGATCGGAAATAAATGAAAAAGAAATGAAGGAAACGATAGCAAAGACCAATAAAACTAAAAGCTGGTTCTTGGAGAAGATAAACAAAATTGATAAACCATTAGCCAGACTCATCAAGAAAAAAAGGGAGAAGACTCAAATCAATAGAATTAGAAATGAAAAAGGAGAAGTAACAACTGACACTGCAGAAATACAAAAGATCATAAGAGATTATTACAAGCAACTCTATGCCAATAAAATGGACAACCTGGAAGAAATGGACAAATTCTTAGAAATGCACAATCTGCCAAGACTGAATCAGGAAGAAATAGAAAATATGAACACACCAATCACAAGCACTGAAATTGAAACTGTGATTAAAAATCTTCCAACAAACAAAAGCCCAGGACCAGATGGCTTCACAGGCGAATTCTATCAAGCATTTAGAGAAGAGCTAACACCTATCCTTCTCAAACTCTTCCAAAATATAGCAGAGGGAGGAACACTCACAAACTCATTCTACGAGGCCACCATCACCTTGATACCAAAACCAGACAAGGATGTCACAAAGAAAGAAAACTACAGGCCAATATCACTGATGAACATAGATGCAAAAATCCTCAACAAAATACTAGCAAACAGAATCCAACAGCACATTAAAAGGATCATACACCATGATCAAGTGGGGTTTATTCCAGGAATGCAAGGATTCTTCAATATACGCAAATCAATCAACGTGATACACCATATTAACAAATTGAAGGAGAAAAACCATATGATCATCTCAATAGATGCAGAGAAAGCTTTCGACAAAATTCAACACCCATTTATGATAAAAACCCTGCAGAAAGTAGGCATAGAGGGAACTTTCCTCAACATAATAAAGGCCATATATGACAAACCCACTGCCAGCATCGTCCTCAATGGTGAAAAACTGAAACCATTTCCACTAAGATCAGGAACAAGACAAGGTTGCCCACTCTCACCACTCTTATTCAACATAGTTTTGGAAGTTTTAGCCACAGCAATCAGAGAAGAAAAGGAAATAAAAGGAATCCAAATCGGAAAAGAAGAAGTAAAGCTGTCACTGTTTGCAGATGACATGATACTATACATAGAGCATCCTAAAGATGCTACCAGAAAACTACTAGAGCTAATCAATGAATTTGGTAAAGTTGCAGGATACAAAATTAATGCACAGAAATTTCTGGCATTCCTATATACTAATGATGAAAAATCTGAAAGTGAAATCAAGGAAACACTCCCATTTACCATTGCAACAAAAAGAATAAAATATCTAGGAATAAACCTACCTAAGGAGACAAAAGACCTGTATGCAAAAAATTATAAGACACTGATGAAAGAAATTAAAGATGATACAAATAGATGGAGAGATGTACCATGTTCTTGGATTGGAAGAATCAACATTGTGAAAATGACTCTACTACCCAAAGCAATCTACAGATTCAATGCAATCCCTATCAAACTACCACTGGCATTTTTCACAGAACTAGAACAAAAAAATTCACAATTTTTATGGAAACACAAAAGACCCCGAATAGCCAAAGCGATCTTGGGAACGAAAAATGGAGCTGGAGGAATCACGCTCCCTGACTTCAGACTATACTACAAAGCTACAGTAATCAAGACAGTGTGGTACTGGCACAAAAACAGAAAGATAGATCAATGGAACAGGATAGAAAGCCCAGAGATAAACCCACGCACATATGGTCACCTTATCTTTGATAAAGGAGGCAGGAATGTACAGTGGAGAAAGGACAGTCTCTTCAATAAGTGGTGCTGGGAAAACTGGACAGGGACATGTAAAAGTATGAGATTAGATCACTCCCTAACACCATACACAAAAATAAGTTCAAAATGGATTAAAGACCTAAATGTAAGGCCAGACACTATCAAACTCTTAGAGGAAAACATAGGCAGAACACTCAATGACATAAATCACAGCAAGATCCTTTTTGACCCACCTCCTAGAGTAATGGAAATAAAGACAAAAATAAACACATGGGACCTAATGAAACTTCAAAGCTTTTGCACAGCAAAGGAAACTATAAACAAGACCAAAAGACAACCCTCAGAATGGGAGAAAATATTTGCAAATGAAGCAACTGACAAAGGATTAATCTCCAAAATTTATAAGCAGCTCATGCAGCTCAATAACAAAAAAACAAACAACCTAATCCAAAAATGGGCAGAAGACCTAAATAGACATTTCTCCACAGAAGATATACAGACTGCCAACAAACACATGAAAGGATGCTCAACATCTTTACTCATTAAAGAAATGCAAATCAAAACTACAATGAGATATCATCTCACACCAGTCAGAATGGCCATCATCAAGAAATCTAGAAACAATAAATGCTGGAGAGGGTGTGGAGAAAAGGGAACACTCTTGCACTGCTGGTGGGAATGTGAATTGGTACAGCCACTATGGAGAACAGTATGGAGGTTCCTTAAAAAACTACAAATAGAACTACCATATGACCCAGCAATCCCACTACTGGGCATATACCCTGAGAAAACCATAATTCAAAAAGAGACATGTACCAAAATGTTCATTGCAGCTCTATTCACAATAGCCCGGAGCTGGAAACAACCTAAGTGTCCATCATCGGATGAATGGATAAAGAAGATGTGGCACATATATACAATGGAATATTACTCAGCCATAAAAAGAAACGAAACTGAGCTATTTGTAATGAGGTGGATAGACCTAGAGTCTGTCATACAGAGTGAAGTAAGTCAGAAAGAGAAAGACAAATACCGTATGCTAACACATATATACGGAATTAAAAAAAAAATGTCATGAAGAACCTAGGGGCAAAACGGGAATAAAGACACAGACCTACTTGAGAATGGACTTGAGGATATGGGGAGGGGGAAGGGTAAGCTGTGACAAAGCGAAAGAGAGGCATGGACATATATACACTACCAAACGTAAGGTAGATAGATAGTGGGAAGCAGCCGCAGAGCACAGGGAGATCAGCTCGGTGCTTTGTGACCGCCTGGAGGGGTGGGATGGGGAGGGTGGGAGGGAGGGAGATGCATGAGGGAAGGGATGTGGGAACAGATGTATATGTATGACTGATTCAGTTTGTTATAAAGCAGAAACTAATTTAAAAAATTAAAAAAAAAATCTAGAAACAATAAATGCTGGAGAGGGTGTGGAAAAAAGGGAACACTCTTGCACTGTTGGTGGGAATGTGAATTGGTACAGCCACTATGGAGAACGGTATGGAGGTTCCTTAAAAAACTACAAATAGAACTACCATATGACCCAGCAATCCCACTACTGGGCATATACCCTGAGAAAACCATAATTCAAAAAGAGTCATGTACCAAAATGTTCATAGCAGCCCTATTTACAATAGCCCGGAGATGGAAACAACCTAAGTGTCCATCATCGGATGAATGGATAAAGAAGATGTGGCACATATATACAATGGAATATTACTCAGCCATAAAAAGAAACGAAATTGAGCTATTTGTAATGAGGTGGATGGACCTAGAGTCTGTCATACAGAGTGAAGTAAGTCAGAAAGAGAAAGACAAATACTGTATGCTGACACATATATATGGAATTTAAGGAAAAAAAATTTCATGAAGAACATAGGGGTAAGACCGGAATAAAGACACAGATCTACTTGAGAATGGACTTGAGGATATGGGGAGGGGGAAGGGTAAGCTGTGACAAAGCGAAAGAGCGGCATGGACATATATACACTATCAAACGTAAGGCAGATAGCTAGTGGGAAGCAGCCGCATAGCACAGGGAGATCAGCTCGGTGCTTTGTGACCGCCTGGAGGGTTGGGATAGGGAGGGTGGGAGGGAGACGCAAAAGGGAGGGGATATGGGAACATATGTATATGTATAACGATTAAATTTGTTAATTAAAAAAATTAAAAAAAAAACCCACAAAGAATGTAACAAGAAACAAAAAGAACATAACATAATGATAAAGGGATTGATCCAACAAGAAGATATAACAATGATAAATATATATGTACCAACACAGGAGCACCTATATATGTAAAGAAAATATTAAGAAACATAAAGGGAGAAACTGACAGTAACAAAAATAGTAGGGGACTTTAACACTCACTTACATCAATGAACAGAACTTCCAAACAGAAAATCAGTAAGGAAACAGTGGCCTTAAATGACATATTAGATCAGATGGACTTAATATATGTTTTATATATATATATATATATAATATATTATATATATATATATAATATATATAACATTCTATCAAAAGCAGAACACATTTTTTTCAAGCACACGTGGAACATTCTGCAGGATAGATCAAATGCTGGGCCACATAAAAAAGTCTCTATAAATTTAAGAAGACTGAAATTATATTAAGCATCTTTTCCAACCACAACAGTACTGGAGTAGAAATCAACACAAGAATGAAACTACAAAAGAAAAAAAAATGGAAGCTAAACAACATGCTACTTAAAAACTAATGTCAGACTGAAGAAAGCAAAGAAGAAATTAAAAAATACCTAGAGACAAAAACAGAAACACAATGACCTAAAATCTATGGAACAGAGCAAAAGCAGTTCTAAGAAGGAAGTTTATAGCAACACAAGCCTAACTCAGGAAACAAACAAAATATCTCAAACAATCTAACCTTACACATAAAGGAACTAGAGAAAGAAGAACAAACAAAACCCAAAGTTAGTGGAAGGAAAGCAATACTAAATTTCAGAGTAGAAATAAATGAAACAGAGACTTAAAAAATAATGAAAAATACCAACAAACCTAAGAGCTGTTTCTTTGAAAAGTTAAATATAATTGATAACCCTTTAGCCAGAGTCATCCAGAAAATAAGAGGGCCCAAATAAATAAAATCAGAAAGGAAAGTGGAGAAGTTACAACCAACACCACAGAAATACAGAGAATCATAAGAGATTGCTGTGAACAGTTAGATGACAATAAAATGGACAACCCAGAAGAAATGGGTGAGTTCCTAGAAATGTACAATCTCCCAAGACTGAATAGGAAAAAATAGAAAACATAAAGATCAATCACCAGTAATCGAACTCAATCAGTAATTTTTAAATTTCCCCAAAACAGAAATCCAGGACTAGACAGCTTTAGAGGTGAATTCTGACAACCATTTAAAGAAGGGTTAATATATATATCCTTCTCAAACTATTCCAAAGTGTTGAAGAAGAACGAATGCTTCCAATCTCATTCTATGAGGCCATCACCACCCTGATACCAAAAATTAGACAAAGACACCACAAAAAAGGAAAACTATATGTTAATTTCCCTGATGAACACTGATGCAAAAATCTTCAAAAAAATATTAGCGGACTTCCCTGGTAGCACAGTGGTTAAGAATCTGCCTGTCAATGCAGGGGACACGGGTTCGATCCCTGGTCTGGGAAGATCCCACGTGCTGCGGAGCAACTAAGCCCGTGTGCCACAGCTACTGAAGCCTGCATGCCTAGACCCCGTGCTCCACAAGAGAAGCCACCACAATGAGAAGCCCATGCACCACAACAAAGAGTAGCCCCGACTCGATGCAACTAGAGAAAGCCCACGAGCAGAAACAAAGATGCAAAGCAATCAAAAACCAAATTCAGTGATATATTAAAAGGATCATATACCATGATCAAGTGGGATTTATCCCAGGGTGCAAGAATGTTTCAATATCTGCAATTCAATCAATGTGATATACCACATTAACAAACTGCAGAATAAAAAATCATATGATCATCTCAACAGATGTAGAAAAAATCTTCTGACAGAATTCAACATCCATTTATGATAAAAACTCTTCACAAGGTGGCTACAGAGGGAACATACCTCAATATAATAAAGGCCATATATAACAGACATAAAGCCAACATTATCCTCAACAGTGAAAAGCTGAAACCATTTTCTCTATGATCAGGAACAAAACAAGGATTCCCACTCTTACCACTTTTATTCAACATAGTGTTGTAAGTCCTAGCCTTAGCAATCACAGAAGAAGAAAAATACATCCAGATTGGAGAGGAAGAAGTAAACCTGTCACTGTTTTCAGATTACATAATACTATATATAGAAAATCCTAAAGACACCACCAAAAACTACTAGATTAAATGAACTCAGTAAAATGGCAGGATACAAAATTAATACACAGAAATGTGTTGCCTTTATATATGCTAATAATGAACTATCAAAAAGAGAAATTAAGAAAATAATCATCGAAAAGAATAAAATTCCTAGGAATAAATCTAACTAAAGAGTTAAAAGACCTTTACCTGGAAAACTACAAGACACTGATAAAAGAAATTGAAGATGACACAAACAAATGGAAAGATATGCCATGCTCATGGATTGGAAGAATTAATATTGTTAAAATGACCATACTACTCAAGGCAATCTAGAGATTCAGTGCAACTCTCAACAAAATACCAATGGCATTTTTCACAGAACTAGAACAAATACTTCTAAAATTTGTATGGAAACACAATAAAACCCTGAATAGCCAAAGCAGTCTTGAGAAAGAATAACAAACCTGGAGGTATCACTCTCACTGATTTCAAAGTACAGGCATATTTTGTTTTATTGCACTTCACTTTACCACAGTTCACTGATATTGCATTATCTATAAATTGAAGGTTTGTGGCAATCCTGCATGAAGCAAATCTATTTGTGCCATTTTTCCAACAGTATTTTTTCACTTCATGTCTTTTTCATATTTTGGTAATTCTCACAAAATTTTGAACTTTTTCATTATTATTATATTTGTTATCATATTCTGTGATCAATGATCTTTGATGTTACTACTACAACTCACTGAAGGTTCAAATGATGGTTAGCATTTTTTAACAATAAAATATTTTTAGGGAATATAAAGCTATTGCATACTTAATAGACTAGAGCATAGTGTAAACATAACTTTTGTATACACTGGGAAACCAAAAAAATTGTGTGACTCTCTTTATCATGATAATCACTTTATTGTGGCAGTCTAGAACTAAACCCGCAATATCTCTGAGGTATCTCTGCCTGTACACTATAAATCTATAGTAATCAAAACAGTACAGTACTGACACAAAGACAGACTTACAGATCAATGGAACACAATAGAAAGCCCAGAGATAAACCCACGCACCTATGGTCAATTAACCTATGACAAAGTGGCAAGAATATACAAAGGGGAAAAGACAGCCTCTTCAGTAAATGATGTTGGGAAAACTGGACAACTACATGTAAAAGAATCATACTGGACTGCTTTCTCATACCATATACAAAAATAAGCTCAAAATGGATTAACAATTAAATGTAAGACCTGAAACCATAAAATTCCTCGAAGAAAATGTGGGCAGTACACTCTTTAACATCAGTCTCAGCAATATTTTTTTGGATCTGTTTCCTCAAACAAGAGAAAAAAAAGCAAAAATAAACAAATGGGACCTAATCAAACTAAAACCCTTTTGCACAAGGAAACTATCAAGAAAACAAAAAGGCCATCTTCTGAATGCCAGAAGATATTGTAAACTATATATCCAATAACGGGTTAATATACAAAATATACAAAGAACTCATAAAACTCAACATCAAAAAAAACAAAACCTCATTAAAAAATGGGCAGAGGACCTGAACAGACACTTTTCCAAAGAAAATGTACAGATGGACAACAGACACTTGAAAAGACGCTCAACAAACTAATCGTTAGGGAAACATAAATCAAAACAATGAGATATCACTTCACACCTGTCAGAACTGCTGTCATCAAAAAGACAACAAATAAGTGTTGGCAAGGATGTAGAGAAAGAGGAACCCTTGTCCACTATTGGTGGGACTGTAAATTGGTGAAGCAATGGAGGTTCCCCACAAAAATAAATGTAGTACTGCCTTATGATCCAGGAATTTCACTTCTGGGTATTGACCCCAAAATAAAAAACACTAATTAGAAAAGATACATGCATACCAATGTTCACTGTAACATGATTTACAGTAGCCAAGATACGAAAGCAACCTTAGTGTCTATCAATAGATGAATGGATAAAGAAGATGTGGTATATACATACAGTGGAATATTACTAAGATATGAAAAAAATTCTTGCCATTTGCAATAACCCAGATGGATCTAGAGGGCATTACACTATGCTAAATAAGTCAGACAGAGAAAGACAAATACTGTATGGCCTCACTTATATATGCAATCTAAAAAACAAAACATACAAACCAACGAAACAAAAACAGGCTCACCGATACAGAGAACAAACAGGTGGTTGCCAGAGGGGAGGGACATGGGGGCAAAATAGGTGAAGGGGAATAAAGGTATAAACCTCCAGTTACAAAATAAGTAAGCCACGGAGATGTCATAATATACAGCATAAGGAATATGGTCAATAATACTGTAATAAGTTTGTATGGGGACACATGGTTACTAGACTTATCATGGTGATTATTTCACAACGTATGCAAATATCAAATCACTATGTAGTATATCTGAAACTAACCTAATATTGTATGTCAACAATATTTCAAAAAATAAAGCAGAAAATAACAACAAAGATACATAAATTGTTTCTAGATGTTCTGTGTTGTTCAATTTTCAGGTTTACTAACTTACCTCCAACAATCACGTATTCCTTGCAAACAGCTTAAATTTTGTATTGTATTTCTTTAAACATAATCAGCAATGTTGTTTTCAGATCTGTCTCTGTTAGCACCAATATCTGAAGTCTTTGTGGGCTTACTTCTGCTCTCTCTGCTGATTTCTAATCATTGAGCCTAATCCTCTCATTGTGCCTCGATCTTTGAGTACATTGAACATTGTATTTGAAAAATTGTTTCACTCTGCCATGTACCTGGGGACCACCATGCATCCAGGAACATCTCTAAACAAGTTCAAGATTTGAGACTCCTTGGAAGACTTAGAAGATTCAATCCCTGACTGTAACTTCTCAAAAGAGCTTTCCCGGTTCTTGTTCTTTCTCTCACAGTGAGTAGAGCCTTTGGGAGTTGCAGCTGAATATGGTCATAGGATTGGTTAGACTCCCACCTTAAAGGGCCCTGGATTTTTATGTCCACTGTATCCCACAGAGTGACCAAATGGCCTCCCTGAGGGAGCACTTGGTTCAAGTCTTGGTTCTAAGTAAATGTTAGAGCCAAGACTTGAACCAAGGCTTTTGCATTACCTTTATGCCATATCTGATCTCCACAATCAATAACTGTGATGATGACATTATTGTTCTTTCTTTCCCACAACACAACCTCCAGGGAAACATTTTACTTAGCAATGGTAAGTTATTATACATAAGTGCCTAGATATTCTAGAAGAGCAACCTACAAATGCTGAAGGAGAAGCACTGCCTTTTACTATCTGGACTGTCAATGGTCGGAAGCAAAACTTTCAACCTGAGTAACTCAAGAGGTGACAGCTGACAAGTGGGAAAACAACTGTCTACCTCTTGAGTTAGTGTTGCCACTGTTGAAGAAATTTAATGGCACTGTTTATAAAATAACAAGGCATTTTCTCATGGCACATGTCAGCAGGGCATCTGAATGATACACTGCATTGTTTTCAATCACAGTTTTATGAGGCCCACATTAAATATTGAAAACTGAGCTATATAGTTAGAACAGTAATTAGTGTGCAGCCGCCCCTGTGCCTTATCCTCTGTTAAGATTTTAAAGTAAACCAAGGATGATGAATATTTAATGTACTGTACCTCATTGTCATCTGATAATAAGATTTGTTATAGGGTTATAAAATGTTATGTTAGGTTCTTACGGAACATAATTAATATAAAATATAGCTGAGCTCCCAGGCAGAGCTGCCTGATAATAAAAAAAGTAACAATAGAATGATAAGTGATATCAACCATTTCCTCCAAGGGCTTAGACGACAACCATCCAAGAGATGAGAAGATGCATTTGAGAACTAGATGCCCTCATGAAGCACTAAAGAGGAAAGAAGGAAGAAGACAGTGAAAGAAGCAAAAGCAAACAAGGGAAAAGATGGAGTGGGTAAAGGGCAAGGAAATAGGGCAAACAGAAGAGTAGAGAGTGACGGGGTGTGGGGATTATCCAAGGATCAGATGGAAGTTTGGAGGGAAACAATGCTAAAGGCCTTTCCCACATGTAGATCCTAGGATCCTGTGTTCCCTCTAAAGGGGATCAGAATATGCAACCTTTAAAACATGCCACTTTGGCATAGGATTATTTTGAGCTAAAGGAAATTGAGAAAAAGCAGACCTGGAAGATCTCTCTGCCTTCCCCTATATCTGCCTAAAAGCAGGACATAAATTTCCCTTGTGAAGCTGCCCCCCTTGTCCCATACCAGGAAGAGAAGAACAACCCTTATCACAGAGACAGAGATGGCACCGAAATGAGCCTGCATAAGAAAATCTTACTAAGTAATCTTTTCTGTCATTAGTTTCCCCACACATTTCCTACTCATCTTCTCACAGTTTATCACTCCTAAGACCCCAAACCCCCTTTCCTTTGTCTAATCACATGTCCTTTTGCTAGAATCCTCAATAAGCCCATTAGTCTAACCACTTCTTTGGGTTTTGCTTCTTTTCTGTGAAGCCCCCATGCACAAAAAATTTAAAATATTTACAACAATAAAAAACGTGTATCTCTTTTCTCCTGCTAGTCTTTCTTTTGTCAATTTAATTGCAGGCTCCAGTCTCAAACCTAAAAGGGTAAAGTTTTTCCTCCCCTATACCTCGCGGTCAAAAACTTCAACAGCCATAGGTATCTCATGGAGCCATTGATTTCATCTTGAGCATTATCTGAAAGAATCCAGTGGCCCTTCAGAAAAATCTCTGCTGTTCACAGAGTAAACTCTGAAAATAAAATAAGTATCACTTGCTAATAGCAATAGTAAACCAAGACAAGAGTTTAGACACTGTTGTTTATTTATGGTTCATTTTTATCAATCAGAGACACAGGACAAACTGTTAGAAGAGATATCAAAATCTAATTTGTGGTCACAGGTTTCTAAACTGTTAGCATCAGAAGGGACTCTGGCAATCACAAGAGCATACGGTAGATTCCACATATAAGTGGTATCATATGATATTTGTCTTTGTCTGTCTGGCTTATTTCACCTAGTATGATAATCTCTAGGTCCATCCATGATACAAATGAACTTGTATACAAAACAGAAATAGACCCACAGACATAGAAAACTAACTTATGGTTACCAAAGGGGAAAGGTGGGGATGGATAAATTAGGAGTGTGGGATTAACACACACACACAACTATATATAAAATAGATAACTAACAAGGACCTACTGTATAGCACAGGGAACTATACTCAATATTTTGTAATAACCTATAAGGGAAAAGAATCTGAAAAGAATAAATATATATGTATGTATCACTCAATCACTCTGTGGTACACCTGAAACTAAGACAACATTGTAAATCAACTATACTTTAAAAAATAAAATAAAATAAAATTAGAAAAAAAACAAATATGGGAAAAATTTTAAATAAATTTTACATAATTTCTTTATTAAAAAAAGAGCATATGGTAGTTAGGAGGGTGACCTTATAAGATAGATAACTTCATATTTGATTTCTACCATGCACTAACTGTGTGACAATAGACGTTCTGGGCATCACTGTCGTCATCTATACAGCTTGTGGTTAATAATGACTAAAATAATGCAAGTCATGAACTTAGCACAGTGACTGCATATTTTAAATATCAACAAATATGAACAAGAATGTTAACAGTTATGAAGGAAGAAGAAGAAGAGAAATCGTCCACTTCAGTATCTTACCAATAAGACAGTTGAGGGCCAAGGTGGTGAGATAGATTGTTAGAGACAATACAGCACACTAGTGCTGAAACTGAAGGTAGAACAAATAATCTTTTCCACTTTAAGTACAGCTGACCCTGGCACAATGAGGGGGTTAAGAGCACAATCCCCACACAATTAAAAATCCACAGATAAGTTTACTGTTGGCCCTCCACATCCATGGGCCCACATATGTGGATTCAACCAACCACAGATCATGTAGTACTGAAGTACATATTTAGGGGGAAAAAATCTGTATGTTAGTGGACACTCTCAGTTCAAACCCATGTTGTTCAAAATCAATGGTAATAGTATTGGAGGAGAGCAAAATTTACCACCCCAAAATGTGTCTCTTTAGCATGAGGATTATTTTATGCTAGTTGTTTTTAAGAAACAAAAGGCTCAGGAAGAGCTTTTACCTCCTTCCCCTTAAATGTCTAAAATAATTTAGATAGGGGGTCTATCCCAGGAAGAGGGCTCCCACCAGAGCTACCTACAAGACTACAAAAATTGGGTGGTAGACTGGGGCAAACTTAGCAAGGCTGGTTTGATCAAAGTCCTCTCTGTGTCCCATTGTCTCTTCATGGCTCACCAAACATTTGCATTTACCATCTTCTTGCAAATTGTTTTCCTTGCCTTTGAAGTCCCAAGCCCCTAACCGCCTTTCCTTCCCTCAAATGGCATATAAACCTCTGGTGCCTGACTTGTCCTTGGGTCACATTTTTCACAGGAGGCCCTGTGCCTACCTAAATTAAATTTGATTTTCTCCTGTTAAACTGTCTCATGTCAGTTTAATTCTTAGACTAGTCAGAAGAACCTAGAAGGGCAGAAAAAATGTTTTTCCTTCCCCACAAGTATATAGCACTTATTATGCATCCATTCAAGCATCAGGTGCCTTGGGAATCAATACAGAAAGAAATATAAAACATCATCTTTAACATCAAGGAATAAAATTTATCTATGGAACACTGAGAAATTAATATAAAATTTATGCCATGAATTACATTTATGTGATAAAAAGTATTACAGAATTTAAATACGTCTCCAAAAAGGTTATGAGACTGAGAGGAAAATCTTGTAAAATGGCATAGTAGAAAATAAAATTATATGTAGATATGTAAAGAGAAAAAGAAACAAGATCAAAGTAAAATATGTCAAAATAATGACACAATTCAGACAAAATAGACTTTAAAATAAAGACTGTTACAAGAGACAAGGAAGGAAACTACATAATGATCAACGGATCAATCCAAGAAGAAGATATAACAACTGTAAATATATATGCACCCAACATAAGAGCATCTCAATATATAAGGCAAATGCTAACAACCATAAAAGGGGAAATTAACAGTAATACAATAATAGTGGGGGACTTTAACACCGCACTTACACCAATGAACAGATCATCCAGACAGAAAATTAACAAGGAAACACAAACTTTAAATGACACATTAGACCAGATAGACTTAACTGATATCTATAGGACATTCCATCCAAAAGGAACAGAATACACTTTCTTCTCAAGTGCACATGGAACATCCGCCAGGATAGATCACATCTGGGGTCACAAATCAAGCCTCAGTAAATTTAAGAAAATTGAAATCATATCAAGCATCTTTTCTGACCACAACACTATGAGATTAGAAATCAATTACAGGAAAAGAAACTGTATAAAACACAAACACATGGAGGCCAAACTATATGCTACTAAACAACCAATGGGTCACCGAAGAAATCAAACAGGAAGTCAAAAAATACCTAGAGACAAATGAGAACAAAAACACTGTGATCCAAAACCTATGGGACACAGCAAAAGCAGTTCTAAGAGGAAAGTTTATAGCAATACAATCTTACCTCAAAAAATGAGAAAAATCTCAAATAAGCAACCTAAACTTACACCTAGAGCAACTAGAGAAAGAAGAACAAACAAAACCCAAAGTTAGCAGAAGGAAGAAATCATGAAGATCAGAGCAGAAATAAATGGGACAGAAACAAAGAAAATAATAGCAAAGATCAATGAAACTAAAAGCTGGTTCTTTGAGAAGATAAACAAAATTGATAAACCTTTAACCAGGCTCATCAAGAAAAAAAGGGAGAGGACTCAAATCAATAAAATTAAAAATGAAAAAGGAGAAGTTACAACGGACACCACAGAAATACACAGGATCATAAGAGACTACTACAAGCAAATATACACCAATAAAATGGACAACCTGGAAGAAATGGACAAATTCTTAGAAAAGGTATAACCTTCCAAGACTAAAGCAGGAAGAAATAGGAAATATGAAGAGACTAATCACAAGTACTGAAACTGAAACTGTGATTAAAAAGCTTCCAACAGGGCTTCCCTGGTGGCGCAGTGGTTGAGAGTCTGCCTGCCGATGCAGGGGACACAGGTTCGTTCCCCGGTCTGGGAGGATCCCACATGCCATGGAGCGGCTGGGCCCGTGAGCCATGGCCGCTGAGTGGGCGCGTCCGGAGCCTGTGCTCCACAGCGGGAGAGGCCACAACAGTGAGAGGCCCGCATACCACAAAAAAAAAAAAAAAAAAGCTTCCAACAAAAGTCCAGAACCAGATGGCTTCACAGGCAAATTCTATCAAACGTTTAGAGAAGAGCTAACACCCATCCTTCTCAAACTACTCCAAAAAATTGCAGAGAGAGGAACACTCCCAAGCTCCTTCTAAAAGGCCACCATCACAGTGACATCAAAACCAGACAAAGACATCACAAAAAAAGATTACAGGCCAATATCACTGATGAACATATTCACAAAAATCCTCAACAAAATACTAGCAAACTGAATCCAACAACACATTAAAAGGATCATACAGCATGATTAAGTGGGATTTATCCCAGGGATGCAAGGATTCTTCAGTATACGTAAATCAATCAATGTGATACACCATATTAACAAGTTGAAGAATAAAACCCATATGATCATCTCAATAGATTCAGAAAAAGCCTTTGACAAAATTCAACACTTATTTATGATAAAAACTCTTCAGAAAGTGGGCACAGAGGGAACCTACCTCAGCATAATAAAGGCCATATATGACAAACCTACAGCAAACATCAATCTCAATGGTGAAAAACTGAAAGCATTTCCTCTAAGATCAGGAATGAGACAAGGATGTCCACTCTCACCACTTTCATTCAACACAGTTTTGGAAGTCCTAGCCACATCAGTCAGAGAAGAAAAAGAAATAAAAGGAATCCAAATTGGAAAAGAAGAAGTAAAACTGTCACTGTTTGCAGATGACATGATACTATACATAGAAAATCCTAAAGATACTACCAGAAAACTACTAGAGCTAATCAATGAATCTGGTAAAGTAGCAGGAGACAAAATTAATGCACAGAAATCTCTTGCATTCCTATACACTAATGATGAAAAATCTGAAAGAGAAATTAAGGAAACATTCCCATTTACCACTGCAACAAAAAGAATAAAATACCTAGAAATAAACCTACCTAGGGAGACAAAAGACTTGTATGCAGAAAACTATAAGACGCCAATGAAAGAAATTAAAGATGATACACACAGATGGAGAGATATACCATGTTCTTGGATTGGAAGAACCAATACTGTGAAAATGACTATACTACCCAAAGTAATCTACAGATTCAATGCAATCCCTATCAAATTACCAACAGCATTTTTCACAGAATTAGAACAAAAAATTTTACAATTTGTATGGAAACACAAAAGACCCCCAATAGCCAAAGCAATCTGAGAAAGAAAAACAGAGCTGGAGGAATCAGGCTCCCTGACTTCAAAGTATACTACAAAGCTACAGTAATCAAGACAGTATGGTACTGGCACAAAAACAGAAATATAGATCAATGGAACAGAAGAGAAAGCCCAGAGATAAACCCACACACCTACAGTCACCTAATCAATGACAAAAGAGACAAGAATATACAATGGAGAAAAGACAGTCTCTTCAATAAGTGGTGCTGGGAAAACTGGACAGTCACATGTAAAAGAATGAAATGAGAACATTCTCTAACATCATACATGAAAATAAACTCAAAATGGATTAACGACTTAAATGTAAGACTGGACACTATAAAACTCTTAGAGGAAAACATAGGCAGAACACTCTTCGACACATACCGTAGCAAGATCTTTTTTGATACATCTCCTAGACTAATGAAAATTAAAACAAAAATAAACAAAGGGGACCTAATTAAATTAAAAGCTTTTGCGCAGCAAAGGAAACCATAGACAAAATGAAGACAACCCACAGAATGGGAGAAAATATTTGCAAATGAAGTGACCAACAAGGTATTAATCTCCAAAATATAAACAGCTCATGCAGCTCAATATCAAAAAAACAAACAACCCAATAAAAAAACAGGTAGAGGATCTGAATAGACATTTCTCTAAAGAAGATATGCAGATGGCCAAAAAGCACATGAAAACGTGCTTAACCTCACTAATTATTAGAGAAATGCAAATCAAAACTACAATAAGGTATCACCTCACACCAGTCAGAATGGCCATCATCAAAAAATCTACAAACAGTAAGTTCTGGAGAGGGTGTGGAGAAAAGGGAACCCCCTCCTACACTGTTGGTGGGAATGTAAACTGGTACAGCCACTATGGAGAACAGTATGGAGGTTCCTTAAAAAACTAAACAGTAGCTACCATATGATCCAGCAATCCCACTCCTGGGCACATATACAGAGAAAACCATAATTCGAAAAGATACATGCACCCCAACATTCATAGCGGCACTATTTACAATAGCCAAGACATAGAAACAAACTAAATGTCCATCAACAAATGAGTGGATAAAGAAGATGTGGTACATATATACAACGGAATACTACTCAGCCATAAAAAAGAAAAATTAGTGCCATCTGCAGCAACATGGATGGACCTAGAGATTGTCATACTGAATGAAGTAAGTCAGACAGAGAAAGACAAATATTATATGATATTGCTTATTTGTGGAATCTAAAAGTATGGTACAAATGAACTTGTTTGAAGAACAGAAATGAAGTTACAGATGTGCAGAACAAACTTGGGGTTACCAGGGGGGAAATGGGGAGGGATAGATTGGGATATTGGAATTGATACATACACACGACTATATATAAAATAGATAAGAACCTACCGTATAGCATAGGGAGCTCTACTCAATACCCTGTAATGAACTGTATGGGAAAAGTATCTAAAAAACAATGGATATATGTATATGTGTAGCTGATTCACTTTGCTGTACAAGAGAAACTAACACAACATTGTAAATCTACTATACTCCAATAAAAATTAATTAAAAAGAATAATGACAGAGGTTTTTCTCTAAGCAGTGAGATTATATGCAGTTTTCTTCTTCTTCATGCTTTTTCTATACTTTCCAAATTTTCTACAAAGGTACATATTAGTTTTTAGAATTATAAGAAAGATAAACTTTCTCTTGCCAAAGAAACATTACATTTAGTGGGAAAAGCCTCTATTCACAATAGCAACTACACCATATGTAAAAATACCTAGAAATAAAAATTTAAAAGAGGTTACAAGATGTATATGAGGAAAACTAATTAACCCCTAGTATATTATTATACTGTATTAATCCCAACAGGATTTTTCTATAACTTGGCAAAGCTCTTTGAAATTTTATCTGGAAGAATACAAAAACTATAATAATCAGAAAAAAGTAACTTTAAGATTTTAAAAAGAGAGGTAACTTCAGTCTTCTGATTGACCAGGCTGAAATAGATTGACAATACCCAATGTTGGCATTTTTGGTGAACATGTAAATTAATGCTCCCTTTCTGGAAGATAGTCGGGCAATATGCATAAAAATTTCAAAGGGATATGCTCTATGACCTTGTGATTCTCAATGACGGTAATTTAAGGGGTTAGTCAGACAAGAGTACAAAGAGGTTCAGAGAAATGTTAGTTTATTCTTATAGAGTGAATTGAAAACCTAGAAACAACCTAAAATATTCACAACATGATATCTGCTAAACAAATTATAGTTCATCCATACAAAGAAACTGTATATAGGCACTAAAAATGCTATAGTCTAAATTCATGGCATCTTGTTAAGTGAAAGGAGAGATTACAAAATAACATGTGTAATGTAACAACACATAAAATTACAAGCACACAGAGAAATATTTAGAGAAGGGGTCATTTGAGGATATTGAGGTTTGGATTTTTCTTTTTAGTTTCTTATTTATGTTTTATTCTATTCATTTTTTAAATAAATTTATTTATTTTATTTATTTATTTTTGGCTGCATTTGGTCTTCGTTGCTGTGCACTGGCTTTCTCTAGTTGTGGTGAGTGGAGGCTACTCTTCATAGAGGTGCACAAGCTTCTCACTCCGGTGGCTTCTCTTGTTGCGGAGCACGGGCTCTGGTGCATGGGCTTCAGTAGTTGTGGCACGTGGTCTCAGTAGTTGTGGCTCGCAGGCTCTAGAGCGCAGGCTCAGTAGCTGTGGCGCACGGGCTTTGTTGCTCTGCGGCAGATGGGATCTTCCCAGGCCAGGGATGGAACCCATGTCCCCTGCATTGGCAGGTGGATTCTTAACCACTGTGCCACCAGGGAAGTCCTATTCTATTCTTTTTTTTTTTTTTTTTTTTTGTGGTACGCGGGCCTCTCACTGTTGCGGCCTCTCCCGTTGTGGAGCACAGGCTCTGGACGTGCAGGCTCGGCGGCTGTGGATCATGGGCCTAGCCGCTCCGTGGCATGTGGGATCTTCCTGGACCGGGACACAAACCCGTGTCCCCTGCATCATCAGGCGGACTCTCAACCACTGTGCCACCAGGGAAGCCCTATTCATTTTTGACCCCAATAAGCTTGAATTATTTTGATAATCAGAAAAAACTGTGAAGCTCATTTCATGTTAGAAAAAATAAGTGGAGGGAAAGGAAGACAATAGAGTGTGTTAATATAATCCAGGAAGAAAAGATGAATCTAAAATCTTCACTTTAGTGAACTGCTTTAATCTCCTCCCTTATCACAGTTTATGTGAGAGTCCAAGGGGTTACAAAGCTGAGTAGTTTACAAATGTTTCTTCCCTCCCCTTGAAACTATAGCAATGATAATGAGCAGGAAAATGACCAAAGAGGAGAACAAATAGGTTCTTCAACTCCGGGGAAGATGTGGGTAACCTCTGTAGAATCCCAAGGAAAAGAAAAGGCAGAGAATATGAATCCAAAGAGAGATATATTTGGGTTTGGTTTAAGAAAGAATACTCCAACAGTAATAGCAAGCTCAGAATTCCGAGAAATCTTTAAGGAGCTTGGGACCACTCCTTGTCAAACACGGTTTATACGAAAAGGACTCATAAGAGTAGTCATTGAATTAAAATATAATAAAGTTGAGAAACACACACACACACACACACACACACAAATGAGTAGTCACTGGACTAGATGACCTTTAAGTTGCATTCCAATCTAAAATTGACTCTATTTCCCTGTAGCACTTAAAAAGAGACAGTACTCTAGGTACTGACCTGGAATGATGCCCATAGGGGATTCTGAAAAGACAGTGACTTGAAAGCAATTCCTTTACTCTTCATCCCAATTCAAATCTTTCCCTTTTCAATCAAAGCCTAGGGCTTCTGGTAACTGAGTGAAAATTTGTGGGAGTCCTGGGTAAGAGAACCAGTGAGGAGCTTTCTTTCTCATGGACTGGGAAGACATACGGAGACCACTGTCAGAAAGCCTGGAGCAAGGATCCCTCCCCCAAAATGTGTCTCATTTTGAAGAGACCAGTGGATCCAGGGGATAGATCAACAGAGGCCCCAATATGTACCAGACCTCCCAGGTCCCTGTCACGGAGGGGGCAATTCCACCCTTGTCCTTCTTGAGTTCTTTTGGCTGGTCTAATAATTAAACTGACACAAGAGAGATTAACAGGAGAAAAAAAATTTTAATTCATGCGCACAGAGGTCTCATATAAATAGGACCTAAAAAGTGACCAAAGAAGGCAGCTTTTATACTTTTGAGACAAAGAATAAATTTGTAAGGAATTGACAGGACAAAGAAAATTGGGCTTTGGATGCTTAATTAGTGAAGAATCTCAAAAGCATTTGGGCTTGAAGTAATGAATTAAAGAAGTAGCAAAATTTGTTTATACATTTCTCACCTATCTTTGGTGATAAGGGTGTCCTTCTACCTCTAGGTGCAGGGAAGGCACCTTTCACATAGGAGGTTTATTTCCTGAGTCCAGGTAGACAGAAAGGAGGGTCAAAGTGTCCTCTTGCATTGGCCATTTCTTAAGTAACTTTAATTCAAAACAATCAATGTGGCACTTCAGCATATTTGGGTGGTGGCCCACCCTGAGCCCCCAAACTCCAAATGTCTAGAACAAGTTTTTAGAGGTAAATAAAGTAATCCTACCCTTCATACTGGTAAAGTACAAGAGACAGGGGAGCAGGGATTTTTACTTCAAATAAATAACACCTCAAGGGGTACAGCAGCCCAAGAGAGGAAGAACAATCAAAACAAAGGGAACACAGAACCAGGCTTTGAGAGATTCTGGAAGAGACAGATAACAATTTGAAGAAAAAGAAAATTAGGAACATCTGTATACACTCTCCCCCACTTCGCACTCACCTTGGCCCAAAGATCTTTACAGAGATAAAATATACAGTTTCCAAATAAACTGATTAGTAGATGAATTTAGGGAGAGAATGTTCAAGGTCACTGTTTAAACTTGATTTAGTGGCATGAAAAAAAAACCTCAGAGTGTTAAGAAATACATAAACAGATAAAAATCATGAGGGAGAAAAGCTGATAATAAACTGGAAGATGTATGTGAGAGCTTTAACATACATATAAAAGGATCTCCAGAAAAAAGAACAGAGAGAAGAGAGACAAAAATAAAGCAAAAGACAGAAGATCTATAAATTCAATGCATTCCCAACTGAAATTCCAACAGGTTTTTAGTAGAAATTGAAAAGCTGATTCTAAAATTTATATAGAAATGCAAACACTTTAGAACAAGCAATGCAAATTTTAATAGGATCAAATTTGGAAGATCTACATTATGTGGATCTATTTTATGTGAAACTAAGTGGAGAACACCCAAATGAGAACAAGCAAAGCCTATTTATTGAGCTTGCAAAGGAGTCAGCCACCACAACTTGCATTTGGCAGAAACTCAAAAGCAGGCAAGAGTTGCTTTATAGTAGAAAAAAGGGAAGGCTTTAGGTATGCTCTAACTGGAGATTGTTGGCATGGGGAATCCAGAAGTGGGTATTTTTTAACAAAAGTGCTTAAGGAATTCAATGGGGAAATGATAAACTTTTCAACACTTGATACTGGAACAACTCTATATCTATTTAGAAAAAAAAATATCAGCCATTATCTGACACCACACAAAATAATTAACTTGAAATGGATTGTAGAACTAACGGTAAAGGCTAAAACTGTTCTAAAAATATACACTGAAGAAAACCTGTCCCTTTCAGTTAGGTAAAGTTTTCCTAAATAAAACATAAAATGCACAGTCTATAAAAAGAAAAATTGATAAAGTTGGAGCCCAGGACAGGCTGCCCCCAAATACGCCTCAGTGGCATATTGATTATTTTGAATTAAAGTTACTTAAGAAACAGCTGATGCAAAAGGGACATTTTGACCCTCCTCTTTGTCTCCCTGAAAGTATGAAATAAATCTCCCATGTGGAAGGTGCCCTTCCTATAAGGTAGAAAGGCATCCTTATCACCAGAGAGAGAGAATTCAGGGCTGAGTAGCCTGTATAAACCAAACTTGTTACTTCTTTACTAATTTATTACCCAAGCCCAAACCGTTTCAATTCCTAAGTTTCTCTGTTCTGTCAATTCCTCACAAATTTATTGTTTCTTTGTGTAAAAAAATATAAAACCTGCTTGCTTTTGGTCACACTCTGAGCATCATTTTATGATCTCCCATTCACATGAAATTAAATTGATTTTTTTCCTGTTAATCTTTTGTCATTTTTCTTATTAGTCCTGCCACAAGAACTCAAGAGGGGTAGTGGGGGAAATTTCCCCTCCCCAGCAGGTTTTTTTTTAAAGTTAGAACCTTTTTCTCTTTGAAATTCACCATTAAGAAATCAAAAAGTCAACCTACAGACTAGAAGAATGTATTTTCTACACAGATGTCAAGCAAAGGACTTGTAAGAAGAATACAGAAAGAGCGCTTACATTTTGATAATACAACAAATAACCCAAAAATTTATGGACAAAGATTTGAATCAATTCTTCCAAAAGAATATATACTAAGGCCAAAACACATATGAAAAGAAGCTCAACATCACTGATCATGAAGGAAACGTAAATTAAAATCACAATGAGAAAGAGCCTGACAATACCAAGTGTTGATGAAGATGTGGGACAAACAACACTCTCATAACTGCCAGCAGAGATGGAAAAGGGTACAACCACTTGGGTTATCAGTTGGATAGTATCTTAAAAAGTTAAACATAAACCTACTACACGACCCAGCCAGTCTACTCCTAGATATTTACCTAAGAGAAGTGAAAATATGTTCACATAAAACATTGTATATGAATGTTCATAGCCAATTTATTGTAAGGAGACAACCATGGTGTCTTTCAACAGATGAGAAGATAAATAAAACTTGATTTTTCCATCCAATGGAACATTCCTCAACAATAAAAAGTAACAAACAGGTGACACAAGTAACAACATGACTGAACCTCGAATTATTCTACATGAAAGAATCCAGATTAAAAAAAGAGTACATGGGGCTTCCCTGGTGGCGCAGTGGTTGGGAGTCCGCCTGCCGATGCAGGGGACACGGGTTCGTGCCCCGGTCCGGGAGGATCCCGCGTGCCGCGGAGCGGCTGGGCCCGTGAGCCATGGCCGCTGAGCCTGCGTGTCCGGAGCCTGTGCTCCGCAACGGGAGAGGCCACAACGGTGAGAGGCCCGCGTACCGCAAAAAACAACAACAACAACAACAAAAAACCCCAGTGACTGCCCAGAAAAAAGAAAAAAAAAAAAAAAAGAGTACATACTCTATCAGTTCATTTATATAAAATTCCATTTATATACAATTCTAGCGACAGAAAACAGATCAGTGGCTGTCTGTGGATGGGAATGGAAAGAAACATGATTCCAAAGGAAGAAAATTTTTGAGAGTAATGGAATTTGCCAGTATCTTGATTGTGGTGGTGATGATATATCTTTAAAAGCTCATGAAATTGTACATTTTAAATATGTACAGTTTATTTTGTGTAACATGTCTAAATAAAGTTTTAAAACATGAAAAACAATGATTTAAGAGATATACAGAGAACCTTACATCCCTTGAGTGCGGAATTAGTATACAACTTAAATGCTATACAATATTTCCGAATACCAAATTTATGCTTTCCACAAAGAAAACATTTTAAATTCCAAAATAATCTATGTAATTAAATAAAGCTTATAATTACATAGGTTATATGCTTTGATAAATAATTTCAAATATTTATAATATTTGATAAAAATTTCTGGTTAGCCCTTAGACCAGAAGGAAATTAAAAACTAAAAACTAAACTTTACACTAAAAGCTAGAGCACAAATTAAAAACTCTATTGGGGAGAAAAATACCTATCTTTAATATCTTTATCATTAAAATGAAAGATGAAAAATAGAGGAACTTAGAATTCATCTTTGAAAAACTAAAAAAAAAAAAAACCAGAACCACCAACACCAACAAAATAAAACAGGAAGCTGAAATTCATATGGATGAAAGGATTTGATAAAAATGAAAACTGAAAGTCCGCCTGCCGATGCAGGGGACGCGGGTTTGTGCCCCGGTCCGGGAAGATCCCACATGCTGCAGAGTGGCTGGGCCCGTGAGCCATGGCCGCTGAGCCTGCACATCCAGAACTTGTGCTCCGCAATGGGAGAGGCCACAACAGTGAGAGGCCCAAGTACTGCAAAAAAAAAAGAAAAAGAAAACAAAGAATTCATAGGAAAAATAAATAAGCTCATCTCAGGAAGAAATAAACACATGCACACATACATAAATGATTAGGAATTAAAAAGGAAACCCAACCAGAGGCAAAGAAGAGATAAAAAGAATTACAATAGAAGAAATATTACAGGCAAATATATGACAATATATTTGAAAACCTAGAGGGAATAGATAATATTTTCGCCAATATAAAATACCATGGTTGACTTAAGAAATAATATACATGAGAATGTAATGTACGACAAATTGATATTTCATTTCAGAGGGGAAAGGATGGATTCTTTAAAATTATGTTGATGTAAGGGCCATCTATCAGGAGGAAAACAAAATTGAACCCTATCTTACATAATACTAAGTAAAGATAGTATGGAGTGGGTGGGGGAAAGAAAGAAAAATAGAAATCCTGCAAAAAAAATTAGGTGACTTCATATTATAATTCATAATTATAATTTCATGGTAAAGCAGATTTTATTATTTATGACTAGAAAATAAGGTGTTTTAAAAACACAGTTACCCTATAAAAGTTTAAATATTTATAGCAAAATACAACAGTCCAATGCTGTGGATGGAAATTTAGTACCTATAATATAAAAATGCTCTTTTGAATTAACAAGGAGTCTCCTCAAGAGAAAAATAGGTGAGGTTATGAATAGAAATTCACAGAGGACAAATCCAAATAGCCGACAGAATATGGAAAAGAGCTTAAAATCACTAGTAGGAAGGAAAATGTGAACAAATTCAACAGTAAGTTATGATTTTATAAACATCAGACTAGTAAAAGCTGAATAACAACTATTGCCAGTGTGGGTGTGGGGAAAACAGGATCGTTCTGGCATGTTGCTGGTAAGATGTAAGTTGTTACTGGCTTTGCTGGAATACATTCTGGCAGTAATTATTAAATTTAAATATATATACACCTAGCAATTCCACTTTGGGAAATTTATTCCATAAAAATAAAAGTCTCAGTATATAAAGATATGTAGTTTAAGGATGTTTGATGCAACATGGTTTGAAGTGACCAAAAAACACAACAAGACAAAAAAAAAGTACTGGATATAAATAATAATTATTATTTGGAGAAGGGTTGAATCAGTTATAATAGTTCACATCATGAAACAGTGTGCTGCCATGATAAATAATCAATTAGAATTTCAATGAGATTTCTTTGAGTGACAAAAACGAAATGCAGAGAAGTGTGTGTGTCCATTTAGCGTGTGTTTAACTGTAAAGAAAAGAAAACCTGATGATCACGGATTAAACAGACAGTGGTTTATTTTAGAAATCCGGGGATCAGCAGTTGCTGGCACAAATTCAGCCACTCAAAATGTTATCGGGCACCCAGGTTCTTAAGATGCCACCATTAAGATTCTGGCTCTTGTCCTCACACTTGTCACATCATGGCCCAAAGATGGTATTGTCATATCAGATATCATTTCCACCTCCCAAGAAGGATGAAGGAAAAAAATTTAAAACTAATAAAACCAAATTTATCCTATTTATCAGGAACTAAAACTCTCCTAGAAACGTTGCAACAAACTTCTCCTTGGGTATAGTTGATGAGCACTGGCACTCTTGCCTAACCCATCCCCAGCAACGAGGACATCTGCTGTAATTCAAATTTTAAGCTTTCCAGACTCTATTAGTAGAGAAAGGCTCAGGAAAAGATGTTTTATAATTTGCAACTCTTATAAAAATATATTTGCATACTTTAATCTTATTTTTGTAAATCAATGACAAAATCTCCATATGAATATGCATATGTGCTTTTGTCTATGATATATATGAGCATGAAGGAAAATATATGCATACACATTTAAGCTTTTATGTGGATTTCCTCAAGATGGGTTGTATGGATGGAGAAGGCATAAAAAGAATGAGGCAAACTGAAGAAAACATCATTAACTGTAATGGGATTGTATGCATGCATTTAAATAATATATAGCAATCATTTTTAATGTTTCTCACATATCATTATATTAAAATAGTAATTTTTATCACAGTATACATGATGAGATGCCATTTTTATTTTTTAGAAAATACATGTGTTTGTATGTGCCTACAAAAATAACGCCCAATATTCACTGAGCTCTTACTTTGTGCCATACATACATACCAAAGATATATACCTTTAAGTCCTCTCAATAAGGCTATGAGATGAGTAGTTTGTATTATTCCCAGTTTACAGATGTGGGAGCCAAAGCTTGGAGAGTTCAGTGACCTTCCCAAGATCACCCAACAGGAAGTGAAAGAACACAGGTCACATTAATAGTCATTATCCCTGGGAGTGAGATAAGGGTGGTGGGGGGAGAGAGGAACAGAGGGCTTACATGGTCCCCTTTACTTACCTCGGAACATTTTCACTATTTTATGATAAGACAATGTTTTAAACACAAGTTGAGATTTTCTTTTAATTTGATCTACATTTTGCCATAAAAGTGAAAAAATCTTGCTTTCCTTTTCTCTCCCCTTCCCATTACTTAAATTTATTTTCCCCATTTATTTCTCTATATCATGTTTCCTTAGTTTTACTTCTGCCTCTTAACACTGTTCAGTCTCCTCAATGTTTCTCTCTCATCTTCAAAGTAAGATAAATTATATCCCCTACCCCCTCACACACATACACACAAGTCCCAGGGAAAACAAACCAAGCTCTCTAGTCAAGCTTACAGAGGATTACACATGTCACAGAAATGCATTTTGTTGTGAAACAGACCTGAATGCAAACTTCTAGAGAACTGGACCATCAATCATTATTTGAGGAGGGTGATCAGGCAATTTGCTTGGGGTACCATGAGGCAGAATTTATTGTCAAACACCGTGAGAAAGAAAGAGAACCAAGACAGACAATGAGGTTACTTCAAAGTACCTGTATTAAACAGGGATTGGAATGCTGCACTCCAGTGTTAAATCTCACAGCAGTATGAGAAAAATTTTGACTCAGAGAGAGAAAATCTCTTCAGCCTCTTAAATCACTAGAGCCCTACCTCCGCTTAGCTCCTGACTTTGAGATGTTCCAAGCTCCTGTTGGAAATGGTGATAGGGAGTGGATTAGACACAGTTGGGCTTTTACACTTAAACCTTGAGCATTAATGGTTCAGCAAAGCAAGGTTTTCCCATTAGAGCCACCATACTTTCAAGTCCAACTATTGATAAGCCCCCAAGTTTAACTCATCTGTAAGAAATATGCACGCATGTTGGCCATAATCTAGAGTACACATCTTAAAGTAGAATCAGGAGTCTAGGAAAACAGCCAAGTTGAGACTGCCTTAGCTAGAAAAACAGTATTTCTCACATATTGTTGGGCTTAAAAGAATAAAAGTTTTCTCAACACCGACATCAAATATACTAACAGCAGCACATTTAAGGGAAGTGAGAGATATCCTTTAAATGAACCTATTTTTCAAAAAGACTCCGCATACACAAATGTTAATATTCTTTATTGCAGGAGAAAAAATTATTTCTACAAAGCATTCTCAACAAATCTGATCATTGAACGTGAACTCATTTTTTGTTGTTGTAATAAATACACAGAGATGTTCTCCTCCACAGTGGGCTCAGTTTCAAAAATCTTGTTTGTACTTACAACTTGTTCCAAGATTCTGAGTGAGGTTTGACCCTAGGTTGCAACATCTAGTATCCAGATTTTTCTTTATCACTTTTATCTGGAAATTTACCTGAATTCTGAAAAGACCATGGGAAGTGAGACACTGAAAAAGGCAATATGCCATGAAAAAATTACTAAAATAATCTAAAATTATGTTTCCCTAGCGTAAAGGGAAATTCACCAGGATTCTCCTAAGTGCTAACATTTCTCCATTGTTACTAAAATACTCCTAGGAATGAGATTCCATAATAGTTTCCCTCTGGGGACCATTACTATGGGGCAAGGGAGGGGAGGGGCTTGAACACAATGAGAAGACAGTTGAATGCAGTGAGGCAAAGGTAAGTGTAACAAGTACAAGCTGGGAATGAGTGAGGAGGAATTTTCTTCTTTTATGGAAGGAAATAACAATAACAGAAATAAATAAAGCACCCATCATGGGCCAGTCACTATGTCAAGTTCTTTCCTTCTAACCCACATATGAAGACTTTTATTCTTTCCATTTTGAAGATGAGAAAACTGGGCCTTTAAAAAAGTACTTGTCCTTAGTCACACAGCTAGAAAGTGACAGAGGTGAAGTGAAATCTTTCTGCTGTCTTATCCTAAAGTCTTTGCTTTTAATCACAGGAGAGAAAGATGCTGCTCAATATGAGATATAAACAGAATAGAAAACTTGTATAAGGTATGCACATGGGTAAGAGAAGAGAGGGGAGAGGGGAGGAGGAGAAAGGGAGAGAGAGAGAAAACAGGGCTTACCTGTACAACCACAGGAAGTCACCCAGGTGTGATGGGGACTACGTTGTTTCCAAGCTACTGAAAGATTTCCCTGTTTGCATCCCTCAGCTGCCAAACTAATTCAGAATCCCCTTGCTATTGTATACGCTCCTGTACATTATAAATATATGTATTACTCTATTCCCACAGATAATGAAAAATCTTTGCTAATGAAACAAGGAAAAGGAGCCAAGCTGTGAGATTCAAGTTGCAGCACATTCAAAGTTGGATTGATTTTGAGTTGTTAATTAAACTTTACCTGGGATCTCTATCTCCAGAACCCAGACCAAACTCTGTAATACAACCATGAACATATATGACTCCATTTCCATTACAACATACTCTGTTAATTCTGCCTAAAATAAACAAGGCACTGAGCCACTATACTTGCCCATTCAATTCTCAGCACCCCAGCGTGAGTGTAACAGAGAAACCATGTCCAGAGGATCATGCAAGATAAAATCTATGGAATCAACAATTTCTATAACATAGTCTCTATATCAGCTGGGTCTTTGCTTGTGTTATTTTATTAACAAACAACAGAAGTGGCTCTGCCTACCTTGAGAAAAACAGCTTTATTGGGAGTGTTATAGGGTCACTTATTAAAGAAACTACTAAATCGCCAATCTTAGAAGAAAAAAAGGAAGCAGGGATCCAATCAGCAGGATCTGATCAACAGTCTGGGTGACAACACCACAAAGCAGCGGCTCCGAGCACCTTCTCTTGCTGGAATCACTGAACTCAATATTTAAAGTGTCCAAAATGAGAATCAATCCATTTGCCTTTGTTTGGGTCACTCGCTGACACTTTGGCTAGGAAGAGCAAGGCAACTTACTGACAGTCCCACCCAGAAGCTATATGAATGAGGGAGAAGAGATAACTACCCAAAAGAAAGCTGGGAAGAGAATTCCCCAAAGTGGGAGAAGTGTAAAATGGGTGCTAAGTAGAGGAAAAAATCCACTACAGCATCCCCAGGCTTCGATTTCTCTCAGAAAACTTCCATTGTTGTTGGTTTGAGCTGTACTTTTTCATTCATATTCCCTTTCCCTTTCCTTCTCCCTCTCCCTCTCCCTCTAGAAAGGGAGGGAGGGAGAAGAGAAGAAGACAGGAACATTAAGAAAAAAGAATGGCTTTCAACAATATCCAGGGCAACCATTCTGCCTTAAAATAATGAGCTTATAACACAATATCCAGGGCAACCATTCTGCCTTAAAATAATGAGCTTATAACACAGGCAATTTTTTAAGACTCTTGAAATGTTATAATAACAATAAAAATGTTGGCTTTGGCAAGTTAAAACAGCTATCTTCTAAGAGGATGGAGTTTGATGAATGTGGGGCCATTTGTTGGGCTGACACCTTGATATGCAAAAATCTGGGAGAAGAGACAGAGAGTAGGGCATGTGTAATAGAAGAGAATTTGGAGTGCAGGGAGAGGAGAATATGGAATGGGAATTCAGAAAGTATATTCAGTTAACTGCAAATCCAACACTGCTCAGGACATATAAACTGAGGCTGCTGCTTTGGGAAAGACATTTATGGTCTGTGCGCCATGACTGAGCTGACAGAGGTGATCAGCGAAGCAAGACTGAAAAGCAAAATGTAGAGTATACGTGTAAAGGGCAGTGTATGTGGAACTAGAGAGGGAATAAGATTAACAGAATATCTGCCTTGGCATCTAGTGGCCTTCCAAGTCCAGTATGTCCCTCCTGAAGGATGGCCAAATCTTTAGGCCCTTGGGTTCAAAGACGTACCCCTCATTCCTTATGATAAATTCCTCTCAAATTGAGCCAGATGGATTGGTTTCTGGTTTATTGCTATCAAAATAATTCCAGTATATGACAAATGTCTTTAGTGAAGCTTTGGGATGAAAGTTCAAGGCCTGGCCAGGAAGCGCATTGGACAATGCCAACAGAGTGCAGCCTGGATGCCAAGATGGAGCACTGGATGCAAGGAAGGAGGAAGGAGAGGCCTGGGAGGGAGGAACCCTGCTATGGAAGCTTCAGCCTCAGAAACTGTGGAGATGGAGATACGAACATGTTGGCAGACATCATCATGAAGATGTGACAGGGCTTCCTGGTGGTGCCGTGGTTAAGAATCCGCCTGCCAATGCAGGGGACACGGGTTCAAGCCCTGGTCCGGGGAGATCCCACATGCCCCAGAGCAACTAAGCCCGTGCACCACAACTACTGAGCCTGCACTCTAGAGCCCGTGAGCCACAACTACTGAAGCCTGTGCACCTAGAGTCCGTGCTCCGCAACAAGAGAAACCACAATGAGAAGACCGTGCACCGCAACGAAGCGTAGCCCCCGCTTGCTGCAACTAGAGAAAGCCCGCATGGAGCAACAAAGACCCAACACAGCCAATAAATAAATAAATAAATAAATAAATAAATATTTTTAAAAAAAGAAGAAGATGTGACTGCTGGTTTGACTCGCGAGCTGCACCTAAGCATCAGTGGCTCCTCACCCACTACACCCATTCTTGGAATGTGTGTTTCACTTGCCTTCTCCATGCTAGAAGCTGCCAAGGACACAGCCTGGAGATAGTCATGTGGTGTTGAGATCATCTGGACTTTGTGTGTAACTGAACCCAGTTAAGTCCTCTATGTAAACTTTTAAGATTTGACTGATAGGTGCAGAAAACTACTCATCTTGCAGCCACCCATGACAAGCCTCATAAATTCATTCCCTTGTTCATTAACCCTGCCACCTACAAATCTGGAGTGGTCTGCCTCTTTCTTTGGTTTCTCCCTGCCCTCCATGTATGGGTGCTAGTTTCAGATTACACTCGGGGGAGCTCCCAGGGAAGTTGCGAACAAACAAGAGCCATGGAGTAGCAGTCCAAACCAATCTGCCAACTCAGGAAAATAGTAATCACAAGCAGAGATCCAAAACTTGCAGTTCTGGTGGGTGTTCCACTGCTAGCCTCACGGTCTCTGTTATGTGAATCCTAACACTCCTAGCAACCTCCCTCAGATGGTGAGCAACCTGAGTGATGAGAAGAGTCATCACACACCAGGTCCAGGTGCATGATGAACTTGCAGCTTTGAACAGTGAGGAATTATGTTGAACAGCTATTCAGAGTGAATAGAAGTTCACTGGGTAAGGCAAAACCTCAGCTGATACAAGAAAAGTGATGGAGAAGGGCATGCCCACTGCAAGGGGAGTGAATGCTGATACAGAGCCACTAACATGAGGAGCAGGGGATGAACATCAATTGTCATTAACTTAGTTGCATCCACAATGAACCATAATAAACTGAGCTTCCCTGACAGAAAGAAAGGAGGAGAAAAAGCAATAATTAACAAAAGAGTATGGTCTTGTTTGTGGGGAGGAGGGACTGAAATCTTCTTTATCCTGATTAAATAGGATTAACTTTAAAATATCTCTACTGGGGCTTCCCTGGTGGCGCAGTGGTTGAGAGTCCACCTGCCGATGCAGGGGACGCGGGTTCGTGCCCCGGTCTGGGAGGATCCCACGTGCCGCGGAGCCGCTGGGCCCGTGAGCCATGGCTGCTGAGCCTGCGCGTCCGGAGCCTGTGCTCCAAAACGGGAGAGGCCGCAACAGTGAGAGGCCCGCCTATCGCAAAAAAAAAAACACCAAAACTCTATTAAGTCTTCCCAGCCAGATTCAAGGATGGTTGAGTCTAAGAAATACAGAAATGGCATAGAAAAGACCTAGCATAGTGGTTAAAATCTTGGGCTCTGGGGTCACATACATTATGGTTAATTATGTTCTTCTACTTACCAGCAGTGACCTGGTCAAGTTTACTCTAAGTAACGAAGTAACTCTTACCGCTGAGTTGCTGAAGGTTTCAATGAGAAAATGCACAGAAAGTTTAGAAATGTGACCATCACCCCATACTCAGGAAATATCAATAACAACAAAGTGATCTTAAAAGCATTCTGTCACTGCAATTTCAAGGGATTAACCTACTTTTATGTGCCCCTGTGAAGTCTCTACCATTTGCGCATATTTAACAAATTTAGAGTTGATATGATACTGGGGAAAATCAATGAAATCAATGACAGAATTGAGATTCCAAATGTTCTCAAGTAGCTGAGATGATAATCCAACTCTGACATAAGGAAATAGAATTCTGTGACTTATTCTATGTCAGGTACCATACTGACCACTGGGAATATAAACATGATTAAGAAGTGGTCTCTGCTCTCAATAAGCTCAAAGTATAGTTGGAAAGAGAGGCATCCACCAACAAATGTGATCTCCTGTATAAGCATAGTTGCAGGGCCAACTATGGAAAGTGTGTATCCAGAGGAAGGGTGTGTAATCCTCCAAAGAATGGGAGGGAGGAGGAAATTGAGGGAGTCTCATCTTAGCTCAATTCCAGGCAGAGGAAACACAATATGCAAAGGAATGAAACAGTAAATGGCATGGCATATTTGAGAAACTATATTAAAAAAAAAGATTAGTGAGTGATAGGAGTAAAGAATGGAGAAATGTAAGCTGAGCAAGATGTTGAGAGACCTCAAGTGTCATGTGAAAGAGCCTGGAGTTTGTCTTGAGGGGAGCAACAGACAAGTTACTAGCTTATTCAAGAAATAATATGTACCAGACATTTTCCTAGGCACTGAGAATATAGCTGGTAGCACACAGGAGTTCCTGCCTTCCTAGGGCTTATATTTTAATGGGAAAAGGGAATAGACTACGAGCACATAAATTAATAAAATGTTTTTCTTTTCAGGCAGTATTAAGTGCTATCAAACTACAAAGGAAGTGTAACAGGGTAAAAGAATAGTGATGCAGATGGAGATACAACTGGAGCCAGTGTGCTCTGTGATTGCTTCTCTGAAAAAGTGACATTCAAGCTGACACCTCAATAACAAGGCAAATTTGGTAGCACAACTGTCCAAGATGTAAAAAATGTAAATTCAACTACTCCTTATTTTAAGAGAGAGAAAGAACGCAATGAGTTTGGAGCATGTGAGCGGGGGAAGACTGGTAGAAGACACAACTAGAGAAGATAGGACCCAGATATCATTGGGCAAGGGTTCCCTGAGGGAACGGTGGAGCTAGCCAACCCTTCAGGCATTTCTGGAACTCTGTTGGGGTGTTTTTTGTTAGTGACAATGACAGAAACTCCCTCCTGACATAGAGAAGCCGGAATCCAGGACTGCTGGGCTTTCTGTATCACACAAGATGGTCCACACATCAAAGAGCTGTCATTCATCCTACATGACTTTCTAATGTCTCAGTAGACATTCATTTAGATAAAATGCTGCTTATAATTTTCTGAGCCTAGAACCTAAATCCATTTTTGCATCATAACACAATATTTTTAAATGAAGTTTTAATAACTCCTAATTTCCCAGAAATACAAATACCTTATAAACTGAAAGAAGCATGTACTTTTTTATCCTGAACATTACCAACAACATTTCAGGATATAATGTCACCAGTAGCAATGCTGCTTGAGTATTTGAGTCTCTAGTCAAAGCACAAATGTGTATCAATCTGCATTTGTCATTCACATATTCCTGGCAATTCCCCTTATAGATGCAAGCATTTACTTTCTTATGTCTTCTAGTGTAATTATGCCTATGGATGTACATACTGAAATACATGTTCCATTATTAAAAAATCACTTTCCTGACTTCACTGGTGAATTTTACCAAATATTTACAAAGAATTATCACCAATTCTCCTCAAACTCTTTCAAAAAAAGTCAAAGAAGAGGGAATACTCAAACTTCTTTTATGAGGCCAGCATCATCCTAATACCAAAACCGGGGGGATGGTGGGGCGAAAAAAAGCACTACTAGAAAATAAAACTACAGGCCAATATCCCTGATGAATAAAGATGCCAAAATTCTCAATAAAACACTAGCCAACCAAATTCAGCAGCACATTAAAAGGATCATTCACCACAACCAAGTGGGATTTATCCCTGGGATGTAAGAATGGTTCAACATATACAAATCAATCAACATGATAAGACTCATTAATAGAATGATAGAAAAGAAACATATGATATTCTCAATAGATACAGAAAAAGCATTTGACAAAATTCAACATCCATTCATGATAGAAACCCTTAACAAATTAGGCATAGAAGGAACATACCTCTACATAATAAAGGTGATATATAACAAGCTTACAGCTAACATCGTACTCAGTAGTGAAAGGTAGAAAGCTTTTCCTCTAAGATCAGGAAAAGATAAGGATGCCCACTTTCACCACTCCTATTCAACACAGTACTAAAAGTCCTAGATACAGCAATCAGGCAAGATAAAGAAATAAAAGGTATCAGAATTGAGAAGAAAAAAGTAGAACTGTCTCTATTTGCAGATGACATGATTTTATATATAGAAAAGTGTAAAGACTCAACCAAAAAACCATTAGATCAAATAAACAATTTCAGTAAAGTTGCAGGATACAAAACCAACACACAAAACTCAGTAGCATTTCTATACAATGATAATAAATTTTCTGAGAAAGAAATAAAGAAATCAATCTCATTTACAATAGCATCAAAAACAATAAAATGCATAGGAGTAACTTTAGCCCAAGAGGTGAAAGATCTCCACTCTGAAAACTGTAAGACATTGATGAAAAAAATCAAAAAAGACACAAATAAATGGAAAGGTATACCATCTTCATGGCATGGAGGAATTAATATGGTTAAAATGTCAATACTACTGAAAGTCATCTATAGAGTCAATGCAATCCCTTTCAAGATTCCAAAGGCATTTTTTACAGAAGTATGAAAAAACAGTGCTAAAATGTATATGGAACCACAAAAGATTCTGAATAGCCAAATAAATCCTGAGAGAGAAAAACAAAGCAGGAGGCATCACACGTCCTGATTTCAAGCTATCCTATAAAGTTATAGTCATCAAAACATAAAAACAGACTGGCATAAAAGCAGATAAATAAACCAATGGAACAGAATCAAGGGCCCAGAAATAAACCTAAGCATATATGGTCAACTAATATTGACAAGGGAGCCAAGAATAGTCAATGAAGAAAAGACAGTCTCTTCAATAAATTGTACTAGCATAATGGGATATTTGCATATAAAATAATGAAACTGGACCCTTAACTTACACTACTCACAAATACTAATTCAAAATGGATTAAAGATTTAAATATAAGAACCAAAATCATGAAAATCCTAGAAGAAAAGATAGGAATAAAGCACCCTGAGATGGATCTTGGTTATGATTTTTTGGATATGACACCTAAAGCACAAGCAAAAAAAAAAAAAGTAAACAAGTTGGACTACATCATACTACAAATCTCCTATACAGCAAAAGAAACCATCAACAAAGTGAAAAGACAACCTACAGAATGGTATAAAATATTTGCAAACCATATATCTGATAATAGATTAACATCCAAAAATACATAAAGAACTTATACAACTCAATAGCAAAAAATCAAATAAGCCAATGAAAAAAATAGACAAAGGACCTGAATAGACATTTTTCCAAAGAAGATATACAAAAAGCCAACAGGTACATGAAAAGAAGCTCAACAGCACTAGTCATTAAGGAAATGCAAATCAAAACCACAATGAGATATTACCTCACACCTGTTAGAATTGCCATTATCAAAAAAAGATAAAAAATGCTGGCATGGATGTGGAGAAAAGGGAACCCTTGCACACTGTTACTGGGATTGTAAATTTGTATAGCCACTATGGAAAACAGTATGGAGGACCCTTAAAAAATTAAAAATAGAACTAACACATGATCTAGCAATTCCACTTCAGGAAAATATTCAAAGCAAATAAAAACACTAACTCAAAAAGATATCTGGGGCCTCCCTGGTGGCGCAGTGGTTGAGAGTCCGCCTGCCGATGCAGGGGATACGGGTTCGTGCCCCGGTCTGGGAGGATCCCATATGCCGCGGAGCGGCTGGGCCCGTGAGCCATGGCCGCTGGGCCTGCGCATCCGGAGCCTGTGCTCCGCAACGGGAGAGGCCACAACAGTGAGAGGCCCGCATACCGCAAAAAAAAAAAAAAAAAAAAAAAAAAAAAAAAAGATATCTGCACCTGCATATTCACAGCAACATTATTTACAATAGCCAAGTCATGGAAACAACCTAAGTGTTCTCTGATGCATGAATGGATAAAGAAGTTGTGAGACCCATACACACACACACTGAAATATTATTTAGCCATAAAAACTAGGAAATCCTCCCACTTGTGACAACATAGATGGACCTTGAAGGTATTATGCTAAGTGAAATAAATCAGACAAAGACAAATACTGTATGACCTCCCTTATATGTGGAATTAAAAAAATAAATAAAACTCAGACTCTGAAAAAGAGGTCAGACTGGTGGTTACCAGAGACAGAGAGTGATGGGAGTTAGAGGAAGGTGGTCAAAAGGTAACAACTTCCAGTTACAAGCTAAGTAAGTACTAGGAATGTAATATATGACATGATGATGATACCTAACACTGCTGTATGATAAATAGGAAAGCTGTTAAAAGAGTGAACCCTAAGAGCTCTCATCACAAGGAGATATTTCCTTTTTTCTTTTCTTCTTTCTCTTTTTATTGTATCTATATGAGATGATGGATGTTATCTGAACCTATCGTGGTAATCATTTCACAAAATATGCAAATCAAATCATAATGCTGTGCACCTTAAACTTACACAGTGATGGATGTCAATTATTTCTCAATAAAACTGAAAATAACTGCTTTTATGTTGTTATTACATAAAATAATTCTATTTTTTAAAGTTAGTGATCAGGTAGATTATATCATCTGTAAAATTCATTACAAGAGAGTAAAGGGGGTGACTTAAAATATTTGTTTATAATATGGAATCTCTGGATCTCACAGAGGTGGGGACCACCATAGGATATGGGGGAAAATGTGGACTTTATTCTAAGTTCAATGAGAAGTTTGAAGTGTAGTAAACAAGGGATTGTGGTGATCTGACTTGCAGTTTTAATAGCTTACATCTCCATTTGCTGAAACCTGGTGGAAGGAGGCAGAAGGAAATCACAGAGACCAGTGAGACACCTGATACAGGGGTCAAGGCAAGCAACGATGGAGACCCAGACTAAGATGCTAAGAATAGAGTTGATATAAATTCATTTCCTGACTATTTATAACACCCTTGAAATATTTGAAGGCTGTCATCATATCATCCCACATTATTGGGTGGACCAAAAGGTTCGTTTGGTTTTTTCTGTAAGATGGCTCTAGTAGCATTTAGTTGTCTTTAACTTCATTTGAAACAATTTTGTTAGATTGTATGTGACAGCTGTCATATCAGCGTGCATTTTTAAAAAAGACATCAAAATTGGTGAGTTTTTGTGTAGCCATTATAATACTGAAGATGGAAGAAAAATAGCAACATTTTTGGTCTATTATGCTTTATTATTTCAAGAAAGGTAAAAACACAACTGAATGTACAAAAATGTTTGTGCAGTGTATGGAGAAAGTGCTGTGACTGACTGAACGTGTCACAAGTGGTTTGCGAAGTTTTGTGCTGGAGATATCTCTCTGGACGATGCTCCACAGTGGGGTAGACCAGTTGAAGTTGATAGTGATCAAATCGAAACAATAATTGAGATCAATCAATGTTATACCATGCGGGAGATAGCCGACATACTCAAAATATCCAAATCAAGCACTGAAAATCATTGCACCAGCTTGGTTATGTGAATCTCTTTGATGTTTGGGTTCCACATAAGTTAGGCAAAAAAAAACCTTTTTGACCATATTTCTGCATGCGATTCTCTACTGAAATGTAATGAAAACATTCCGTTTTTAAAACAAATTGTGACAGGTGATGAAAAGTGGATACTGTGCAACAAGGTAGAATGGAAGAGATCGTGGGGCAAGTGAAATGAACCACCACCACACCAAAGGCCAGTCTTCATCCAAAGAAGGTGATGTTGTGTATATGGTGGGATTACAAGGGAGTCCTCTATTATGAGCTCCTTCCAGAAAACCAAATGATTAATTCCAGCAAATACTGCTCCCAATTAGACCAACTGAAAGCAGCACTCTATGAAAAGTGTCCAGAATTAGTCAACAGAGAACGCATAATCTTCCATCAGGATAACGCAAGACTGCATGTTTCTTTTATGACCAGGCAAAAACTGTTACAGCTTGGCTGGGAAGTTCTGATTCATTCACCGTATTCACCAGACATTGCACCTTCGGATTTCCACTGATTTCAGTCTTTACAAAGTTCTCTTAATGGAAAAAATTTCAATTCCCTGGAAGACTAAAAAAGTTACCTGGAACAGTTCTTTGCTCAAATAGATAAAACGTTTTGGGAAGATGGAATTATGAAGTTCTCTGAAAAACGGCAGAAGGTAGTGGAACAAAAGGGTGAATATGTTGTTCAATAAAGTTCTTGGTGAAAATGAAAAATGTGTCTTTTATTTTTACTTAAAAAACTGAAGGCACGGGCCTCCCTGGTGGCGCAGTGGTTGAGAGTCCGCCTGCCGATGCAGGGGATACGGGTTCGTGCACCGGTCCAGGAGGATCCCATGTGCCGCGGAGCGGCTGGGCCCGTGAGCCATGGCCGCTGAGCCTGCGCATCCGGAGCCTGTGCTCCGCAGCAGGAGAGGTCACAGCAGTGAGAGGCCCGCGTACTGCAAAAAACAACAACAACAACAACAAAAAACTGAAGGCACATTTTGGCCCACCCAATATTTTCCTCTTTTTGTTAAACATGTCCAGACTCTTCCATTATATTCTACATGACACAGTTTCTAGACTTCTCTCCACCTTGTGAACAAAGATATCTTTGTTGACATCTTCTGAAAAATGTCTAGGCTATCACTATCCCTCTTAAATAGAATTTCCAAAATTGAAGGCAATTCCTCAAATGGGATTTGATGTATTTTCGGAACAGTAAATCACCTGGCACTTGTGACCTCTCTACCCTATCTACTGCAGAATGAAGTAGCATTTTGTGCACCTGCATTGCACTATTTACATTCAGCTTGTGATAAAATATGACTTCTCTTCCTGCCTCAGACATTCTTTGAGCCTATACACCAGTCTTTACATTTCTAAGAACATTACCCTGATTAGTTTTGATTTCTTCCTATCCTTTACCACTGGAATGAAATATCACATCATGAATTACACATTACAAAAAGCCTCTGAAAAAATGAAGGCAGCAGCGTATGTGTGACAAATTCCAGCTGTGTAGTCCAAACAGCAGGTGTCATAGTATTTGCCGTTTTTTTCATAAGCACCAACTTGTATAGGTGGAGTCTCTTCTTGAAGTCACTTTCTCTCAGGCAGATGTGTTTGTTCTGTCACACCTCTATCTAGCAGGAGAAACATCTTTCTTTCAGTGCATCCAGTGTACTGCGAGAGAGGATGCTTCATGAAGTTATGAGTTCCTCATCATTGAAAGTAGGTAAGCAAAAATAAATTCTCTCTGCTTGAAGATGTTAAACAGAAAATTCAGATTAATAGTAACTGCAAGGCCGTAAATTACTAGATGACACTTAGGATCCTTATAATTCTTAAATCCTAATGATTCCATGATTCTTGTCATCTTTTTTCAACTGGGCTTGCAGTTACCCTGCTTCTCTTACTTGGCACTTGTGGGATAACTCCATGAAAACCACTATTCCAGCTATCTACTGCTATATAACAAACAATCCAAAAATGTAGTGACAGAAAGCAACAACCATTTTATTATGCTCATGGATCCTGTAGGTTAGGATTTTGGACAGGGAACAAAAGGGCTGGCTTGTCTCTCTTCCTCAATGTCTGAGCCTCTGTTTGGAAGACATGCGTGGCTGCGGTGACTCGGATGTCTGGATATGACTTAAACAACTGGGGGCTGGAACCATCTGGGTTTTCTCACTCACAACACGTTTGACACCTGGGCTGAGATGACACAGAAGCTAGTTTCAGCTGAAACTATTGACTGGAGCATCGGGAGGCTGTTCCTTGGGGCTTAGGCTTCCTCACAGTATGGAGGCTTAAGAGTAGTCAAAGTTCTTACACAGAGGCTTAGGACTCCAAGGGCAAGTGTTCCAAGAGCTAACACTCCAAGAGCAAGGTGGAAACTTCATGGTATTTTATGACCTAGCCTCAGAAGTCATCTAGCACCACTTTTTATAGGTTCAATCTACCAAAGACCTTCCCAGATTTAAGGAGAGGTGACATAGACCCCATCTCTCCATGGGAGAGATGTCAAAGAACACGCAGCTGCATTTTAAAGTTGCCATATTCTTTATAGCGCATATTTTTAAATTTCAGATAACAACAACCAAGGAGTCTTTTTTTCTTCTTCTTCTAAATTTCCAGACTTTAATTGAAGGTATGTACCCATGTAGCTTATAGGCAGACTCGGGCTTCTAAGCACAACAGGGGAGAAAAGAGTGAACCAAAGCTTCCAGTGGACAAAATGGAGATTTTTCTGGAGCCAAGGACACGTATGCATTTGGAGTGAAAAGAAGACTGATATTCTGGACACCTGCTGCTTCCTTTATAGACCCTAGGAGATCCAAGATTAAGCTCTGCAGCACTCCAAACCCTGGGAGAAAAAGCCTTGCTCAGACTCAATTTATTGGACACTGACCTTTAACCCACTGAAATTGGTATGTGTTCCGCAAGTCTCTCAATGTTCTGTTTTGGCTAATTTGTTACCCAGACATGCCTCATTCTCACCTGGAGACTATAAACATGCCTGGGCCTGGGAGAAGAGGTGCAGAGAAAGAGATGACTACGCTTCCCACAGAGACTCATCAGGTTCAACTTCTGAGCAACAATGGAAAGGAAGGAAAGCTATCTCAGCAAGGGAATTGAAATGCTAGAAGAAGAACTCCCCTCCTGGCTGAGTGTAGTGCCATTCTCTGTACCAGCCACCACCTAATTATTCTTCACTGCACATCAGTAAAGGCTGATGTGATTAAAATCATAAATCAGCCCTGTGTTTCTGTGGAGCTGGGTGTGTTCATTAAGGGTGCAACATTATCAAAAAGGAAGGCTTTGGTCAAGTCACGGAACTTCTCTCTGTTTAGCTCAAGATACCAGCATTCTGGGTTTGGAGATGTTGACCTTTCAGTTCAAACTCCAGATCTTCGAAATTGAAGGCAGATTACAAGGCAGCATCCCTATCTTTTACAGGAGGCCCTGCAATCATGGGCAAGTGGAAGAAATGAGATTGTTATATGGTGATTGATCAGTCTTTTATAATGGTAGTTAAAGAGTGTTAACTAATTTAACTAAGCACTTACCATGCAAGTGCCAAACTGTTTAACATGTATCATCTGATTTCATTCTTGTAACAATCCCATTTTACACATACAGAAACTGAGACCCAGAGCAGTGAAGTGAACTAGTCAAAATTACATTGTTTGGAAGTGATGGAGCCAGAATTTGAGATAAGACAGTCTACCTCTATCCATACCCAGGACTTTAACCACTAGGAAGTATTGCCTCTGCTCAGGAGCATATGGGAGAACCCTTCTAGGCACTCCCCAGGCATTCAGGAAGGTCTGGAGAAAGTGATGCCTGACCCGAGTCTTCAGGGTAAGGAGAAACCAGCTAGGCTGAGAAAGGGTAAAGGGTGGTACAGGGAGACCACTGCTGGTACAACTGTGGGTAAGGGCCTGAAGACTGTTGAGAGCCAGGATAAAAGCTCCTCAAAGTCAGGAATTGCATTTTCTTGCTCACCATGGAAGCATTTACTACCTGGCATGTGCCTGGCACATGATAGCCACATGAAAAGCCAAAGGAGTACAGGAGTCACAAGCATGGGCTCTGGGGTCAGACTGCCAATGTTGAGCTATGAGACTTCAAATGATTGGCTTCACCTCTGTGAGCTTTGGTTTTTCTATCTGTAGAAACAAGAGGTGAGAATAGAATCTGTCTCCTAAACTTGTTGTGAGGGAGGGTCAAATGAGATCGTGTGGGTAAAATGCATACGTAGTCTAGTGCCAGCCACAGAGTCAGAGCTCAAAAAGAGGTAGGGCTTCCCTGGCGGTGCAGTGGTTGGGAGTCCACCTGCCGATGCAGGGGACACGGGTTCGTGCCCTGATCTGGGAAGATCCCACATGCCGCAGAGCGGCTGGGCCCGTGAGCCATGGCCGCTGAGCCTGCGCGTCCGGAGCCTGTGCTCCGCAACGGGAGAGGCCACAGCAGTGAGAGGCCCGCGTACCGGGAAAAAAAAAAAAAAAAAAAAAAGGTAATGATAGTTTTTTATTGTTAGTCCCCCAGTAAGTCTTTGGCAAGGGAATGAATGATTGATGTGGGCATGATTATTAGAGGGCATGACTTATTAGAAGGATTTCAGTATGAATCTAGAGGGTGAGAGACAAGTGGTACAAGGGAAAGCTGAGGCCAAATTGGACATCCACACTTTGCCTGCTGTCTTCTCCTAATATTTTGTGATCTTAATGGTGATAGTGATGAGGAGTAAAAGAGAGGTACCACCTTACATTTATACTGCAATTTGCACTTCACAACATACTTCCATAGTCATTATTTTATCCAGTCTTCCAAGCAAATACATGACAAATATATGATGTGTGTGACTTGTTCCCATTTTGCATAAATCTAAGAAGCCCAGAGAGTATAAGTACCTATAAAAAGTCAACAGGCTGATAACAGAAAAAGAAAGCCCAATTATTCTGACTCCTGGCTCTTTATCCCTCCACATGGATAACAGAGCCAGTGCAGACACTCTCAGGAAATTTCCTTAACACCAGAGAATCTGGTTTGACACCTTTGCTGGCTATTCACCAAACCTCGCTTCTTTTCCTCCTGGAACATGTCTTTACTACAGTTTCTTTACTACATTCACTTCATGTTTAAAAGTATCTTAGAGTGTTTGTTTTTGTCAGAATGGCTGACAATTTTCTTTTAGTTTATGATGATGATAATAATACTCCTCCCTTAAAAAAAACATTCAAACTGTCTCAATCCTTGAGGCAATTTTTTTTAACTAAAAAATACCAGCCTGAACTTTTCAAAGAAGAAAATTATTATTATTATTATTATTTTTTGCTTTACGTGGGCCTCTCACTGTTGTGGCCTCTCCCGTTGTGGAGCACAGGCTCCAGACGCGCAGGCTCAGCGGCCATGGCTCACGGGCCCAGCCGCTCCGCGGCATGTGGGATCCTCCCGGACCGGGGCACGAACCCGTGTCTCCTGCATCGGCAGGCGGACTCTCAACCACTGCGCCACCAGGGAAGCCCAAGAAAATTATTAAAATTCCTTTAGCTTGATAAATAGAAATCATCTCTTCTTGTTCTGCATAAATGTACTTCGTATGTACATTTACTACATCACTATATTTTCCTTGCAGTTAAGTGTGACCATGTACCTTAACTCTGGTCAATGGATCATGGGCAGAAGCTATCTGTGGCACTTCCAGGTCTGATACATGAGATCTTTCTTTCCCCTTGAGCAGCAACATTAGAATTTGAAGATAGCACATCTACAAGACTAGAGGAGCCTAGATCCCTAAACCTTAGCTTTGGATGAAACTGCCAACTGCTCCAGAACACCTATTTTGGGAATTACATGAGCAAGAAATACATTTCTATTATGCTAAGTCACTGAGGCTTATCTGTTTCAGCAACCAGCATCACCTTAACTAACAAAGGCATGGAAAAAGAAATATTACAAACCCAGACACTCACTAAGACCATCTTCAGAATTCCCAGGACCTATAGTTCCATGACCCTTTGCTTCTTTATTAGAATTACATTATGTCCCCTTCTTGAAAGCAGCTGGTAATAGATAAAAATTGCAAGACTGTAAATTCATTTTGGGCAAGAGTCCTAACTACCTTCATGTCCTCAGCACCTCACACAATACCAGGCACAGAGTAGCTGTTCAATAAAGGATGACAGAAATAACCATCCTTACAACCATCATCCGAGGAGACAACATTTGAATGGGATTTGAATAATCAGGTTTTCCAAATGGAAAAGGGTAATTTCCTTTAGGAGGTGATACCACCGAGCAGGACCCTGTGGGACTCCTGGGCACAAAAGCCTTTCTGTGTCCCCCATTTCTGGATTACAGTAAATAGGCTTCATTCAGCCTCCAGGATCTTCCCTGAGTTCCAAGGAGCAGGTTCAAACAGATGTTAATTAGGGAAGGGAGGAGGTGTTGAGACAAGGGGGGGAATGTCAAAAGAAACAATAGTTCAGCCTTGGGTCAGGGTCCTGGTTCCCCCTCAAGGGATACACACAATGATATCTTTGAGCTGTTTTGCAGATACTGAAACTCCCACCAGGTGGAAGAAGTTCTGTGTGGTGCCCACAAGCACGTAGGTCCCAGACCGGTTGGAGCCAGAAGGCTGGTGATGCTGACTCCCGTTTACCTCACCACCAACCAATCAGAAGAATGTCCACGAGCTGACCACGCCCTCTTTGAACCATTACTATCAAACTCCTCACTACCCCCTCCAGGTCAGGACACACAGTTTTAAGAGCATTAGCCAGCTGTGGCCCCCTTTGCCTGGCAAAGCAATAAAGCTATTCTTTTTTACCTCACCTAAATCTCTGTCTCCAAGATTTAATTTGGTGTCAGGAAACAGAGGCCAGATTCGGCTTCAAAGGCACTGTACAAACCATGAGATCTGCCACAACTTGGTGACAGGGTAGTAAGAGACTCTTCACATATCCAATCATTTCTTCAAAGCTATTTATTGCATACCTGTTATATGTCTGTCACTATTCCAGGAGATAAGGGTACAACAAAAATAAAACAAAGAAGATCTCTGTGTTCGTGACTTTTACATTTGAAGGGGAGCAGAATAGGCCACCCCAGAATGTGCCTCTTTAGCATGTTAAAAAGGCAACCACATGTCCAAAATGGTGTCACTTGTGCTAAAGCCCATGATACAAATCCTAGATTTAACATCTGACTTAATTACACTTTCAGCCCTCACTAGGAATGTAATCTTAATCTGCCAGTTTGGAATTTTCTGGTCGGCACCAATGAGGCAATCTGTCACATGGGCTCTCTTCATCCCTCCCCACAAGCCCCCAGGACCAAAGAAAGAAGAGGTAATCTGCATGATAGACCTTGCCCTCCCCACAAAAAGATGATGGAAGATGACCTGGCCTGAAACAATTGTTTCTTTTCTTTGGCTGAAAGCTTCCTCGCCCCACCCTCCTCCTGCCTATAAAACTCTCCCACTGTACAGAACCCCTCTGAGGGCTCTTCTGTTTACTAGATAGGTTGCTGCCTGATTCATGAGTCACTGAAGAAAGCCAATTAGGTCTTCAAATTTACTTGGTTGAATTTTTTTTTAGCAAGGATAAAGGTTATTTTGAGCTGATTAGTTTTGAGAAACAGCCTACATAGGAGAAGCTCTGCAGAGTAGAAGTTACTCTTCAGTAAGGAAAACTTACATTTATAAAAGAAATCTCCATTAGTAAGGGTATTTCTCTCTGTGTACCAGGATGAGAAGAATGAGCCTAAATCACAAGAAAATATTAATGGAGAAGGCACTAATTTAATCTGAATAACAAAGCTAACCCCTGTTAACTGTGTTTTCCTGGTAATCCTCCTTAACTGTCTTCCCAAGCCCCAACATCTGTTTTTCTTTTTTTTTTTTTTTTGGTCTTTAGCTAAATATGGTATTTAAGGTGGTGGCTTGGGCCATCTCTGGGAGTTACTCAGTTTTCTGGGGCAGCATACATGTTAATACACTTCCTTTTGTTCTCCTCTTATTAATCTTTTATTACATGGAACTCAGCCAAGAAGTCAGAAGGACAGAGGGACAATTATTCTTCCTCCCTTACACATTTTACTGCGTTTCCACACATCTGCGAAACACTTGCATACAAACCTGGGTCAGTCTGAGCTAGGCACTCAGTCGTCTGGTTACATATTATAGCAATGAGTGTGCCAGGTTAGCAATGATATGATGAGAGATACATTATGATAACAGTCCATTCTCTTAAAGCATAAGAACTCCTGTTCCAAAATTGTGAAGAAAGGAAATCTGAGAACAAATTAACCAGATACACACTTAAGAAGTTGAACCATGTAGGAATAAAAAAAAATCACTGCACCAAAAGTGGGTAGTAAAGATAATACTCTGTGGCTGGTCATTTAGTAGATGAAAGTATCAATCCATTCTGCTTCTAAGCTCTTGTTTTAAAAAAGTTAATCATATAATTTGGCTACGGGAACACCAGCGATGGCAGATGTGCTGTCCAACTGACCAGGTTAAGAAAAATAAAGGCAGATGGTTTTAGATTAAAGTCTGGATGGCAATGCTGCCATTAGAGAATTGACGTTCTGTTACCAGGCCAAGGTTCTTCCATTCTATTTACATTACTCTCTAAATTATCTGCCACCTGGTGGTCCAGGGAATCATTTAGAAGTTTAATCATAGGCAGTTGATAAAACCTCTCTAATTTGAATTCAGTGATTCAGGCAAGAAATATTTATTGAGAGCCTACTACGTGTAAAACAACACTCTAGGTCTTGGGGACTACAACTACCAAGTCAGTAAGCAAATTAAATTCTATTAAGTGCTATTAAGAGAATAAAATACAATAATGGGGGCATTACAGTGCTCAGGGAAGGCTTCTTGGAAGAAGTGACATGAGCTGAGACAGGAAAGATCATGTACTAGCTTTCAACTGCCGCATAACTAACTGCCACACATTTACTGTCTCAGAGTTTCTGTGAGTCAGGAGTCCCAAGTACAGATAAGCTGAGTACTTCGCTCAGGGTCCTACAAGCTGAAATCAAGGTGTTGGCAGGGGTTGTGATCTTATCTGAGGCTTGGGATTCTCTTCCAGGCTCAATCCTCAGCAGGATTTATTTTCTTGTGGCTGTATGACTGTGGTCCCCACTTTCTGCTAGCTGTTGTCTGGGGACCACTCTCAGCACCTAGATACCACCCTCTGGTCCTTGCTGTGCAGGCCCCTCCTCTTACAACATGCTTTCTATTAGGCCAACAGTAGAGCATCTCTCTGACACTCCACCTTCTTTTAAAGGGCTCACTTGATTAAGTCAGGCCCACCTATGAATCTCTCTTTTGAGTAACTCAAAGTCAACTCATTAATAACATCATCACAGGAGTGATCTAACACATTCATTGTTTCCACTCACAATCAAGAGGAGGGGATTACACAGAGCATGCACACTAGAGGGTGGGAATCTTGGGGATCCTCTAAAAAGTCTACCTACCAAAGATGAGAACCAGCCATTCAAAATCAGGAGAAAGCCTTTTCTGGCAGGCTCACCAGAAAGTGCAAAGAACAAATTTGATATTTTCAGGAAAGGGAAAGAAGTTTGGTCCACTGAAGCTTAATGGATGAGGCAAAGGGCAGAAAGAGGTATGGAAAGAGGAATCCCCAGGAATCATTTGAATTGAAACCTAGGCGCTGGTGGCCATGTGAAGTTTGGATTTCATTTTATGTGTAAATAGGAGCTGACTAATATTAACTGAGCCCTCCCCCCTTTCCTCCACCATGATGTAAGACTCATCAATGGCATAAACAATAGTGGATCCAATGTCAAGAGAAATGGGAGGTTTTTATGAGCTGTAACTACCTCTCATTTTGAGAAATTAGGGCCTGTGCTAAAGGTTCTTTATAGGTCTGAAATTCATTTTTTTCTAGGTCCTATTAAAAAGACCATTCAGGTGAAAGTAAAAATAATATAAATGTAATCATTTTCTAGTGTTGGCTGACCTAATTATTATAGAAAGGAATCTGGTCTTCTGCTTGTTCCAGGCATCTTCCAATGCCCATGAATGTACCCTTGGGTCACCTTCATAAATTCTATAAGTAACAATAATAACATTAATAAAATCAAGGCATTTCCAGGAGCAGTATACAATTTGTCCTTTGGTCAGGGGAGAAGTCATAATTAGTGTTTTTAGAAATTTCTAGCAATGCAGTTTTCTTAGATAATACTGAAGCAAGAGTTTATTGCTTAGAAATGTTAGCTCATCACACTCATTTTTTTTCTTCACCTTCCTAAGTTGAGGCTGAAAGGGAGATCCAACTCTGAATTAAACAACCTATAGAAATGTCACTATGTCCTAATCAACCCAGGAGTCAGAGGTGTAACTCCTTTCTTAGTTTCTTTGATTGAAGTATTTAGCAGGATTTACTTGAGGCTTCCCTTTGAGATTCTGATTAGTAGAGGAAAAAAATTTTGAAGAAACGATAGAACTTAGATTCCTAAACTTGAAGACCCAGAGACTGTTGGAAAATTCTCATTTCTTTTTTTTAAGTGCCTACTCACTGGTATAACTTCCCCAACGTCAAATGGACCAGGATTTGGATTATCAATAAAATAAGGCAATATAAGATCCTTCTTTCTCAACATCCCTTCTTGTTTCCATCACTGAAACCTCACATTGTTACATTATTTTCCTCCTAGGAAGTAAAAGAAATTTATTCAGTGAAGCAATCTAAAAATAACTCATTCAAGAGCCAGTGGCTTCCATGGTTACCAAAAGACCCTGTTGATTCTCTGCTCTAACAGGCAACCACAACTGGTGAATCATTTGCATTAAAAACAACACACACCAAAAATAGCATGAAGGACCCTAGAACAAGACTGTGCAGCCTTCCACTCCATGAAGTGTAATCTTCTTCACAGCCCCATGAAAAGTACATCCCAGGAAGAAAGAAATATATTCCTGAAAACTAAATGAAACCTGTCTCTGAATCAGTTTCTTGGTTCTGGGAATCCCCTCCAGGCTGTTATGCTCTGACAAACCTCCAGTGGTTCACAATGTAAATTTCAAAAATACTGTCTTCAGGAATAACAACTGATCAGATATTTAATATCTACTAAAGGTATCAAAAGGAAATTAAATTATTTTTTCCTTAAGTAAGATTATATCACATGACTTTACATCAAAGTTACATATATATTATGACTGTTAGGAAAGGAGTAATGCATGCATGTGTAAATATATGTTTGAAACATACACACTCATATATTAATGTATTCCGTCATACATATTAAATCTCCTAAGATTCTGATACCCCATTACAACTTGTTTCCAAATATAGGGATCTAGAAGAACCTACTTTTGAAAAAAGAATTTCATATTTTCATCACAGATTCTCAGATCCAGTTTACCCAAAACATGTTTCTTAAATATAAGAAAAACATACACCAAAATATATTAAAATTGCCTACACATTAACTAAGCTGAATAGTCAGAGTGCCAAAGATATGTTTAACTAATTTAGTCACCAGTAATCTAGATTAGAGGTGTAGGCAGTCAGATTTGACAAAAATTGGTTCAAAAATTAATTGTTTAATACCAATTAAATTAGCTTAAATATCTTTTTCATCAAAGGTTCTTTCTTACATTCAGCAATAACCATCAAGTTGGCCATGCGCCAACCAATATTCTAGGATAATGGTATGACTGTGAGCAGGATGGACAAAGATATCTGTCCTCATGAAGCTTATATTCTAACAGGAAAAGTAGACAAACCAAGATAATTCCAAACCATAAATGAGTTTGTAATAATTAAGGAAATTAAAGTGATTTGATAGAAAGTAAGGTAGAAGTAGAGGGAGGCTACTTTAGATAGTGTGGTCAGGAAGCCTTTTCTAAAGAGAATTTGAGCTCTGACTTAGAGTAAATAGAAAGAGTCAGGCATGCAAAGCATCACATGAAGAGCATGTGGGGAGAGAGAACAACAAATGCAAAGACCTGGAGGTAAGAAAGAGCCTGGCTTGACAGAGAAACAGGAAGCAAGCCAGTATGCTTGGAGCAGAGGAAACAAGCAATACAAAATGAGTTGGAAAAGAAGCCTGAACGGGCCATGGTAAAGAGTTTAGATTTCACTCTAAGTGCCTTGGGAAGCCATTAGAAGAATTTAGACAACAGTAATAGGATCAGAAATAAGCTTTTAAAAGATGGCTCTGGCTGATTGTATGGACCCAGGACTGCAATAAACTGAGAGTATGAGCCAGGTGACTACTCAGAAGACCACTGCAAAAATCCAAGTGGGAGATGATGGTAGCTTGCTAAGGGTGGTGGCAGAGAGGTGGAGAAACGCAAATGGTGTTCCTACCTATTTATGTAGGAAAGGATGCAAAATGCAAAGGAAGCCTAAAGGCTTCATTTTCTGGATGCATGGGTGTGAGAAAGTAAAGTTGCCTGCCATTTATGAATGGGCTGTGTTCCAAAGCCTTGTTTATCACTTATTTCAAACTCAGGCCACTTTTTCCCACAGATACCTGCTGTTAGTATCTGCTGGGGTTTCATATGAAATGAATCAGTCTAAAATTCATACCAGTAATGGGCAGAACACTCCCAAAGTTCTGCCCTTTTCTCATTATCTAACCTAATCTCAAAGCAGAATGGCTTCAAATGGTCACACATTTGCCTAATGGCTTTTTTTGATGTTCTTTTGATTTTTCTCTTGCTCCAACTGTTTGCTTTAGAACATCAATTTTATTTCCTATATCTCTCTAATAGAAAATAATCTTGGAAACATATAGTATTAAGGTATTTAGGCTCTCCAAAGAGGAGTATTGAACTCCCTAGTGATATCATAAATCTTGGTTTACCAAGGATCCATCCCCAGAGTAGAAGGTGTCAGAACCTTTTTTCAGAACAATGGTAGCATCTGAGAAAAAATTAAGAAAAAAATGGTATTTGGACTCATAAAATCTTAGGGGATGATTCCTTGGATAGGGTAAGGTGGACACAGTGAGGCTGGTGAAGTCTTTTAAGACAATATTTCTCAAACTTGTATGTACAGGAACTTCCAATTTGGGTCATGGTGGAATAAAGGGACTGGATTTACTCTCCTGCCTTAAACAACTACAAATATGGACAAACTATATGAAACAACAATATTAAGACATTGGACAACAGGCAGCACAGTGATCCCTACAGGAAGAAAAACAAACCAGGTGAGTCCTGTGATTGCCCTGGCAATTATACCTGGAAAGAGTTGTGATGACACAGTGCAGGAAGCGGGAATTCAAACAGAGCCCCGCTGAGGCAACAGCGTTGAGAATGTGGGAGGCCAAGGTGGCTAGACTTTGCAGAGCAGAGTACTGGAGAGGAGGGAGCTGCACAGAAAGAGAACTCCAGAGATGTGCAGAGGGTTTCCCTCAAGTCTTCATCTGAGTACTGACTGGTGCATACAGTAGTCTCCCCTTATCCAGGGGGGATACGTTCCAAGACCCCCAGTGGATGCCTGAAACCACAGAGAGTACCAAATCCTATATATATACTATGCTTTTTCCTATACATGCAGACCTATGGTAAACTTTAATTTATAAATTAGCCACATAGTAAGAAAATGTCTGAATTGCCAGCACCACAGTAGACAGCAGATCTGGTGAGAAAGTAGATCCCAAAAGCTCAATGAACTCCATGCTCAGGAAATGGGAACAGGCCTACACCAAGGAATTCATCATCAAATTGCGTAAAATCAGTGATTTTGAAAAAAAAAAAAAAATCCCAAAATAGCCATGAAAAAACTTCAGTGTGAATGCTAATTACCTGGTTATTTGTTACAATGCAGGTTCTGACTCCGTAGGTTTGGGAGAGGTCTGAGATTCTGCTTTTCTAACAGATTCTAACAAGGTGACCCCAGTGCTACTAATGTGGTAATCACAGTTTTGAGAAGCAAATTCTTAAGATTCCAACAGCCAAACCGTTTTGATTTTCTAAGTTAACCCAAGATACCAAGAGATTCATAATTTAAAGTGACGGGAGAGACCCAGGGAGGCATTACTCTGCCAAGCAGGGTAGACACTTCTTGGCTGTCTAGCAACCATTCCTTCTTATTTGGTGATTTTGCTCTGATTTCCTTTTGAAATTATATCCCCTTATTTACACCTAGGTTATGTGCTTTGAGTGGAGACGCCTCCAAACCAAGGATGGACGCTATAACCCAGCCCTAACTAATCAAGTCATTATATCTCAAAAGAGAGATTGCTCTTCTGCTTGAACCTGGAAGAATGTAGGCTGAAACAGCAGCAGTCAACTTGCCTCCTCTGGAGGAGAGAGTACGAATAGAGTTGTAAGGGAGCAGAATTTGCCACCCCAAAATACATCTCTTTGGCATGTTAATTATTTCAAGCTGATTATTTTCTAAGAAACAGTAGACATGGGAAAAACTCTGAAAACCAAGTACTAGTTACAGCTGTGTAACAAACATTTACATTTGTAAGGAAAATATTCATTTGTAAGGGTATCACCCTCTCTGTACAGGAAGAGGATAATGACCAAATCTCTAGAAGCTCTTGTCAATGGAGAAGACAATCACCTGAATCTGCTTAACAACCTTACCCAGGTTTACCGTGCTTTTCCTGGTAACCTCCCATAACGGACTCTCTCCACCCCCAACATCCTCTTTTGTCTTTAACGGAAGATGGTATTTAAGGTGAGGGCTTTGGCCATTTTGGTGAGTTACTCAGTTTTTCTGGGTCTCCCCCATGTATACATGTTATTAAAAGTTTGATTTTCTCCTGTTAATCTGTCTCATATCAATTTAATTCTTAGATCAGTCAGAAGAACCTAGAAGGATAGAGGAAATTTTCTTTCTCCCCAGCAGAGTCCACACAAAAGAAGCAAAGCCAAGGAGAGAGAAAAACTAGGTTCTGGTGTTTCATGTTAACCCCTAGATCATGCCATTATTGAAGTGAGACCTATGCCTGGATTCTTCAGATACATAAGCTAAAAACTTTCTTTTCTAAAAAGCAAGTTTGACATTTTTTTATATATATGGAAAGAACACTAACAGAAACCAAAAGCATAAGTTAAATAAGCTTTCATGACCTCGCCCAGGAATCTAATCACAATGTATAACACAATTTCTATTAATGATGATGGGTTTCAAAACAAATCTCGGTATTCTTAGAGACATCTCTCCCTACTTGCTGTTACAGCATTTGTGGATAGAGGGGAAATTCGATTCCGCCTGAGTCAGGGTAGTTTGCCAAACAGTCCCTAAAATTGTGAGCGTCAGTAGATGTGGCTCTCGGGCTCTAGAGCACAGGCTCAGTAGTTGTGGCACACGGGCTTAGTTGCTCCGCCGCAGGTGGGATCTTACCGGACCAGGGCTCAAACCCATGTGCCCTGCATTGGCAGGTGGATTCTTAACAACTGCACCACCAGGGAAGCCCTCAGAATATTCTTAAAAGTAGATTTCAAAAGAGATCTGGCGAATAAACTGAAAGAGAAGCATAAACACCATGTACATAAGCATCTTGACTTTGAAAGAGGACACTCATTAACCAAGACAATGAGTAGCTGATTTGTGCTTGCTTGCTTCTCTTGTTAAAAAAAAAATTACACTGAAATAAAATTAGAGTCCCAGAAGACAGTGTAGGGGAACAAAATTTTCCACCCCAAAAGATGTCTCATTGGCATGAGGATTAATTTATGCTGATTATTTCTAAGAACCAGAACACTCAGGAATTTTTTCTTTTTACCTCTCTCTCAGCTGCCTAGAGAATTTACATTAAGGGCCTGTTCCTGGAATAGAGCTATCATCAGAGATACCTGCAAAGAACATGACTAGATGTGCTGGGAGAAACTCAGCACAGCCTAGAGATCAGAGTCCACTCTGTGTCCCACCGCTTCTGCACGGCCCAGCAAACATTTATTTACCAAACATTTGCTTTTCCATCTCCATGCAGATTGCCTTCCTCCCTTTGAAGTCCCAAACCACTACCCAACAACATCCTCTTTTGTTTTTAGCTGAAGATGGTATTGAAGGTGAGGGGTCCAGCCATTCTGGTGAGTTATTCAGTTTTCCTGGGTCTCTCCCATGTGTACATGTTATTAAACTTTTGTTTGATTTTCTCCTGTTAATCTGTCTCATGTCAATTTCATTCATAAACCAACCAGAAGAACCTACAAGGGTAGAGGAAAATTTCTACCACCCCAATAATAGAAAATTTTCAATTAAACATCATGTATTTTCACGAACCAGACCATAGCATACATCTAATGGAAGAAGTATTTAGGGAAGTTATTTTCACACTCTCTGGGGCTCAAATTCCATATATTAGAGGGAGTGAGTCAGATGATCTTTTCTTTTACTTCAAAGCTGCTATGATTCTGTTGAGAAATAATAGTGAATTAAGGTTACGATTCTAGTGTCCCCTGAGAAAGAGCTTCAAAGAGAGGAAGATAAAAGTGGGGCTCCTGGCCCATTGGTAACATCCAAAACCAAGGAAAGACAAGACTCCAAGTGGATAGCAACAGAAACCTCTCCACCTGCTTTGTTTATTATATGGGTTCCCATGGAGATAGGAGGAGTGGTCTTGAAGGAGATTGGTGAAAATAATATAGAATCATGACTTCAAAAATACATTTGTGGGCTTCCCTGGTGGCGCAGTGGTGGAGAGTCCGCCTGCCGATGCGGGGGACATGGGTTCGTGCCCCGGTCCCGGAGGATCCCTTATGCCGCGGAGCGGCTGGGCCTGTGAGTCATGGCTGCTGAGCCTGAGCGTCCAGAGCCTGTGCTCCGCGACGGGAGAGGCCGCAGCGGTGAGAGGCCCGCGTACCGCAAAAAAAATAAAAAATAAAAATAAATTTGTATTTAAGTGTCTCTCCCTGAGTCAGTCTTGTAACTGAATATTGCCCAGTTCCCTGGCATGGTGAACATCATTTTTTCAATAATAAAATAGCTCAAGTCTTTGCTGGTCTCTAACTTCGTTTAAGTAACCTTGGGACATTAAGGCCCAAACTGCCTGGAAAGTGGGTCTTGGTCATTGTAATAATATAGCTGTTTTCACTTAAAATCAACTTTGTGCCTTTTAAATACAATAAATTGTTCATTCTGATTCCCACATGTCAATCCTGGAACCCAGTAGGATGCTACAGAACTCACAAGCGAAAAGAATTTATTTCCTTCTGTTATCTCTAAAGTAAATAATAGCTCTCCCTGAGAAACACGTTGTAAAGATTCTGAAGCGCCACTGCTGTCCATAGTAACCCCTTGTTCATTTCAGACTCCTTTTCTCTGGGTTTCTGGAGTCAGACCCTGGCTTCTCGCTCTCCCTTCACACACACAATAAGGAGGAAGATGCATTAAGGGCAGTGTGACCACTGTCCTGACAGTTTGACTGGGAAGAGGCAGTGATACCTTCCAGAACTTAAAAAAATTTTTTTCTGCAGAAGGGCAGTAATTTCTCCTCCATGCCCCAAAGTCAACTGATAGTAAACCATAGGAGATGGATTAGTAGATCAAACACCTGTCTATAGCGTTCAGCCTTTCTAGAACCATGGGAGGTCATCACAGTGTTACATATTTCTGAGGTAAATAAACCTAGCCCCCAGGAGTTTACAGTGAGGGCTCTTCCAGAGGAGACCACAAAAATCCAATCTTGCCTCCTCTAATTGAAAGGTACCTAACAAATATCCTACCTTAAGCCTTGAAGGAATATAGATTTATTATGGCTTGAATTCTATGGCCAAATCTTTAATCCCTCATCAGATAATTCCAGTTTCACAAATGATGTGGGTCCATTTTGTATACACTCAGAGATTTTGTGGCAGTGGCTCCAACTTCTTCCTGTTAAGGAGGACAGGGTGGTATCTTGTTGAACACTAAAGATGCTGCTTCTTTTTGTGTGTGTGTGTGTGTGTGTGTGTGCGCATGTGTGTGTGTACTTGAGTTCATTTATTCATTCCACAGATGTTTGGAGACTTACTGTGTGCCACGTACGTCTGGTACGTGGAAATGCACTGGTGACTATGTCAGTTACCTGCTAAAGTCCCTGTACTTGTGGAGCTTACAGATGAAGGTAGAAGAGGCAAGTAAATATTTCAACAGGCAACTCAATAATCAGTGAGGAAAGGAATAGGAAAAGTAAGCCCAAGGAGTCTTGAGGACAAAGAGAGGTACAGCTAACTCAGGTTTAGGAAGGTAAGAAAGGCTTCCCAAAGAAGGTGGCCTCCGAGCAAAAAAACTGAAGGATGGGAACAGGAGATGATGGCAGAAAAGAGTTTTACAAAGTGAATAGCATATGCAAAGGCCCAGGGGATGGGAAACTACAAGTAGCTCAGTTTGGGTAGGGCAAGGAATGAGAGATTGGGGTATAGTGAGAAATGTGGCTTGAGAAGCAATAGGACTCAGATCACGATAAGCCTTTGGGGAACATTAAGGATGTGATTTTGTTTTTAGGAAAAACCCCTTCCCAATCTCCCTTAAGAATGATGAAAATGTATCTGGTTCAGTTAATACTGATCTTATCCATCCAGTCAGTAAACTAAGGGCATTGTGCTAAGGATCCGTACAATATCTTTCAGAAACAGAAGATACGAGGAGAGGACCGGACGGCAGAGTCTTCACATGCTTTTTCCCAAGGGTGAGATGAACCAAGAGTTGGAATCTACTCACTCAGCGCTGTGGTCTTGGCAGAGTGGACACTGCATGTGTCCCACCCTTGGTTCCTTAGTCATGAGCTCCCACCCTCAGCCCACCTCTGCCTCATACAATAAAGGCCATGTGCAAGCGAAATCAACAGGAATAAGGGACCAGGCAGAACGCGGCTCAACTTACTCATCTCAAGTGAGGCTCTCTCTTTAAGAGTTTGGAAGGAGGTGGATGGAGCAGCAGAAAAAGAATGAGATATAAGTAGAATGGACCTGAGAATGACCTTCTCACATCCTGCAGACCTGTGGTCTTTTCTAGTGGTCTTGGCCATGCCATAGTTCATAAACCAATGTTTCAGCCTCCACACTGCCTCATCTGTCCTAATGCTTCATGGAAGGGAACCCCAGAGGAATCAGGTGAGTCAGTGTACAATAGGTAATCTGAGGGTCTCAGTTTTACAGACGAGGAAACCTGGGCTCACAGAGATGACTTAACTTGTCCAAGTTATGCAGCTAACAGACAAGTTCTAGAGTCAGGATTCCAACCCCAAGATGTTTGACTGCCAAGTACATGCTCTTAACTATTATGTGGTATCATAGAAAAATTTTTTCCAGGAAACTCCAAACAAAGTACACGTGATTTGTATCAGTGTCACCTCTTTGAGAGCATGTATAAGCAAGCTGCAGTTGATTACCCCGGAAGCATAGCTTTTACTATGCTAATCGAGATACTGCATAGACCACATCAGATATGCCTCTCTCCTCTACAACCTAGAATAAACTCACTCCCTACCATAGTCTGCCATATGCTCTGTAGCAGCCGGCCCCACTTTCCTCTCCAGCCTCATCCGTGAACCCAGCCACACTAGCCTCCTCCTGGAGCTTTTTAGGGTTTCATACATTCAGGACACTCTGCCTGGAGAGAATTTTCTGCTCCTCAGCCGGCTCTCTCCTCTCCCCTCCTTCCAGGGCAATGCAAAAAGATCATCCCTCAGAACAGCTTTGGGTAAAAACCCATTCTAAATGGCTCCTGATCCCCATTCCGCATCCACCATTATTCTTGATCACGTCCCCACTAGCTTCATAATATTCACCACAACTATATATTGCTTTATTCTTGTGTTATTTGTCTGAGTCCCATACCAAAATACAGGCTTCAGCAAGGTGGCATCCATTGCTTTCTATCCATGCCTTGAAGAGTGTTTGGAACATATACTGGGCTGAATAAATATTTGTTGAATGGATAAATGAATTTTCAAGTGAAAGGGATTCCTATGATTTTTTTTCTTAAATCCTCACATCTTTACATATCTTATAATTGCAAAATCCAGTATCCAAACTTTCCCAGGGTTCTCTTGTCCCCAAAATAGTAACTTCTCTGCACACAGCACAGACTAACCTCTGCTGGAATCACCTGACCTTACTGACCGTGAGCTCAGGGCTGAGTCAGCAAATGTTGCCTAGATTATGCATCTTTATCATGGGGCTGCAGGAAGGCAGGAAACCCAGTGCTCCCACACCCACCTGCCAATAAACATGATAAAGATGGACTCTCCCAGAGCTCTGGGAGATGATGTTCTAAACTCCTGCTATTTGTCTTGGCTACAAGTAACCCCATGAAAGAAGCTGATGCTGGTATGGTCCCTGAGGTCGCTACAATAAACATTATCTGTGTGCAATGAAGGGAATATTGACAGAAAGGGATGAGTCTTTTGTTGAGAGTGCAATTGAGTCTCTAAAGTTATTGACAGAGAGCCTACCGGTTTATTTGAAAAGAATTTTAAAAAATTATTTTTAACAAAGAGTCCTACTTTCTTAGGGTGAATGTGACTGAATGTGGTGGAAAATGGTAGAAAACCTTAATATGGGTTTAAGCCAAAACCAAGACAGGTATTCTCAGTCGAGAAGTAGGTTTAACTTAAGCTTGGGGTTCTCTGCTCTCTAGAGGTAGGTTAGTCTTTTCAAATATAAAGAGCTTCAAGCTGTAGGCCATAGGTGAGAGGGAACTTGTTGCCACCCTTGGATGCACTGATGGAATTGGGGCATGAAGGCTCAGTACACGAGGAATTCAGTGCAGCCTAAACCACTAGCCCCCAACTCAGGATCTGGAATTCACTTTGCCCCCCAAAGTCTGGGACAGGACCTACAGGTATGAAAGCTAAGTCTCTTGAGAACAAGGACTTCTCCTTAGTCATCCCTTGGGCTAGGCACATTTTCTCAGACATGGGAGATGTCAGAAAAGTGCGCAATGGGGAGGGTGAATAAATGTGTTGTGATGTATAACTTTAAATCCTGGGGATACAGAGACAAAAAGTCAGTGCTGTTTTTCTTCCTGTGCAAAGGGATTTCCTGGATTTGAAAAAGTACCACCAGAACTATGTGCAAGGCACACTACAGAAGGAAAGATAGGAATATCACCGTCTACAGAGCTTTTTTAAAGAGCCACTGGGAGGCTAGGACTGAATAGGCCCCTTGGGTTCCCTTTGAGTTGGATGAATGGGGCAGGTGACAGAGGACAAGGGAGGAGAGCTGTCATTCTCTCCCACTGAGAACCAGTTAGAAGGTTTTCATCTGGAGATGACCACTGGAGAGCCTTAAAAGACTCTTTTCAGTTGAAATTTATAAATAGAAGTAATACTACTTTGTATTCAAAGCACGTTTACACATTTCGTTTTCTTTTAAGTTCATAAAGCTATTCCGCATCTGTAAAATGAGATGGGAATTCACACCTTATAGGACAGTGTTGAAGAGAAAGCAGGATAATGTTTGTACAAGACTTGGCATTTTGTGTGGTCTACAGTAAGCATGCAATACACGGTCACTGCTATTATCGTGGCTGGTACTATTACTATTGCTCTTCCAGACGGGGTTTTCTGGGACAGAGATTAGCATGGAAGGCCTTTATTAGGGAGCCCTCTCATAATCAACACCTGTGCAAGGGAGGAAAAGGAAGCAGGATGGGTAGAGGTAGACGTTGACTGACTAGTCCCCACAAAGGTCTCTCTCAGTCCCACAGAGAGCTCTGGACCACACTGGCTCTTGAGAATTGTCACTCACTGGGGTGAGAAGGCTGGGCCTTTACACCACCACAGTGATGAGTCATTATTGGAGGCTGCCCTCGAAGGAGGCAGGCTTTAGACAAGCCTGAAGTTTTCCTCAGCTGAGGCCATCTCCAAAGAGGGCTCCAAGCTGAGGGCATTTTCTAGGAGCACTTCCAGAAGTTGACAGAGTAAATCATTGAGCCCTCAGGGGATATCCGGGTGTGTCACAGAGCTTAGCCCAATTAGTAAATAAGAAGAGTGCTTCAGAGGGCTTCCAACGACTTGTCCAAGGCCACAGTAAGTAAACAGCAGTGCTAGGAATGCAAGTTAAGTCTTCTGACTCTAATCGGTCCTCTTCAGAGGCTCAGGACCCTTTGGCAACATTTGGCATTTCTCTCCTTTATTGTGCCAGCAATTGCTCTGCATCCTCTGAGCCTACACAGATCAAGGAACATCTGCTTAATGTAGTTCCCATGTCTTTTCTTGAGGATAAGGTAGCTAAGTTTACTCAAAAAAAAAACAAGGAAAAAAGAATTATGGGAAAGGGAATTTTTTTCAAATTATGTTTACCCTTATAAGTATCATATTCTCACCCTGCTCCCCCTCATTTGAAACACATGCATGTGCACACGCAAAAAGAGACCCCCCCCCAAAGGGTCTGTTTAAGGAAAGATTTTGGCCATAGATCTACCAAATTAGAATCTCCAGAGACAGAACCCTGAATTCTACTTTTTTCTCAAGCACCTCAGATGAGGTTCAAGCACACTAAAGTCTGCAAACTATCACTATAAATTCACCATAGCACCGGTCCAAAGTTATGCTCACATTTTTTTTTTTTTTTTTTTTTTTTTTTTTTTGCGGTACGCGGGCCTCTCACTGTTGTGGCCTCTCCCGTTGCGGAGCACAGGCTCCGGACGCTCAGGCTCAGCGGCCATGGCTCACGGGCCCAGCCGCTCCGCGGCATGTGGGATCTTCCTGGACTGGGGCGCGAACCCATATCCCCTGTACCAGCAGGCAGGACTCTCAACCACTGCGCCACCAGGGAAGCCCACGCTCACATTTTTTAGTTTGTGCCTATAAACTGGTTCCAAAACCAATTCACAGAATCAAAGCATTCGCAGGTTGAAAGGTATCTTGGAGATTATTACGTCTCCATTTTTGAGAAGAAAAAGCCAGGGCCTGAGAGGAAGGGTGACTTGCTTAAGGTAAAAGAAGAGGTTAATGAGCAGAGTCAGGCTCCCACTTTTGGGATCAGGCCTTCTTATAACTCAAACAAGCTTCAAAGAGGAGTTTCAATCCAGTTTCCAGCAATGAAAGCAAAAATTAAAAGAAAAAAAGAGTTCCAGGACTACTGTCAACAATATTGTAATGGAAAACATCTCAATCATTCAGGTCTGTTATAAATTCCACCCTCCCCCACCATTTGCTATAACTACTCCCAACTTAACTATCTTGTGACTAGAGACACGGTCTCTTATTTGAACTTGGTTTACGCAATGGGAAGAGAAGACCCCAAAGCCATCAGTGCCAAAAGGAATAGTACTTCCTTCTACAGTTTTATAATTTATTCTTATTCAGAAGTGAGGTTGGGTTTCCAAATTTGTTCCTTAGAGAAGGAGTAAGGGGAACAGAAAGGGCATTGCACTACAGAGTATGATTATATTTCAGATTATTTTTTTTGTTTGAAATCTCTCAAGCTTTGATTAATAGCAATTATATTAACAAAAATGATGATGATGATGACAGAAAATCAACCTACGGTTTCTTCTTTATTAGTCCCCACACTCAGTGACTCAAATAAGCATAAAATGTGAAAGATGTGGCTGCTTCTATTGGCATCTGTGGTTCTCCAGGTCCCCAAATGGCCTATTGTTAATTTCATTTATAGCAAATTGGGGACATAAATAAACTTGTAATTTGGGTGCCTATGAAAATATGGCAGGCTGGCATGCCAGCATAGCCAAAAATCTGATTTAACTGGTGTTCCTTTCCATCAATTCCATTAAAAGTTGCTAAACGCAGAGCCCAGCTTAGAGTCAGATATAGAGAGGTCCTGAGCCTGTTTAGAGAGGCAATCTGGGATGGTGGGGAACCCCAGCCAAGAAGTCAGGAGGCAAAAGGCTCCACTACTGGCTACTACCAACACATCATCTATATTTAGAAAACATTTTTTCTCTCCTAGTTCCTCAAACATTGTATCCTGCTGGGTGATTTTTGTAACTGAGCCTTGTTACCTGGAGTCATTCATAGCATTTAAGACTAGAGGAATTTTAGAACATCACATGGACCATAACTCTGACTCAAGTTTGGCTGACTTCTCATCATCCTGGGGGTGGGGTGGGGTGGGGGAACCCATTTTCTTTTTAATTAAAAAATAAATAAATAAAGAGACCACAGATATAGTCTCAGCAGCGATATAACTACAAACATGACCTCAGAATACAGAGATCAAGAGATTGGTCATCTCTGACACTCACTAGTCAATTATTGGTCACAAGTCCTAGTTGCTCCCAGGATCAGTCTAGACTAGAGTCAGCTGAATATTGTGACTCAACACAAAGTGCCTCAATAACAACGCTAATCAGAAATGTCTCCTCTCTTGCCACCAAAAAACTTCCATTTAGAAATATATTAGAGGGCTTCCCTGGTGGCACAGTGGTTGAGAGTCTGCCTGCCAATGCAGGAGACACGGGTTCGAGCCCTGGTCTGGGAGGATCCCGCGTGCCACGGAGCGGCTGGGCCCGTGAGCCACAGTTACTGAGCCTGCGTGTCTGGAGCTTGTGCTCTGCAACAAGAGAGGCCGTGACAGTGAGAGGCCCACGCACCGCGATGAAGAGTGGCCCTCGCTCGCCACAACTGGAGAAAGCCCTCGCACAGCAACGAAGACCCAACACAGCCAAAAATAAATTTAAAAAAAAATGGTCCATATCAAAAAAATATTTTAAAAAAAGAAGTATATTAGAAGCAAAACAGAAGCTTCTGGAGAAGTAGGGGATGACTAGCAGCCATCATACTTCAGTGTAGATTTCAGAGTACCAACTGTATCAGTGAGAGTTCTTTGTGTGCCATATATAGGAATTAACCCTGACTAAACTTAAGGGAGAAAGTGGAATTTAACCAGAGGATCTGCAGTAACTCATAGATTTGAAGGAAGAGCCAACTGAAGAACTCTTGCAGAGGGGCTACTCAAAGTTTCCAATCCCCAGGAGAAAGAATCTGAGTGATCAATGCTGGCCCATTGGCTGTCCACAGCCCACTGCCCACACCTACCCTGGTCCAGGGGCAGGGACCATGTTCAGCAGCCTTGGTAGAGCTGCAAGGAGCTGTAAACATGGTCATTCCCCAAACGAAAGAATGCTGGACAGGCAGACACAAAACGCCCCCACCCATGCAAGCATCAGCAAGTATGTTTGTTTACTCGTGGGGATTCTTCTGACTACAAAAGTCATGCATTTTTAGTATATAAAATTTGCTACAGAGATTTCATTTCACTTTGTGGAAGGGAGAGTTAAAGAAGATGCAGCAGCACATCCAGTAGCAAAGTCCCCTAGAAACAAACAGGAAATTTTCAGACTTTTAGGAAAAGGAGAGGAATGTCCATCCAAGCTACTTATAAATGTCTTAGCTCTCACAATTACTTCATGACTTGCTTAGAAAATAAAATAGGTATTATTAACTGGACTGTTTCTTGCTAGATGATAAATGATGTAATCTAATCAGACATTAGACTTACCAAAGCAAGAGCATCTCTCATATACCAAGGCAAAAACCCTTGAGAAAAGATATAATGCATGTGAAAGAGGTTTCAAAGCTATAAGCCAGGGACTTCTCTGGCAGTCCAGTGGTTAAGACTTCACCTGCCAATGCAGGGGGTGCAGGATCGATCCCTGATTGGGCAGCTAAGATCCCACATGCCTCATGACTAAAAACTAAAACATAAAACAGAAGCAATATTGTAACAAATTCAACAGAGACTTTAAAAATGGTCCACATCAAAAAAAATCTTAAAAAAAAAAGCTGTAAGCCAGTATTACAACTGTAAGATCATTTTCTTCTGTATATTGTTGGGAGTAACGCAAGGAAAGAGTACATAGTAGTTCTCAAAGTAGTAACTGAGAGAATCCACAAACACTTGGCTATACACACTCTCCTGCTGGTGGGGTACTCATAGACAGTATAGAAGTTAGGACTCTGAGAGCACTCTTCTGATAACTAATGTGACAAAGAGAGGAGCTACAGCCATCCCACATTTGTATATGAGCATCTAAAAGTATTAGTAGAGAATAGAGAGGAAGACGGTGGAAGAGTAAGACGCGGAGATCACCTTCCTCCCCACAGATACATCAGAAATATATCTACACGTGGAACAGCTCCTACAGAACACCTACTGAATGCTGGCAGAAGACCTCAGACCTTCCAAAAGGCAAGAAACTCCCCACGTACCTGGGGACGGCAAAAGAAAAAAGAAAAAACAGAGACAAAAGAACAGGGATGGGACCTGCACCAGTGGGAGGGAGCCATGAAGGAGGAAAGGTTTCCACACACTAGAAGCCCCTTCGCGGGCGGAGACTGCGGGTGGCGGAGCGGGGAAGCTTCAGGGCTGCGGAGGAGAGCGCAGCAATAGGGGTGCGGAGGGCAAAGCGGAGAGATCCCCTCACAGAGGATCGATACCAACCGGCACTCACCAGCCCGAGAGGCTTGTCTGCTCACCCGCCGGGGCGGGGTTGGGGCTGGGAGCTGAGGCTCGGGCTTCGGTCGGAGCACAGGGAGAGGACTGGCAGCGTGAACACAGCCTGAAGGGGTTAGTGCACCAGAGCTGGCCGGGAGGGAGTCCGGGAAAAGGTCTGGAGCTGCGGAAGAGGCAAGAGACTTTTTGTTCCCTCTTTGTTTCCTGGTACGTGAGGAAAGGGGATTAAGAGCGCTGCTTAAAGGAGCTCCAGAGACGGGCGCGAGCCGCAGCTAAAAGCGCGGTCCTCAGAGACGGGCATGAGACGCTAAGGCTGCTGCTGCCGCCACAAATAAGCCTGTGTGCAAGCACAGGTCACTCTCCACACCTCCCGTCCGGGGAGCCTGTGCAGCCCACCACTGCCAGGGTCCCGGGATCCAGGGACAACTTACCTGGGAGAATGCACGGCGCACCTCAGGCTGGTGTAATGTCACGCCGGCCTCTGCCGCTGCAGGCTCGCCCCGCATTCGTGCCCCTTCCTCCCCTCGCGCCTCAGTGAGACAGAGCCCCCGAAGCGGCGGCTCCTTTAACCCCGTCCTGTCTGAGCGAAGAACACACGCCCTCTGGCGATCTACACGCAGAGGCGGGGCCAAATCCAAAGCTGAACCCCGGGAGCTGTGTGAACAAAGAAGAGAAAGGGAAATCTCTCCCAGCAGCCACAGGAGCAGCGGATTAAAGCTCCACAGTCAACTTGAGGTACCCTGCATCTGTGGAATACCTGAACAGACAACGAATCGTCCCAAATTGAGGAGGTGGACTTTGAGAACAAGATTTATTATTTTTTCCCCTTTTCCTCTTTTTGTGAGTATGTATGTGTATGCTTCTGTGTGAGATTTTGTCTGTATAGCTTTGCTTTCACCATTTGTCCTAGGGTTCTATCCATCCGTTTTTTTTGTTTTTTTTACTTAAAAAATTTTTTTTCTCTTAATAATTTTTTTTATTTTAATAACTTTATTTTATTTTACCTGACTTTATTTTATTTTCCTTTCGTCCCTTTCTTTCTTTCTACTTTTTCTCCCTTTTATTCTGAGCCGTGTGGATGGAAGGCTCTTGGTGCTCCAGCCAGGAGTCAGTGCTGTGCCTCTGAGGTGGGAGAGCCAACTTCAGGACACTGGTCCACAAGAGACCTCCCAGCTCCACGTAATATCAAACAGAGAAAATCTCCCAGAGATCTCCATCTCAACACCAACACCCACCTTCACTCAATGACCAGCAAGCTACAGTGCTGGAAACCCTATGCCAAACAACTAGCAAGACAGGAACACAACCCCATCCATTACCAGAGAGGCTGCCTAAAATCATAAGTCCACAGACACCCCAAAACACACCACCAGACATGGACCTGCCCAACAAAAAGGCAAGATCCAGCCTCATCCACCGGAACACAGGCACTAGTCCCCTCCATCAGGAAGCCTACAAAACCACTGAGCCAACTTTAGCCACTGGGGACAGACATCAAAAACAACGGGAACTACGAACCTGCAGCCTGCAAAAAGGAGACACCAAACACAGTAAGATAAGCAAAGTGAGAAGTCACAAAAACACACAGCAGGTGAAGGAGCAAGATAAAAACCCACCAGACCTAACAAATGAAGAGGAAATAGGCAGTCTACCTGAAAAAGAATTCAGAATAATGATAGTAAAGATGATCCAAAATCTTGGAAATAGAATAGAGAAAATGCAAGAAACATTTAACAAGGACCTAGAAGAACTAAAGATGAAACAAGCAACGATGAACAACACAATAAATGAAATTAAAAATACTCTAGAAGGGATCAATAGCAGAATAACTGAGACAGAAGAACGGGTAAGTGACCTGGAGGATAAAGTAGTGGAAATAACTACTGCAGAGCAGAATAAAGAAAAAAGAATGAAAACAACTGAGGACAGTCTCAGAGACCTCTGGGACAACATTAAATGCATCAACATTCGAATTATAGGGGTTCCAGAAGAAGAAGAGAAAAAGAAAGGGACTGAGAAAATATTTAAAGAGATTATAGTTGAAAACTCCCCTAATATGGGAAAGGAAATAGTTAATCAAGTCCAAGAAGCACAGAGAGTCCCATACAGGATAAATCCAAGGAGAAACAGGCCAGGACACATATTAATCAAACTGTCAAAAATTAAATACAAAGAAAACATATTAAAAGCAGCAAGGGAAAAACAACAAATAACACACAAGGGAATCCCCATAAGGTTAACAGCTGATCTTTCAGCAGAAACTCTGCAAGCCAGAAGGAACTGGCAGGACATATTTAAACTGATGAAGGAGAAAAACCTACAACCAAGATTACTTTACCCAGCAAGGATCTCATTCAGATTTGATGGAGAAATTAAAATCTTTACAGACATGAAAAAGCTGACAGAGTTCAGCAGCACCAAACCAGCTTTACAACAAATGCTAAAGGATCTTCTCTAGGCAACAAACACAACAGAAGGAAAAGACCTACAATAACAAACCCAAAACAGTTAAGAAAACGGTAATAGGAACATACATATCGATAATTTCCTTAAATGTAAATGGATTAAATACTCCCACCAAAAGACACAGATTGGCTGAATGGATATAAAAACAAGACCCATATATTTGCTGTCTACAAGAGACCCACTTCAGACTTAGAGACACATACAGACTGAAATAAGGGGATGGAAAAAGATATTCCATGCAAATGGAAACCAAAAGAAAGCTGGAGTAGCAATTCTCATATCAGACAAAATAGACTTTAAAATAAAGACTATTAGAGGAGATAAAGAAGGACACTACATAATGATCAAGGGATTGATCCAAGAAGAAGATATAACAATTGTAAATATTTATGCACCCAACATAGGAGCACTTCAATACATAAGGCAAATACTAACAGCCATAAAAGGGGAAATCGACAGTTACACATTCATAGTAGGGGACTTTAACACCCCACTTTCACCAATGGACAGATCATCCAAAATGAAAATAAATAAGGAAACACAAGCTTTAAATGATACATTAAACAAGATGGACTTAATTGATATTTATAGGACATTCCATCCAAAAACAACAAAATCACATTTTTCTCAAGTGCTCATGGAACATTCTCCAGGATAGATCATATCTTGGGTCACAAATCAAGCCTTGGTAAATTTAAGAAAATTGAAATTGTATCAAGTATCTTTTCTGACCACAACGCTATGAGACAAGATATCAATTACAGGAAAAGATCTGTAAAAAATACAAACACATGGAGGCTAAACAATACACTACTTAATAATGAACTGATCACTGAAGAAATCAAAAAGGAAATTAAAAAATACCTAGAAACAAAAAACAATGGAGACACGATGACCCAAAATCTATGGGATGAAGCAAAAGCAGTTCTAAGAGGGAAGTTTATAGCAATGCAATCCTACCTTAAAAAACAGGAAACATCTTGAATAAACAACCTAACCTTGCACCTAAAGCAATTAGAGAAAGAAGAACAAAAAAAACCCAAACTTAGCAGAAGGAAAGAAATCATAAAGATCAGATCAGAAATAAATGAAAAAGAAATGAAGGAAATGATAGCAAAGATCAATAAAACTAAAAGCTGGTTCTTTGAGAAGATAAACAAAATTGATAAACCATTAGCCAGATTCATCAAGAAAAAAAGGGAGAAGACTCAAATCAATAGAATTAGAAATGAAAAAGGAGAAGTAACAACTGACACTGCAGAAATACAAAAGATCATGAGAGATTACTATAAGCAACTCTATGCCAAAATGTACAACCTGGAAGAAATGGACAAATTCTTAGAAATGCACAACCTGCCAAGACTTAATCAGGAAGAAATAGAAAATATGAACACACCAATCACAAGCACTGAAATTGAAACTGTGATTAAAAATCTTCCAACAAACAAAAGCCCAGGACCAGATGGCTTCACAGGCAAATTCTATCAAACATTTAGAGAAGAGCTAACACCTATCCTTCTCAAACTCTTCCAAAATATAGCAGAGGGAGGAACACTCCCAAACTCATTCTACGAGGCCACCATCACCCTGATACCAAAACCAGACAAGGATGTCACAAAGAAAGAAAACTACAGGCCAATATCACTGATGAACATAGATGCAAAAATCCTCAACAAAATACTAGCAAACAGAATCCAAGAGCACATTAAAAGGATCATACACCATGATCAAGTGGGGTTTATTCCAGGAATGCAAGGATTCTTCAATATATGCAAATCAATCAATGTGATACACCATATTAAGAAACTGAAGGAGAAAAACCAAATGGTCATCTCAATAGATGCAGAGAAAGCTTTTGACGAAATTCAACACCCATTTATGATAAAAACCCTGCAGAAAGTAGGCATAGAGGGAACTTTCCTCAACATAATAAAGGCCATATATGACAAACCCACAGCCAACATTGTCCTCAATGGTGAAAAACTGAAAGCATTTCCACTAAGATCAGGAACAAGACAAGGCTGCCCACTCTCACCACTCTTATTCAACATAGTTTTGGAAGTTTTAGCCACAGCAATCAGAGAAGAAAAGGAAATAAAAGGAATCCAAGTCGGAAAAGAAGTAAAGCTGTCACTGTTTGCAGATGACATGATACTATACATAGAGAATCCTAAAGGTGCTACCAGAAAACTACTAGAGCTAATCAATGAATTTGGTAAAGTAGCAGGAGACAAAATTAATGCACAGAAATCTCTGGCATTCCTATACACTAATGATGAGAAATCTGAAAGTGAAATAAAGAAAATGCTCCCATTTACCACTGCAACAAAAAGAATAAAATATCTAGGAATCAACCTACCTAAGGAGACCAAAGACCTGTATGCAGAAAATTATAAGACACTGATGAAAGAAATTCAAGATGATACAAATAGATGGAGAGATATACCATGTTCTTGGATTGGAAGAATCAACATTGTGAAAATGTCTCTACTACCCAAAGCAATGTACAGATTCAATGCAATCCCTATCAAACTACCACTGGCATTTTTCACAGAACTAGAACAAAAAATTTCACTATTTTTATGGAAACACAAAAGACCCCGAATAGCCAAAGCGATCTTGAGAACGAAAAACGGAGCTGGAGGAATCAGGCTCCCTGACTTCAGACTATACTACAAAGCTACAGTAATGAAGACAGTATGGTACTGCCACAAAAACAGAAATATAGATCAATGGAACAGGATAGAAAGCCCAGAAGTAAACCCACGCACATATGGTCACCTTATCTTTGATAAAGGAGGCAGGAATGTACAGTGGAGAAAGGACAGCCTGTTCAATAAGTGGTGCTGGGCAAACTGGACAGGTACATGTAAAAGTATGAGATTAGATCACTCCCGAACACCATACACAAAAATAAGCTCAAAATGGAATAAAGACTTAAATGTAAGGCCAGAAAGTATCAAACTCTTAGAGGAAAACATAGGCAGAATACTCTATGACATAAACCACAGCAAGATCCTTTTTCACCCACCTCCTAGAGAAATGGAAATAAAAACAAAAATAAACAAATAGGACCTAATGAAACTTAAAAGCTTTTACACAGCAAAGGAAACTATAAACAAGACCAAAAGACAACCCTCAGAATGGGAGAAAATATTTGCAAATGAAGCAACTGACAAAGAATTAATCTCCAAAATTTACAAGCAGCTCATGCAGCTCAATAACAAAAAAACAAACAACCCAATCCAAAAATGGATTAACCTAAATAGACATTTCTCCAAAGAAGATATACAGACTGCCAACAAACACATGAAAGAATGCTCAACATCATTAATCATTAGAGAAATGCAAATCAAAACTACAATGAGATCATCTCACACCAGTCAGAATGGCTCATTAGAGAAATGCAAATCAAAACTACAATGAGATCATCTCACACCAGTCAGAATGTCCATCATCAAAAATTCTAGAAACAATAAATGCTGGAGAGGGTGTGGAGAAAAGGGGACACTCTTGCACTGCTGGTGGGAATGTGAATTGGTACAGCCACTATGGAGAACAGTATGGAGGTTCCTTAAAAAACTGCAAATAGAACTACCATATGACTCAGCAATCCCACTACTGGGCATATACCCTGAGAAAACCATAATTCAAAAAGAGTCATGTACCAAAATGTTCATTGCAGCTCTATTTACAATAGCCAGGAGATGGAAACAACCTAAGTGTCCATCACCAGATGAATGGATAAAGAAGATGTGGCACATATATACAATGGAATATTACTCAGCCATAAAAAGAAACGAAATTGAGCTATTTGTAATGAGGTGGATAGACCTAGAGTCTGTCATACAGAGTGAAGTAAGTCAGAAAGAGAAAGACAAATACTGTATGCTAACACATATATATGGAATTTAAGGGAAAAAATGTCATAAAGAACCTAGGGGTATGACAGGTATAAAGACACAGACCTACTAGAGAATGGACTTGAGGACAAAGGGAGGGGGAAGGGTAAGCTGGGATGAAGTGAGAGAGGGGCATGGACATATATACACTACCAAACGTAAAATAGATAGCTAGTGGGAAGCAGTCGCATAGCTCAGGGAGATCAGCTCGGTGCTTTGTGACCACCTGGAGGGGTGGGATAGGAAGTGTGGGAGGGAGGGAGACACAAGAGGGAAGAGATATGGGAGCATATGTATATGTATGACTGATTCACTTTGTTATAAAGCAGAAACTGACACACCATTGTAAAGCAATTATACTCCAATAAAGATGTAAAAAATAAATAAATAAAAGCATTAGTAGAATAAAACAGAATTTATAGAAAGACTGAAATAAAGACATAAATTACACAACAATTATTTAGTGAGTGCCTACTTTGTTTCAGTAAATAATAGCTCTTTCATTATATTGGGGGGCCTGAGGTTAACTATGAGATATTTTATATGGTCCTTGCCCTAAAGAAAATTTTAATAATATACTTGGAGATCAATCATGAATTCATTAGTCAGGGCAAGACACCAGACATTCACTGGTAGATGAAAAAGCATGGTCCTGGTCCACTATACAGTTTGCAGTCTGGTGGGGATGATGATGTCAGACTATAGAAGAAACATTAAATAAAGGTGCTGCCATGACACACTGACATGAAACAGTCCAGTTAGGGGTATGCCACCACAAAACTGTAACAAACAGAAAGAGAAAAATTTGTGTAAGACAGCACGTTCATGGTTATCTCTGTAACTCTGCATCCTGATAGGTTTTCTTGAATACAAGAGAAAGATGCAGATTTATGCAAAGTCCCTGACCAGGAGTCTTGCAAAACTCTAGGTTTTATACACACATAAATAAATAACATTTCATTGTTATTGTATGTGTTTGCTATGTGTGTAAAGCACATTTTGCAAATTATGTCACTTAATCTTACCCTCATAGCAACACCCATAGTTAGGTGGGATGTTTTTTTTACTAGATAGAAAAACAGAGCTGGGAGACATTACGCAATTTGTCTGGGGTTTTATAGCTACTAAGTGGGGCAGTCAAAAGTTGAACCCACGTCTGCCCAACACTAGAGTGTGCCCTCTGAACCACTCTACCACGTTGCTGTGTGAATTTCATCCATCACGTGTAACATGGTGGAAATCAGCAAGAACACCTGCTGTCAGAACTCAGTGACTCCTGAGAAGAAATGCAATGAACCCCATTTGGATATACCCTATTTGACTGTGGACCCCCTTATCTCTGGATCTTGACTAAAGAGTTTCAAGTATACCAGGGGCAGCTGACCTCCTGCGGCATGCTGTCACGGCTGTGAAAAACCAGGGTCCAAAATCCAAGGGACTTCAGCGTCTTCTAGGTAGGGGTAGAGGACTTTCCTGCTGACATGAGTAGATCAGCCACAGTGACCATTGGTCCAAAAAGAGTGAATTTCAGGGTGTGTGTAGAATTCATGGAGAAAAGACTAGCTGAAAAGGTACAGGCCAGAGCTGCTACAGCCATCTCATCACCAGGGGAAAGCTGGTATGAAAACAGAGGCAAGAGAGAAAATGGGCTAAGAGACGGGAAGGAGAAATTGCGTCCTGGTCAATTGTTTACGCTCCTGCGTCCAACTAGGCTGAAAGCACATTCTGCCATCAGTACTTAGTTATAGGAGCCAATTAAGACCCTTTTCACCTAAAAAACAGTCAAAATTCTTCGTCATTTCTAATCAAAAGAATACTAACTTTCTCAGTGTATAAAAGTGATTCCCAAAGAGGTCGAGGGTCTTGCCCAAGGTCATGAAGACTTTCAGTGGATGAGGGGGTTCATGAACAGAGATCCCCCAATTCCCAGCTCAGAGTAGGAAAGCATTCCATGCATCTTACCTGATGGTATCAAATAAAAAATGTATTTCTCCCTTTCAAACAGGAGGGGTTTAAATACTTTCTGACCTGGAATCTCCTATGCAGTGGCCCAAACCCTAATTCATGGTGTTCTCATCTGCTCAGGACAAGAGAGCCACTGGGCATAATTTCAAAATGTGCAGATTCACAGTGTCTTTAATTATCTCTCTGTCATGCACGAACAGCCCTTGGAGCAAGAGCTATACACCCGACTGTCCTCCTCAGCATGGTTTCCATGGCATGGCCACAGATGGCTTCTAAATTTAAACTTGCACTGCCTTTTAATTGGGTGGTTATGTGTTGCTTCCTGCCCACTCTTGCTACAAGTTAGCCTGAGGCTACTAATTACCAGCAGGACCGGTCAGTTGTCATGTCTGCACCAACTCCATCATTTCTGACATCCTCACACAATGACAGGCTCACCCTTTTCCCTTTAGCAAATCTGGGTTAGCCAGGGTTTGGCTTCATTCTCACGAAAGCAGGACGCCAGTATTCCTAGCTGTGACTTCAATTATTTTAGTTGAAGTTTTCTGCAGCTAAAATGCGTCTGTTCACTCAACAAATATTTATTTATTCAGGGTCTTCTCTGTGCCTGACCCTCTGCCAGGCCCTGAGTATACAGAAGAGAGATAAACAGACATGGTCTTTCCCTCAGAGAGCCTATTGTCCAGTAGGAGAGATGGACAATGACCTAGTGAAGAGTCAAATAAGGACAAGTTGTGTTCAGGGCCAAAAAAGAAGAAGAAAAAATGCTCTGAAGGAAAATAGGAGAACCTAATTTAGATGGAAGAGAGAAGGCAAGGAACACCTCTCCAAGGAAATGATAATCAACCTGAGACTTGAAGGAAGAGAAGGTGCCTTTCAGGTAAGGGTGAAGAGTAGGGAATTCCAGACAGAAGGAACAGCAGCAGAGAAGCCCAGAGGCAGGAAGGCTGTTGATGCACTCAAAGAAATGAGAGAAGTCTGGACCATGGCAAGAAAGGGGGAGCAAGCTTAAGATGAAGGGTAGGAAGGGCCTTAAAAGCCACCTTAAGGAAGGTGGATTTTACTCTACCTGTGACAGAAGCCATTGAAGAGTTTATTCATACGTTTATTCTGTCAATCAGTCAGTAGTTGATTGAACATCTACCCTGGGTCAGGTACCATTGTAGGCACCGAGAATACATCAGCACAAAAAAGCCCCACCAAATCCCCATCTTCCTGGAGCTTACATTCTAGATGACGACGCTAACACAGAGAGGTTTTATTTGTTCCACATTTATAAAAAGAGCACTTCAGTTCTCTATGAAAATGGAAGAAGGGAGGTGAGTCAGCTCCAGTGGTTTCTGCAGGAGAGACAGAGAAGCATGAAAGCTTCCTGTGCTTCACACTGCAGGGCAAGACTCCTGATGTCCCATCAGAAAGGCGTCTTGTGCCACTTTTGGGCTAGAGTGGTAATGACTTTGCGTGGCTCCGTTATTTCATCTCCTCAGGGGTCAAAAGCAATATTTTTAAGAGGGCTGGGTAAAGTTGAATTGCAGTCTATGGCCCAGAAATGACCAGAGCTGGGAAGCACCTTTGAGACTCACTGAAGCAAGAAGCCATGCACACCCAGGCTGCATGGTGAATACAGCTCTTGGGCTAAAAGAAAAAATACATGGCTGATTCCTCAGTCTACCCCAGTAAGACATTCCTTTCTCCTGATGACCTAATTATCTTCCCATGATTTTCCTTCTTTTTCCATCCCTTCTCCTTAGGCACACACATACACACACACAGTCTTTTAAGGCAAAATGAATGCAAATTTGGCCCAACAGAGAACGAATAATGACCACATAACCGGGACAGGCCAATCCAGCTTTCCTGAAGGTATAATCCAGTGATCACCTGTATCTGTATCAGGAGCATTAAAGAGTAAACACATGTCCACATTTCTCTGTATCTACCTCCTCCCCCTGCCCCAGGACCTTCAGAATCTAAATCTCCAGGGAGTGAAGCCCAGGAATCCTCATTTTTTCACATATTATCTAGGGATATATATTTTTTTTGCTTCAATGTTCTCACCATTAGACTTAACTTATTCAACTAAAGACAAACCAGACAATTTTATTGTCTGTTCTTCTCTCCATGATTAGGGTAATGTTACAGGATCTCTAAAAGTCCTTCCTTCACTGAGATACAATGAGATGCAGGATGTCACAGAGGTTAAGAGGTGAGCCAGATCTAGGTTCAAACGCTAGCTCCAGTAATAACTACTTATGTAACCAAGACAAGTTATGTAATGTCTTTAAACCTTAGTTTTCCTCACCTGGAAAATGGAGATGATATCACATCATATATTTATTGTGAGGATTAAATGAAGCAACAAGGTGAAATCCTCAGGTTAGATCTGGCACATGCTGCATCCTTCATATATAGCGATGATGATTGTTCTCTAATTTTCTTTTTTTTTCACCTTTGCTATTAGGACCTGGAGAGGGTATGAGAGTAGTAAAAGATGGAAGGAGAATATAGATAATAGATACTTGTTCTTTCTTCTCTGAAAGAGAATTTTTTATTCACCTTAATCAGCATTCTAGGAACAATTCTTCAGCTGAGGACACACAGAATGGCAGCCTGAATCCCTTATATAAATATAGAAATAGTTATTCCCACAAGGAATAGAAGCAAAACTCCCACACCTTAGCTCTTCCAGGCTTGCTCAAGGCTGCAAAAGCTGGGCTTGTCAGAAAACACCTCCTTGATCCATCCCTAGAGATTTTTCTAACCTAAAGTTAATTAGATGGCACTGGGGAAGGGAGAAAAGGGAGAGCTGGCATCTAATGCCAGCACCAAAACTTAGTTCTGTTTTTAACTTGCAACATAAAAAGGCAATGTCATCCAGAGAAAAAATTCCCAAGTGGCAGGAAGAAGGGAAACCTGAGGCTTAGAGAAGTTAAATATACTTTTCAGGATTAGTAGTGATGATAAACCAAAAGACGACTCTCTCACAACTTCTCCCTATTCTAATGGCTGCTTTCTCGCATTAACTCATCTTTATCCTCTTTGGATATGATCCTCCTAACTAAATTTTAGTTATTCTGAGTTTGGAAACCAGAGGGGTTCAATAAAATGTGGACTGTCTGGATGAAGGAAGGGAAGAAAAGACATGGAAATGAAGATGCACTTCCCAAACAGGCCCTCAATCCATGAAGGCAAAAACGATGCACATAGAAACATTAAAAGCGTCAACATGAACATCTTTTAATGAATGACACCATTTCCCGTAGAGAAAAATGACACATGATACAGCTTTTCTTTTGAATTCTTGAGCATACTTAGATCTGGGGAGATTATGTTTCTGGTCATGGTGGCTGCTGTCTTTGCCCAGGGCTTCCATTCCAGTTCCCCTCACACCATCTTGTTCTAGCAAGGGACCCTAAAACTCTGACGGAATATAATCCTGATGATGCCTATCATTATACTGCAATGCCTTGGCCAGTCTTTGGTCCAGAGTTAGATATGTGACCCTAGCCAATATCAGGGCACTTTCCAGGAATCATCTAAAGGGGCTGGCCAAGAAAAATCTCTTTTCCTCTCTATTCATGAGGCTGCCAGGATATGGCCCTGGAGCTGTAAAGTGCCATATCCCTCAACATAGAAGATCATGAGGAAATGAAGCTTGGAGAAAGTTTGAGAAGACTTGGAGATGCCTTGGAGAAAATTTGAGAAGCTAAGGGAGAGTGAATCTAAATGCCATCACGTCCTGAGCTCCAGGTTCTGATCTTCAGCTCTTCCTTTTGTTCAGTGAGGTACCATCTTTCTCTTAATCTGAAGGAACTTGGGTCACTACCACTTGGAATCCCATGAATCCTAATAGTTTTACTGGGGCCTGAAATTACAAGACCCAGTAGACCAGGTTATGTGCTAACTAGCTTTCCAAGCTCATGGAAAATATAGATGTCTCTTCTTTAAAACTTTACTCATTAAAAAACAATACCATTTACAATAGCAGCAAAAGAATGCTAACTTACTTACGGATAAATTTGATAAAAGATATGCAAGATTTATACACTGAAAAGCTACAAAACCTTGTTAAGAGAAATTTAGAAGACCTAATGAATGGAGAGATATACAGTGTTTATGAATGGAAACACTCAATATTATTAAGGTATCGATTCTTTTCCATTTGCTACATATAGATTTAACTCAGTCTCAAACAAAACCTCAGCAGGACTTTTAGGGAAACTAAATAAGCTGATTCCATAATTTATATGCAGATGCAAAGGACCTAAAGTAGCCCAAACAACTTGGGTTGCATAAATTTTTTGTTGTAGGGGGGCTATTCTGTGTATGTTGAGCAATATTCCTGACTTCTACCAATTATATACAAGCAGTATCCCACCCCCGTTATGACAAGCAAGTGTTTCCAGACATTGCCAAATGCCTCTGGGGAACAAAATCACCCCAAATTCAAAGCCACTGAGCTATAGTAATCAAGTGATGTATTTGCATAGGGATAGACAAACCAGTGGAACACAGCAGAGAGTAAAGAAATAGACCCATGTATATATATGGTCTACTGAGTTTTGACAAAGGTCCAAAGACAATTCAACCGAATAAAAGTAATTTTTTCACAAATGGCATTGGAACAATTAGATATCAATAAGCAGAAAGAAGAAATGAGGAGGAAACTCAATTTATACCTCACACCACATTTAAAAATTAATTCAAAATGAATTCATACTCAAATGTAACCTAAAAATTCAACTTCTAGGTTCTAGAAAACATCTGGAAGAAAATTTAGGCGACAGTGTTTGTGACTTTGGTTTAGGCAAAGATTTTTAGTTAAGGCACTAAAGGCAGGACCTAAAAATGAACAAATTGATAACTTTGATGTAATCAAAATCAAAAACCTCTGTCCTTCAAATGCTATGAAAAGATAAGAAACAAAGAGAAAATATTTTGAAATCACATATCTGATAAAGGACTTGCACGTAGAAAATAAAAAGAGCTCTCAAAGGCAATGGTACGAAAACAGCCCAATTACAATTGGTAACGGATTTTAACAAATATTTTATCAAAGAAGATATATGGATAGCAATAAGCTTGTGAAAAAAATTCTCAACATCATTAGTTATTAGGGAAATGCAAATTAAAACCCCAATTAAATATCACTATATACCTATTAGAATGGCTAAACTTAGAAACTGACCATACCAAGTGTTGGTGAGCACATCGAAGAATTAGAATTCTTAAACACTGCTGCTGGGAATATAAAATGGTATAGTCACTTTGGAACACAATTGGGCAGTTCCTTAAAAATTTAAACAAACATACTGCATTAGATTGTTATGGTTGCCATAACAAAGTACCTTAAATTGGATGTCTTAAAGAACAGAAGTTTATTGTCTCATAATTTTGGATAGAAGTTCAAGATCAAGGTGGTGGCAGTGTTGGTTTCTTCTGAGGGCTGTGAGGGAGAATCTGTCCCATGCCTTTCTCCTAGCTTCTGGTGGTTTGCTGGCAGCCTTTGGCATTCCTTGGCTTGTAGAAGCATCACCCGTACCTTTGCCTTCATCTTTACATGGCATCCTTCCTTTGTGCATATCTCTATGCCCCAATTTTCCCATTTTTATAAGGACAACAGTTATATTAGATGAAGGCCCCCCCAATGACCTCATTTTAACTCGATTACCTGTATATAGACTCTATCTCCAAGTAAGGTCACATTCTGAGGTACAGGGGGTTAGAACATCAACATATCCTTTTCAGGGGACATAATTCAACCTATAACATCTACCATATGATCCAGAAATTCCATTCCTAGGTGCTTATCCAAAATAAATGAAAGCATATATACGTATGTTCACAGCAGCTTTATTCATAATACCCCAAAACTAGAAACAAACCAAATCTCAATCAACAAATGAATGGCTAAACAAATTGTGGTATATCTATAAAATACAATACTACCCAGCAATAAAATGAATTAACTATGGACTTACACAATTATACAAATGAAGCCCAAAATAATTATGCTGAGTGATGTAAGACAAAGGAATACGTCTTTTGTGATTCCATTTATATAAACTCAAGAAAATGCATAATAATTATAGTGACAGGAAGCAGATCAGTCATTGCCTAGTGATGGGGAAAGGGGTAGGGAGAGATTATAAAGGGAACAAGGAAATTTTGGGGGTGAGTGATTTGTTCACTAGCTTTTATATGTATACACATGTCAAAATTTATTAAATTGTATGCTTTATATATGTGCAGATTATTGTATGTCAATTATACCTCAACAAAACTGTTAAAAACAAAACAAAACAGAGCTTGTGCATAAAGCAGGGCACCTGGTAATATTGAAGAAGGTGTCATGCTAAACTAGTGATGATTGTATAAGACAGTTGGGACATCTTTAAGAAATGGCACTCCATTTAAAGTCTTAGAACACCATCTAAGATGCCATAATAAGAAATGTTACCATCTAAAAGAGGTATGGTGCTTTAGGCTGGAGGAAGACTACTTACAAACACTGACTATCCAACATAACTGAAATGGAAATGAGAAATGCTGTCGAAAGAGAAAGGGCTATCAGCCCGATTTATCCTGCCAATGCCAAATCAACTCATTTATTCAACACAGATTTACTAAGCTCAAACAAGGGCATCAAGCTGTGCATGCAATGATGAATTGGATGTGCTCCTTGTCCAGTCTGGTGGGACAAAGGCAGAGGCTACACATTATCAGCTCACCAGAACGCTGCTTGCTTAGGGCTTCTGTGAATGTGCTTGCTAAGTGCTAGGGGAACTGAAGGGGGCGGGGGATGGGTCCATCAAGTCTAACCAATTCTCTACAACTCATCAGAGCATAAATCCATCACAAGTATATAAACTGCCAGTCTAGATCAGACTGAGACCCCCCAGATCAACATTTTGTATCTGGCAGTGATTTCTACCAAGTGCATGGGGAAGAAACACAACTATCTTCCTTGGTGCTAGCATGGAAGTTTGGGGCTATTCCTAGGGTCCTTATATTCTATGTCTGAAATGTTACATTTAGTTAAGTTACTTCACTTCTAGAATACAGTGTGAGAAAGGATATAATCAGAGTCTACAGAATCAACAGCAGTCTGGATAAGATTAATTTGAACTTGATATATCAATTCAGTGAAATCTAGCAGTCCAACCAGTGTTTGACAACTGGCAGGCAAAGCAACCAATTGATTTGCCATCATTTTCTTTCTATAATTGGCTGCTGCTTGATGTAGTACAGGGGAAGAAGATCTGGATATTTAATCAAAATGCCTAAGAGGCAGCAAGGAGTAAATGAAAGGCAAGGTCAAACTGTGTGACATTAAGTTAATGAACCTCTCTGAAACTTAAATCCTGCCTTGACAAAAAGGTGGATAGTAAGAATACCTACATTAAAGGTTGATCTGAGGATTTAATAAACCAGGTGTGTGTGGTCCCTGGTTCATGGTATTTTAATAATAATAATAATAAGTAGTAGTAGTAGTATTGATAGTAATAATAGTAGCAGTATTGCCACTGTTGTAATTTATGTTCTAAATCTGTTACTTGTTTTCTAGGTATGTCTCCATTGATAGGACCTTTCACTCTTTTTGACTTTTCATTCACTTAATCTGTAAGACAGCAGTTAGGAGAGCTGCCTTACATAACCCACAAATTAATTCAAGAAGTAGTTCTACTTGATAGGTATATGCCAGTCACTAAGGCTATAGAGATGAACAAGACATGATTCTTGTCCTCAAGGAGTTTCAGTCTAGTGAGGAAGGTAGACAAGCAAACAGACAGTGGTAAAATAGGATGAAGGCTCCATAATAGGCAATATACAGGCTGAGTGTGGATGTCCACAGAAGGACCAGCAGGGTTCAGGGCAGGCTTCCTAAATGGGAGTAAGCCACAAAAGCATTTTTGGCAGAGGGAATAGATATCCAAAGGCTGAAAAGGCAAGAAACAGGTGGTGATTTAGCAAATAATAGTTTACCTTGGCGAGAAGATAGAATCCAAGGAAAAGAGAGATTAAATAAATTCTGGGAAGGTGCATAAGGGCCAGACCAGGAGAGCCTGTTAAACCATATGAAGGAGTTTGGCCACTACCTTGAAGTACCCTGAATACAAACCTGGTATTAGAAACAAATGTTAAAATCTACATACTCTTTAATTCTAAAATTCTATTCAAATATTGTCACTATCATCAGGTACACATGGATTCAATGTCAGCTGTTGTGCACAAGGATACTGCTATGAACTGCAGGTCTGTGTGTCCCAAAATTCATGTGTTGAAATCTTAACCTCCAACATGATGGTTTTTGGAGGAGGGGTCTTTGGGAGATGATTAAGTCATGAGGATGGAACCCTCATATGGGATTAGTGCCCTTATTAAAGAGACCCCAGAGAGCTCCCTTGCCCCTTCTACCATGTGAGGACACAGACAGAAGATAGCCCCCTATAAACCAAGAAGTGAGCTCTCACCAGATACCAAATCTGCCAATGCCTTGATCTTGGACTTCCCAGCCTCCAGAACTGTGAGAAATAAATTTCTGTTGTTTATAAGCCAACAAGTCTATAGTATTCTGTCACAGCAGCCTAAACAGACTAAGACTGGAGATCATCTCCTTTTCTCCACCTCTCTAACACACACACACACACACACACACACACACACACACACACATACCGCAAAGAAAAAAATAATAAACTATCACACGACTGCTTGCAATTTTAAGTATGAAGTCCTATGCCTGCTCACTGCCTGCAAGAAACTCAGGAGGCCAATGAAATGAACTATCATTGCTTTGTGGCAATAGCTGCTGTCCATGGTTCTACTCTTACTAATTTTATGTCATCAGAATGCAAGAGCTCCCAGAGAGGCTGGTCTCCTGTCTCCAGGTTTGCTTTCCCTTGCAGTGAAGCAGGGTTGCCCAGAGAACTGAATGTGAGGAAATGGAAAAACTGAAGCTCCTAGACGAAAATTAATGGTGCCATTTTTTTTCAATGTAAGCCTAACCTTAGAACTTTTGTTGTCAACCATTCATAAATGCGGCTGTCAAATGGGCATGCAGCCTCAAAGCCCTAGTGAGGCACCAACTAATGGTTTATATTGCCACTAATATATTACAAAAGGCTTGAACATTTAGTTAAAAGTAAAAATGGAGAATTTGGGGGAGGTGCCAGAGAGGTAAATTGGGAAGAAGTCCATGGCAGAAGAAAGGAGTCTTTGATGCATGCTGGGGTACAATACATGTGTACCACGTTTAATTGTTCTTTGGGTTGAAAATTGCAGTTTCTGCATCTGAGCCCTTTCAGAAGAATTAATCAGAGGAAATCTGTAAAGTTTTCCCATACGTAATAAAACATGCCTCCACAAAGCTTCACAGAGGAAATTATTATAAGATGGTCAGCCCGTATGTGAGATCACACCTGTGCTTTCCGTTCTGGAGAAAGAGCTGGAGAACTTGCCTAGTTAATCTTGGAAAAGAGACTGATTTTGTCTTCTGAAACCTTTTGTCTTGTAAGTTAGTTCTCTAGACTTGGATAATCACAGTTACTTGGCTGATTTATTTGAAAATGCCGATATTCCTGGTGTTCCTAAGGCTATATAATAGTATAAATTAATGACAATTTTTACAAATTTATTGAAACTAATTTTTAGTTTTTAGACTCATTGGAATAATTATTAGAATAATTTACTGAAATTATACCAGGTACTATAAATAAGACAAGCAAATAATGAATCTGAGACTATAAAAATCAAACTGAAATATGCTACATCATATTCTGGAGCCATACCACACATCCACAGGAACACAAGTCTAAGAAAACTAGATGTAAATACATGAATTCTTATAGAAAAGTGCTTCCAGTTAAAAAGGGTAGTCTTAAGGGAATGGCAGGGTAGTGGTAAGGGGTTTTTAGAGAAATCTCCCTGCCAAAAATTCCTACCAAATGCCCTGGCATTATTTCAAATTATTGAGTTTCTGCCTTAGAAACCTTAATGTCTGATTTATAAGTCCTTCCTATAAAATCTTTTCAGAAGTATGAAAACATTCACTGGTTTATACAAAGCTAGGTTTAAAGACCTATTCAGTGCATCGTTTTGCTCACATTGGTCACATATGTACAAGCTAAACAGATTTGTAAGAGGAGAGATAAAATGAATAAACTTATTCCAAAAGTTAGGGAAAAGGACCTCCAAGTATTCAGTCAAATGCAATATTGGAATAGCTGCTTCAGAGTGAATCCTGGAAGATGGAATATATAATCAAAGGTGTTATACCAAATTCCAACTGTCGAAGTAAAACTGACTGCACTATACTGACATGACACACATAGTAGTTCAAGTGATCAAATTAGAGCAACACAACAAGTTTCTATTCATTACCAGGCAGATGACAAGTCCTGAACTAAATGTTGTGAAAAATAAAAACTTACAAGACATGGTGTTGTCCTTAAGAAGATTTCTATCTCCCTGGTGAAATAAGATTTAAATACAAAACCTAAGTCAAATTAACATAATCTAGCACATAATAAAGGAAAAAATTTTCATCAATCATTAATTTATTCTGCATTTGTTGAATGCTTATGGGACAAGCAATATATGAGCCACTGAGTATAAACAATGAATCACACTTAATCTCTGCCCTCAAGGAACTCACAGTAAGAAGTATTAGTTTCCAAATTGTTTTCCATGGACAGTGAAATTTCTCAAACCACTTTGACAATGGAAGACTTTTTTCCAGAGTCTGAAGAGTATTCTTCAGAGATATGTCAGAAATGTTGGTTTCAATCCAGAAATGGTAAAAAAATTTAAGTAAGGAAAAATTTCTAGGTTATACTTTGCGAAATCTTTATGGATTTTAACCAAAGCACTGGATGATGGATAGACCTTGGACTGGTAGGTAGATTTAACGCAAGGAGAGCTCAAAATATGTGCAAGGTACACGGTAGATGATACTTAAAATACCTAAAAATGGTAGACAATACTTAAAATGACTGGACCACTCTTCCTTTTCTGGTAAGCGGCCTGAAGTGACCTCTAAAAATGGTTCGCTATTCACTTGACCCAGAAAACCCCCAAAAATCATGCAAGTCGAGAGGTTCAAATCTTCGCGTTCACTTTAAGAACACTCGTGAAACTGCCCAGGCCATTAAGGGTATGCATATCCGAAAAGCCATCAAGCATCTGAAGGATGTCACATTAATGTCATTTTAAAGAAGCAATGTGTGCCATTCTGTCGTTACAATGGTGGAGTTGGTAGGTGTGTCCAGGCCAAACAGTGGGGCTGGACACAGGGTCGGTGGCCCAAAAAGAGTGCTGAATTTTTACTGCAGAGAGTAACGCTGAACTTAAGGGCTTAGATGTAGATTCTCTGGTAACTGAGCATATCCAGGCGAACAAAGCCCCCAAAATGTGGCACAGGACTTACAGAGCTCATGGTCAGATCAACCCATACCTGAGCTCTCCCTGCCACATTGAGATGATCCTTACTGAAAGAGAACAGATTGTTCCTAAACCAGAAGAGGAGGTTGCCCAGCAGAAAAAGATATCCCAGAAGAAACTGAAGAAACAAAGATTTATGGCCTGGGAATAAATGTTTCAAAAAATAAATGCAAATAAAAGTGAAAAAAAAAAGACTGGATCATCACAGGTCCTCAGGCAGAGTAGTGAGAAATAAAATTTGATAGGTGAATTGAGACCAAGAGTGGAGGATCTAAAAACCCGAACTGAAAACTTCATTCTTTATTAAGAAGGTGACATGGAAAAAGCCCTATTTTTAAGAAGCAACCTAGCCATGATAGTTCGGTGTAACCTGCACGTAAAGAAAAAAGTCTGGAATAAACTCAGAAGATAAAAGGACCTAAACTCTCCCTGAAGAATGGATCAACATGACTGTAATGACAAAAGTTCAAAAAATGATACTTTACGTAAGAAAACATGCTAAAATTAGACAGAAATAAGGCAAAAGATGTAGAAAATTTTAATTTGCTTTTCAACAGCAGAACCAGTCTGGGGCACTGGAAAGGAGACCATCAATCATAAGGGCCAGAAAGCATTGGACTTTAACCTTTGAGGTCCATTGAAGGCAACATGATATAGCTACAAAACTTCTTGAGCTATACACTTGTGCTGACTGGGTTCAACCGCATTGCTGTCATTTACTGCTGTTTTATTCCTATCTAAAATATTTCTTTTGGCTATATACAATCACTTACATTCAAGAAGGTTCTACAATGCATGAGCTTTAAGAAATTTTATATCTTCATTTTTTATACTTTATTTAGTCTTTCAACAAATATTTTCTAAGTATCGATTATATATCAAGGACTGAGCGAGGCACTGGAGGTTCAGCACTGAACAAGACAGACATGACCACTGTCCCGGTGGAGCTCACATTAACTAAGCAAAAACTTTTTTTATTAATGTACAGAAAACTAAGAATACATCCCTTGCACCATTTTCATAGAACAGCTCACCATGGCAGATCTACTGTCTTCCATGGTGTGATGCGTAGATGTCAGAAACGAGAAGGATGCATTAATTTACTGTAGATAATAACTAGACTTTTAAAAGAAAGTATGAAATCATTGATCTATAGTAAAACCAGCAACTGACTTTTCTTGCTATTCAGAGGACGTGATAATCATCACTAGCACTTAGAAACAGAATGCCAGAGTTGGAAAGGTCCAGAAAGATCAAATCATTCTACTTTGCATTTTTACTGATACAGGAACTAAATCCAAAAGAGCATAAATGATTTGTCTAAGGCTCCATAGCTATTCAGAAACAGAGAAGGAACCAGAATCAAGATGCCCTTTACATCAGCCCAATGCTCTTTCCAATACACTAGAAAGGACACCATTTGTTAAAACAGTGAGAAAGTTGGAGATTTTAGAGCAGACCTGTGATATTTATCTGCATTATCCTTCCACTTGGAGAATTACACCTCCCATTTCATTGTCTTCTAATTCAGCTCACATGATTTGGCTGAGGCTCATCCAGACTCTCCAGCCTTCCAAGTCACAGGGAGGTCACATTACACAGGACTTGCCAATAAGAATGCTTCATCTTCTCTAGACACACTAATGGGTTCAAGGACGCGTACATGCCCCAAGCTAGGTCAAGTGATGTCTTCCTTAGGATTTCTGCCCGATTATCGGGAAAGGTATTTCCCTTCCTCTAGAACCATAAACCATATGGATTCCGAAAGTCTGGAACTCTTGGAGCAATGTTCTCTGCCACAGGGATAGAGCCTGCTAGGAAAAAAGCAAGTAAAGCAGAACCAAGAGATGAAAGGATCAAGCAAGAAATGTCACGAGTAAGTCATCTGGATCCAGCCTGGCCTAAAACAAGACCTCCCCCAGACTTTTCTGTAAAATGAGCCAATCAATTCCATTTCTTAATCTAGTTTAAATTTTTTCACTTACTTTTTAAAAAAGGCCCCCAAAATACATGTACTGAACATCTACTTTCAGAATACACCAAATGCTATGATCTCCAACTTGAAATGTCTTTGTAGCACTATAAAAAAGCCCATAAATTTGATGGCCAAACCAAGAGTTTCTAAGATGCCTAACAGGAAGTGTTAAGGATGATTTATTAGTAGTTACTTTTTTCTCATTAATAATTTTTATATTTATTATATGTTGAAAAGATCACAGTTTGGATATATCGGTTTAAACAAAATACTTTATTAAAATTATTTTATTATTTCCTTTTTACTTACTTTAATGTGGCTTCGAAAAAGGTTAAATTACATATATGGTTTAATTAGATTTACATTGGACACTGGTAATGCATAGGTGCATACACTATGCCACAACTACGGTGAACTGCCCCTCACCCAAAGGCTCCCAGATTTCTCCCTTGCAGTGTTCTGAGTCTGCAGTCCTCTGTGTAAAATGGACAGGTCCTATCTCCCCAGTCTGACCCCATTTCCTATTTCTCCGTTTTTTTAAGTGGGTATACCATAATTCTTTTATTTTCAAGTTTAAATTTTCATCAAAATTAGATTTGGATGTAATTTACAGAGTCACAATTCTTTGAGACTTATTACGAAAAAACAGCATTCTCCTATACTCCTCCCACCTCATCTCTTTCTCAAAAGCAACCATTCTCAATTATTTTAGCTGTTTCTTTTGTCGCTTGCCTCCATATATCTAAATAACATGCTTCTATTTCCTAGTTCTTGAATTTTCAGGTTTAGGTATTTATTATCTATAGAAGATGAGAAATTTTGGAGGAAGGCAGCATGCTATGGTGGGTAAGATCATAGCTTTGGAAACATACAGGCTTAGGTTACATGTCAAATACTGGTTCTGCCAGTTATGGTCTGTGTGACCTTAGGCATGTTGCTCAATCTCTCTGTTTCTCCTCTCGTGAGGCCTAAATAAGATCATGTATATGGAGTGCCTTGCACAATGCCCACCACATGTGTAAGCACTAAATACATAGTAACTATTAATGTTGACACTACAATTATTTATTGTTGTTAGTGGTAGTGGTGGTAGGTACTAACTGCAATTACTGTGCTAAACATTCAGGATGCAAAATGGAATAAGGTACAAATCTTGCCCTTCAAGTTGCTAACAACAACCGTTCAGAATACTGATAGGTATCAAATAAAGGATACCAGACACAAACACTCTGGATTCCAAGGATGAGAGAGAGAACCATGAACTTAAATGGATGGGGAAGATTCTATTGCCTGAAAATTATAGTAAGTAAAATGTATTACTGCTCCTATTTCTGCCAGCAGACATTCATGGTAGCAGATCTAAAAATAGGTAAGAAGTAGAAGAAACCTAAATGATGAGCCAGCCAAATTCCCCATTTTACAGTTGGAGAAACTGAAGCCCCTTTAGAGAAGAAACTTACCCAGATCACACAACTAGCCACTCAAAAAGTGAGGGTGAGGAAGCTGTTTGAAGTTTTTGAAGTTTGAGGCTTCTCAGTGTCAATTCTGAACAGAGTAGCTAACCCATTTCTGCACATAATTTACTACAGAGTAACCTCCATCTCACCTCCTGTCAGTTTTAGGATGGTATCATTTCCTGTGATCTCTGTTGCTGTCATTAGTCAATTCCTTAAACTGACCTGAATTCAACATCTTCACTGTAGTCATTTATTTTAAAAGTTTCAATTGGCAGTTTGTTGAAAGACATATCATTTTTCTCATGACAGTATCACTCTTGATCTAAATTGTTCTCCTCATAAGCGGGATCAGAAACAGGAAGTGGAATTATTCTCTTCTTTTGACATGGATCTTGCTTCCTTCGGTGGGGATCTGCCCCAGGCATACAAGTCCAGCCCTCTTGGACCTAATATTCCAATTCCTGCTGCCTAGACAGCTCAATGGACTTGAATCAGAATTCCTAGTATTAGATTAGCATCTCTGCCTAGGGGACAGCCATGTTCTCATTTAACTCAACTTTTTCCTGATGTTTTAAAACCCTTTAGTTCTAAAATTTTAAATGCTTATGTCACTTATTTCCATAGTTTCCATAGAAGAATAAACATGCAATCTATTAGTTTTCTGGCCTCTCAGCCAGTGATACAGTCAAAAATATCAAGGTGTGAATGTTTTTCAAGACATCCCAGGGACTTCCCCAGTAGTCCAGTGGGTAAGACTCTACACTCCCAATGCAGTGGGCCTGGGTTTGATCCTGGTCAGGAAAATAGATCCCACATGCATGCCACAACTAGGAGTTTGCATGCCACAACTGAGAGTTTGCATGCCACAACTAAGGAGCCTGAGTGCCGCAACTAAGAAGTCTATGTGCCTCAGTGAAGATCCCATGTGTTGCAACTAAGAGCTGGAGCAACCTAAAAAAAAAAAAAAGATATCCCATATCCCCAAGCCAATCCCACTGCACATTTATAAAAATTTGTTCTCGAAAGTCACACTATCCAGCCATGGATTTAAATTTATTCTCTGAGACGTCTGAGATTCTCCATTCTCACTGACAAATCACAGGGAATTTTACATTTCCCCACTCTGATAGCCTCATGGCTCTCTGTTGTTCCATCACCAGCTGGATTATCGTCCACAAACCGTGGTGGGTTCCAAAGAGACCGAAGGCTGTTTTCAATCCATTTGTTATTTTAATGACAAAGAATCACCCCATAAGCCTTGTTAAAACCTCATTTCATCTAGAAAAAATAGAGGCACCAAGATTCTTAAGCAGGAACAAGGTAATATCACCATCCATCAAACCTGAAATAATGGAGTGGAAGGAGGCTTAGAAAGGCTGTCCTGGGAGGCATGTGGTCATCCCAGAATGAGTCAGCAAGAGCTTTTAGCATTAGCTACCACATCGTTTAACCCTCATTTTATCAGGAATGAAAACCTTGCAAACTTATTCTCAAACTTTAGTTAGAAAAATCTTGTGTGCAGTCAAAACACCAGGAAAAATAAAGTAATAGAACAATAATTCATGCACGGATCTTGAAGATCATCTGTTGCACTTTTAAAAGTGTGTAAACTAAAACCTGGAGTGGAGAAGGGACCAAGCCGCTCCCCAAGACTCTTTTTAAATGGGCTTAATGTCATCTGAAATGTGATTTGCCAATACTCATTATTCTAGTCTTGGCTCTGTCACTTATTAGCTGCATAATACTAGACAATTTGCTGAACCTCTCCAAGCCTCAGTTCCCTCATCTGTAAAGTAGCTATAACAACAGTGCCTACCTTATGATGTTGTTATAAGGATTAATTAATATATATGCATGAAGTGATAATCACATAGTAAATATTTGATAAGTGATAGACATCAATACTATTATCTATGAGGTGAAATTTTAGTATGATGCACCTATGGAGAAATGTTGATCTAAATTCCACCCCTTAATCCTCTATGTCCCAATCTCTTTCTCGCTCTCTCTTTCACAGATGTGTTCTATAAGCACAGAATGTGGAGTCAGGAAATACGGACTTCAGTGTCAGCTTTGCCATACTATATGTTGGGTGACCTTGGGCAAGTCAGTTTACCAATCTAGGCCTTAGTCTCCTCACTTTTAAGATGGGGAAGTGAGGTGAGGTGATATCTATGGTCCTAAACATCTCCACTATTAAATAAATTCAAGAATCTGTACCATTGACTGGCTGCCCAGGTCATTTTCCTAGATTTCCAGTCAAAGGGAAAAGCGTCTAGCAATACTCAGCCCCACAGATAATCTCTCTCAAGGACTGGAAGAAGGTGGAGCTCTAAGCTCAACTCCCCATCCTAAAATCACAATCCAGGATTTACTCTGAAAACCACCAAACAACTCCCCATGGGTGATAAAGCCTGGACCTGCTGAAAGACCTCACCTGTCTCAAGGAAGTCCCCATCACTCTCCTCTACCAGCCTGTCATGGACCTTTGCAATTTCCATCACTCTCCCCAACACTATGGCAGCTTCCGTCTTACTTTCAGAGAAGCTTAGTTATGGAGGAAGGCGGCAATGTTGCTGAAGAGGCCCGATGCTGTCCAATCAGAACATTTTCACTTTTTTTTTTTTTTTTGCGGTATGCGGGCCTCTCACTGTTGTGGCCTCTCCCGTTGTGAAGCACAGGCTCCGGACGCACAGGCCCAGCGGCCATGGCTCACGGGCCCAGCCGCTCCACGACATGTGGGATCCTCCCGGACCGGGGCACGAACCCGAGTCCCCTGCATCGGCAGGCAGACTCTCAACCACTGCGCCACCAGGGAAGCCCCATTTTCACTTTTAAGGGCCTTGTTTTTCAATAAATCAATGTCACCAAAAGAGACAGAGAGAAGTCTAGGATTAAAGTTCAGAGCAGCCATCTCTGTAAGATGGTCTCTGAAGCCCTACTTAATTTTATTTTTTGAAAGTGTATGGAGTGTTTCTTATAAGCTAGGTGTTGTTCTAAAAGCTTCACCTATATTATCTCACTGAATCTTCACCACAATCTTGGGAGGTAGGTACTTTGTTATCACTATGCTATAAACAAGGAAACTGAAGCACAACCTTACCATGATCAAGTCTGTATATTTCCAACATATATTACCTACCTGTCCACTGAAACTAAGATTTATTCTGCTAGTCATATTTATCTTGTGGTTTTGATATAGATTTTTTTCCCCTTTTTAGGCAGTGCTTGCTTACTCTGTTATGGGTTTTAATTGAGCCTTCTTCATGTCTGTGTGGGAGATGTGTAAAGTCATTAAGTACTATTGAAAACTCTCAACAGGAATATTGACTTTTTCCTACAGTTCTTCCCTGAGATGGTTATTACTGACAATTCAGACTTATGCATGTTAAAATAAATTGACCTGGCATGTGCCACTAAATACAATCCAAGTGATCTTTGGTTGCCCAATTTTAAATCCTCAGATGAAATGATACAGTTTGGGGGGTGAGAAACAGGGAAATATCTGTCATTTTAGCCAACAACTTGAAACTGTATGAATACAAAGGTTTTTTTCTCTCTCTTTTTTCTTGAATGCCTTTTAAAAAATAAATTACCCTTTAAATTTAAGCGCTTTGGTTCCTGTATCAGTCAGGTTTTCTACAGGAACAAAACTAATAGGAGATACATATATACACACACACACACACACACATATAATTTTATTATATATAAAATATTATACATAATATACAATATTATATTATAATAATTATATAATACATATAATTTTATGTATTATATATATAATTTTTTTTCCAGTCTGAGTCCAAAGGCCTGAGAACCAGAAATGCTGATGATGTAATTTCCAGTTCAAGGGTAAGAGAAGACCAACGTCCCAGCTTATGTAGTCAGGAAAACAGAGCAAATTCTCCCTTCCTCCCTTTTTTTGTTCTTTTCAGCCCTCAACAAACTAGACAAGGTCCACCTGTAATGGGGAAGGCAATCTGCTTTACACAGTCTGTTGACTGAAAAGCTAATCTCATCCAGAAACACTCTCACAGACACACAAGAAATAATGTTTAATCAACTATCTGGGCATCCTATGACCCAGTCCAGTTGACACGGAAAATTAACCATCACAGTTTCACTGTTCCTCCAAGTTAAATGACACTGTATAGAAGTCAAATTGTATATTAGGAAGTGGTTAAAAAAAAAAAACTGGAATTTTTTTCTTTTATATCATTCAGGAAAGATGGACTATCTTTCAGATCACAGAAAGTTCCATACATTTGTCTTTCTTCTAGTCATTAGTAAAACTCCTTAATGCCAGAAAGCACATTATGCAAACTTGTGTTTCCCTCAAAACTTAAATGGTTCTTAGAACATAGGAGGCACAGTAAAATGAATGCAGGAAAATATGCAGTCATTGAACACATGAAAGGAATTATGAGATTGGCTCATTTACACTGACATGTAACTCATAAGCAAAAGCACTTTTGAGTAGAGGACCCACTATGTGCAAGATTGGTATTTAATGGCTAAATGATCAACTGGAATGAGTATCACCTTCCCAAAGTTATTCACATGGATCTTCAGCTCTGACCAAATTTATAGAAACTATGGCCAACATCTTAATTTTTCCCTTGCTAAATTACTATGGAGATGAATTTTAGCAACTTAATCCACCCTGCTTAAACTAATTCTTCATTAAAGCATAACTTTCTCCCATAGGGAAACTTCTAAAGCCACCAGATACAAGCGTAAACACCTCTGGTTTGTTTTAATTCTTTTTCTTAAGTGAGAAGCTGAGCACATTTTGCCAAGGATTAAATCTCCTCAGGTTTCACAAATTTGGTATTTTCAAACTAAATTCATGGTCTCACACTGCAATTCTTTTGCAGCTAGAGGAAAACCACTTCATGCTGCTATGAGAAAAGTATTTAAATGACCCAGAAAGATGGCAAAGGGCTTAGGTAAGTCCATACCTCCTAACATTTCTGCTAAATTCAATATTAATACCCTAAAAAGCTGTAGATTACATTTCTCCTTATATTGCTTAATAGGCTTTCAAATGAGCAAGAACTTATTTTTTTTAAGTTAAAACACTCAAAAGGATGTGAAGACAAGCCAGACTGGGAGGAAATATTTGCAAAAGACATTTCTGATAAAAGGTTATTAACCAAAGTATACAAAGAACTCTTAAAACTCAACAATAAGGAAATGAACAACCTGATTTTAAAATGGGTCAAAGATCTGAACAGACACCTCATCGAAGAAGATATACAGATGGTAAATAGGCATATAAAAAGATGGAGAGCATCACATATCATTAAAGAATTGAAAGTTAAAACATGAGATACCACTATACATCTATTAGAATGGCCAAAATCCAAAACACTGACAACACCAAATGCTGGCTAGGATGTGGAGCAATAAGAACTCTCATTGCTGGTAGGATCACAGCCATTACAGCCATAAAGCCATTCTGAAAGACAGTTCAACAGTTTCTAGCAAAACTAAACACACTCTTACCATATGGTCCAGCAATTATGTTTCTTGGTAATTACCAAAGCGAGTTGAAAACTTATGTCTACACAAAAACCTGCACATGATGTTTACAGCAGCTTTATTTAAAATTGCTAAAACTTGGAAGCAACCAACATGTCCTTGAGTAGGTGTCTGGATAAATAAGCTGTGGTACATCCAGACAATGGAATATTCAGTGCTAAAAAGAAATGAGCTACCAAGCCACAGAAAGACATGGAGGAATGTTAATGCACATTACGAAGTGAAAGAAGACAATCTGAAAAGGCTACATACTGTATGATCACAAGTACATGACATTCTGAAAAGGCAAATCTATGGAAATAGTAAAAAGATCAAGCATTGCCAGGAGTTAGGGAGGAAGGAGGGATGAATACATAGGTGGGGGACGTCTTAGGCACACCCAAAGAGCCAGTCCAACAGGAAGGATCTTGTGAATGGTGGCAAGAGAAATAGAGTCTTCATACGTCTGAGACTCAACATACGCATCCAATCTAAAAAAGCAATCCTTTTCTTCAAAGCTCAGAAACAAGGTTTGGACTGCATTTCCCATTAAATTTCTGAAAAGCCACATCAACCACGTTAGAATGCAGACACTCTGTCTTTTTTTTTTTTTAACAGTGTGAAAGATTTCAGCATGATTCGATGAGCACCTGCTTTGAGATTTCAGCTAATGCTATTAGAATACTTACAGGCAGATGATACTGGGGTAAGGGCAGTTTCTTGGAACCATGCTGTTCCATTATCGTCTGGTCACCAATCTAGATTAAATGGCAAAGACAGAATTAGAACTTTGAATATAACTGGAGTCCATCCTAGGCGGCTTATCTTTTCAGATTCTTACATGAGAGCATGCACAAGAATAACATTTATACAAATTCAATTTCTATCAACTCAGAGTAGGTACCTAAAAATCAAGTGTATCTAGAGCATGAGCTTTGAAGGAGCCAATCAAATAATGTTGCACTCATCTGATGCCCTTTTAGCCTTCAGAAAAAAATAAGTCGATGTACTTGGACAAAATCAAACTCAGGGGATTCTTTATTTCTGTGCAAAACAGTGGTTCTCAATTAGGGGCATTTTGTCACTCATCCCTAGGGGACATTTAACAATGGCTACAGACATTTTTAGTAGTCACAACTGAGGGAAGAGACTGCAACTGGCATCTAGTGGACAGAGACCAGAGAAATGGCTAAACATTCCATAATACACAAGATAGTCCCCCACGACAAAGAATTACCTGATCCAAAATGTCAACAATGCGAAGGTTCAGAAATATTATTACTATTCCAAGGTAACATTTTTGTAATTTTTCCTTCCACTGTACAAGTAAACTTCTTAGAAGCATTGCCCATAGTCTTCACCTTTGCCTCTTCACCTCGCACTAACACCACATCCAACCCCAATCTGGACCCAGCTCCCTTCAATTCCAACGAAACAGTTGTCACTGTAGTCATCCATGAGTTCCTACCACCAAATCCAGCGTACACTTCTCAGCCTGCTTGACCTCTTTATGAAAGATTCTCTCCTCTTGCTTCCAGAACCCTAAATTCTCCTGGTTTTCCTCCTCTTTCTTCCCTGTCTCATTAGTAAGTTTCTCTTCTTTATATCACCATTATGTAAAAGAGTTCCATGATTCAGTGTTAGGCCCTCTCTCTCTTTAACTTTTCTCAAGGTAACTGGATTAGTTTCCTATCGCTGCTGTAATTACCCCAAACTTGGTGGCTTACAACAGCACAGTTTTATCATCTTACAGTTCTGGATATCAGAATTCCAAAATGTGTCTCACTGTACTAAAATCCAAGTCTAATCAGAGCTATGTTCCTTTCTGAAGACTCTAGGGGAAAATCTATTTCTGGTCTTTTCCAGCTTCTAAGGCTGCCCCTATTCCTTGACTAGAGGCTCCTTCCATTATAAGCTGATTCACTTTGTTATAAAGCAGAAACTAACACACCATTGTAAAGCAATTATACTCCAATAAAGATGTTAAAATAAATAAATAAAATGCCAAAAATAAATAAATAAATAAAGTAGTTTGGCAAACTGGTAAATATAAAAAACGATCATTTAAAAATAAAATGTTATTAACAAACCACAAAACAAAACAAAAAAAAGCCAGCAATGACAGGACAAGGCTTTCTCACGTCACATCCCTCTGAAACTGACTCTTCTACTGTTGTCTTCCACATTTAAGGACCCTTGTGATTACACTGGGTCTACCTAGATAATCCAGGATAATCTCTATTGCACAGTCAGCTGAATAACAACCTTAATTCCATATTCTATCTTAATTTCCCTTTGCCATGTAAGATAACATATTCACAGGCTCTGGAAATTATGACATGGACATCTTGGAGAGACTATTATTCTGTCTACCACAGTAATTTACTTTACATTACCATCCATTTGTGCACAGATGACTCCCAATTTCGTATTTTGTATCTATAACCTAGACTTCTCTTCTCAATGCTAGATCCAAATATTCAAGTGTTCAAGAGAAAACTCCAGACCCAAAACAAACTCATAACCTTCCTCCCTGAATATGGTCCTTTGCCAGTGTTCTCAGGTTCAGTGAATGGCATCATCAGCCATTCAGTTACTAGAAACTTGGGTGTGGGTCATCCTTAACATTTCCTTTTTCTTTACCCCTATTTTCAATCTAGTACCAAATCCTTTTACTTTCTAATTATCACATGAATTCATCTACGTCTTACTACCTCCATCCCTCTCCCCAACTACTGTCATTCAAGAGACCTTTAGCTCATCAGAACTACTGGAAGACCATCCTAACTAGTCTACCCTTACTAGTTAGTTAGCTGTGACCCCTTCCAACCCCCATTCCTCATATGGCAGAATTATCTTTTTGGAACTCAAATCTGATCAAGTCATCCTTCTGCTCAAATTCTGTAATGGCTTCCTGTTTTTCTAGGTGTGAAAACAAATCACTTGAATATGGCACAGAAGGCTCTTCCAAACCTAGCCCTGTATCTCTCTCCAGCTTCACAGGGTAACAGAACACACTGCTTTTCTCCCAGAATGAGATGTACCCACCTCTCGCACCTCACAGGACCTTGGCACACACTGCTCTCTTCCAGGAATATTTCTTCCATTTCTCTCTTGCTGTATTGGACTCAAAACTTAACTATCACACCTCCTCAGGGCAGCCTTCCCTGACATCCCTTGCTCAATCCTTAAAGCACCATGCCTCTCTCTTTTGTAACACTCGGCATAATTGCAGTTTGGGGGACTTCCCTGGTGATCCAGTGGTTAAGACTTTGCCTTCCAATGAAGCAGGTGTGGGTTCGATCCCTGATCAGGGAGCTAAGATACCACATGCCTCGCAGCCAAAATAAAACAAAACAAAAACCCCCCACAAAACAGAAGGAGTATGGTAACAAATTCAATAAAGACTTTAAAATTGGTCCACATCAAAAAAAATCTTAAAAAACTAACAATGATAAAAAAAATAGTTGCAGTTTTAAATTTCTCTGTGAGATTATTTAATTAATAGTTCTCTTCCCCATTTGATTGTTTGTCCAATGAAAGCAGGACAGTATCTGTGCTCATCACTGAATCCCTAGTGCCTAGCTCAGGATTAGGCACAATGTCGGGACTCAATAACTATTTGTTAAATGGGTAAATAAATGACAATTGTATGCGGATTTTTTTAAATGATGCAAATGAACTTACTTACAAAACAGAAACAGACTCATAGACTTAGAATAAAAAACTTATGGTTACCAAAGGGGAAAGGTGCAGGGGAGAGATAGATTGGGAGTTTGGGATTGACATGTACACACTACATGTTTAAAATAGATAAACAACAAGGACCTACTGTATAGCACAGGGAATTCTGCTCAATATTCTTTTTTTTAAACATCTTTATTGGAGTATAATTGCTTTACAATGTTGTGTTAGATTCTGCTGTATAACAAGGTGAATCAGCTATATGTATACATAGATCCCCATATCCCCTCCCTCTTGCCTCTCCATCCCATTCTCTTTATCCCACCCTTTTAGGTGGTAGCAAAGCACCAAGCTGATCTCCCTGTGCTATGTAGCTGCTTCCCACTAGCTATTTTACATTTGGAACTGTATATATGTCAATGTTACTCTCTCACTTCGTCCCAGCTTACCCTTCCCCCTCCCCGTGTCCTCAAGTCCATTCTCTATGTCTGTGTCTTTATTCCAGTCCTGCCCCTAGGTTCAGCAGAACTAGTTTATTTTTAGATTCTATATATATGTGTTAGCATATGGTATTTGCTTTTTGCTTTCTGACTTACTTCACTCTGTATGACACACTCTAGGTCCATCCACCTCACTACAAATAACTCAATTTCGTTTCTTTTTATGGCTGAGTAATATTCCATTGTATATATGTGCCACATCTTCTTTATCCATTCATCTGTCGATGGACACTTAGATTGCTTCCATGTCCTGGCTACTGTAAATAGTGCTGCAGTGAACACTGTGGTACATCACTCTTTTTTAATTATGGTTTTCTCAGGGTATACTGCCCAGTAGTGGGATTGCTGGATCGTATGGTAGTTCTATTTTTAGTTTTTTGAGGAAACTCCATATTGTTCTGCATAGTGGCTGTATCAATTTACACTCCCACCAACAGTGCAAGAAGGTTCCCTTTTCTCCATACCCCCTCCAGCATTTATTGTTTGTAGATTTTTTGTTTGTTTTTTGTTTTGTTTATTGTTTGTAGATTTTTTGATGATGGCCATCCTGACTGGTGTGAGGTGATACCTCATTGTAGTTTTGATTTTCATTTCTCTAATGATTAGTGATGTTGAGCATCCTTTCATGTGTTTGTTGGCAATCTGTATATCTTCTTTGGAGAAATATCTATTTAGGTCTTCTGCCCATTTTTGGATTGGGTTGTTTGTTTTTTTGATATTGAGCTGCATGAGCTGCTTGTATATTTTGGAGATTAATCCCTTGCCAGTTGCTTCATTTGCAAATATTTTGTCCCATTCTGAGGGTTGTCTTTTCATCTTGTTTATGGTTTCCTTTGCTGTGCAAAAGATTTTATGTTTCATTAGGTCCCATTTGTTTATTTTTGTTTTGATTTACATTTCTCTAGGAGGTGGGTCAAAAAGGATCTTGTTGTGATTTATGTCATAGAGCATCTGCCTATGCTTTCCTCTAAGGGTTTTGTAGTGTCTGGCCTTACATTTAGGTCTTTAATCCATTTTGAGTGTATTTTTGTGTTTGGTGATAGGGAGTGTTCTAATTTCATTCTTTTCCATGTAGCTGTCTAGTTTTCCCAGCACGACTTATTGAAGAGGCTGTGTTTTCTCCACTGTATATTCTTGCTTCCTTTATCAAAGATAAGGTGACCATATGTGTGTGGGTTTGTCTCTGGGCATTCTATCCTGTTCCATTGGTCTATATTTCTGTTTTTGTGCCAGTAAAATACTGTCTTGATTACCGTAACTTTGTAGTATAGTCTGAAGACAGGGAGCCTGATTCCTCCAGCTCCGTTTTTCTTTCTCAAGATTGCTTTGGCTATTCGGGGTCTTTTGTGTTTCCATACAAATTGTGCAATTATTTGTTCTAGTTCTCTGAAAAATGCCATTGGTAGTTTGACAGGGATTGCATTGACCTGTAGATTGCTTTGGGTAGTATAGTCATTTTCACAATGTTGATTCTTCCAATCCAAGAACATGGTATATCTCTCCATCTGTTTGTATCATCTTTAATTTCTTTCATCAGGGTCTTATAGTTTTCTGCATACAGGTCTTTTGTCTCCTTAGGTAGGTTTATTCCTAGGTATTTTATTTTTGTTGTTGCAATGGTAAATGGGAGTGTTTCCTTAATTTCTCTTTCAAAATTTTCATCATTAGTGTATAGAAATGCAAGAGATTTCTGTGCATTAATTTTGTCTCCTGCTACTTTACCAAATTCATTGATTAGCTCTACCAGTTTTCTGGTAGCAACTTTATGATCCTCTATGTATAGTATCATGTCATCTGCAAACAGTGACAGTTTTACTTCTTTTCTGATTTGGATTCATTTTATTTCTTTTCCTTCTGATTGCTGTGGCTAAGCTTCCAAAACTATATTGAATAATAGTAGTGAGAGTGGGCGAACTTGTCTTGTTCCTGATCTTAGTAGAAATGGTTTCAGTTTTTCACCACTGAGAATGATATATGGCCTTTATTATGTTGAGGTAGGTTCCCTCTATGCCCACTTTCTGGACAGTTTTTATCATAAATGGGTGTTGAATTTTGTCAAAAGCTTTTCCTGCATCTGTTGAGATTACCACATGGTTTTTATCCTTCTATTTGTTAATGTGGTGTATCACATTGATTGATTTGTGTATATTGAAGAATCCTTGCATTCCTGGGATAAACCCCACTTGATCATGCTGTATGATCCTTTTAATGTGCTGTTGGATTCTGTTTGCTAGTATTTTGTTGAGGATTTTTGCATCTATGTTCATCAGTGATATTGGCCTGTAGTTTTCTTTTTTGTGACATCTTTGTCTGGTTTTGGAACCAGGGTGATGGTGGCCTTGTAGAATGAGTTTGTGAGTGTTCCTCCCTCTGTTATATTTTGGAAGAGTTTGAGAAGGATAGGTGTTAGCTCTTCTCTAAATGTTTGATAGAATTCCCCTGTGAAGCCATCTGGTCCTGGGCTTTTGTTTGCTGGAAGATTTTTAATCACAGCTTCAATTTCAGTGTTTGTGATTTGTCTGTTTATGTTTTCTATTTCTTCCTGGTTCAGTCTTGGAAGGTAGTCCTTTTCTAAGAATTTGTCCATTTCTTCCAGGTTGTCCATTTTATTGGTATATAGTTGCTTGTAGTAATCACTCATGATGCTTTGTATTTCTGCAGTGTCAGTTGTTACTTCTCCTTTTTCATTTCTAATTCTGTTGATTTGAGTCTTCTCCCTTTTTTTCTTGATGAGTCTGGCTAATGGTTTATCAATTTTGTTTGTCATCTCAAAGAACAAGCTTTTAGTTTTATTGATGTGTGTTATCATTTCCTTGATTTCTTTTTCATTTATTTCTGATCTTTATGATTTCTTTCCTTCTGCTATCTTTGGGGTTATATTGTTCTTCTTTCTCTGATTGCTTTAGATGTAAGGTTAGGTTGTTTATTTGAGATGTTTCTTGTTTCTTGAGGTAGGATTGTATTGCTATAAACCTCTCTCTTAGAACTGCTTTTGCTGCACCCCATAGGTTTCCAGTTGTGTTTTCATTGTCATTTGTTTCTAGGTAGTTTTTGATTTCCTCTTTGATTTCTTCAGTGATCTCTTGGTTATGTAGTAACCTATTGTTTAGCCTCCATGTGTTTGTATTTTTTACAATTTTTTCCTGTAATTGATATCTAGTCTCACAGTGTTGTGGTCGGAAAAGATACTTGATACGATTTCAATTACCTTAAATTTACCAAAGCTTGATTTGTGACCCAAGATATGGTCTATCCTGGAGAACATTCCATGAGCATTTGAGAAGAAAATGTTTTCTGTTGTTTTTGGATGGAATGTCCTATAAATATTAATTAAGTCCATCTTGTTTAATGTATCATTTGAAGCTTATGTTTCCTTATTTATTTTCATTTTGGTTGATCTTTCCATTGGTGAAATTGGGGTGTTAAAGTCCCCTACTCTTATTGTGTTACTGTCAATTTCCCCTTTTATGGCTGTTAGCATTTGCCATATGTATTGAGGTGCTCCTATGTTGGGTGCATAAATATTTACAATTGTTACATTTTCTTCTTGGATTGATCCCTTGATCATTATGCAGTGTCCTTCTTTGTCTCTTGTAATAGTCTTTATTTTAAAGTCTATTTTTTCTGATATGAGAATTGCTACTCCAGCTTTCTTTTGGTTTCCATTTGCATGGAATATCTTTTAGCATCCCCTCACTTTCAGTCTGTATGTGTCCCTAGGTCTGAAGTGGGTCTCTTGGAGACAGCCTATGTACAGGTCTTGTTTTTGTAACCATTCAGCCCGTCTATATCTCTTGGTGGGAGCATTTAATCCATTTACATTGAAGGTACTTATTCAGATACATGTTCCTATTACCATTTTCTTAATTGTTTTGGGTTTGCTTTTGTAGGTCTTTTTCTTCTCTTGTGTTTCCTGACTAGACAAGTTCCTTTAGCATTTATTGTAAAGCTGGTTTGGTGGTGCTGAATTCTCTTAACTTTTGTTTATCTGTAAAGGTTTTAATTTCTCCATCGAATCTGAATGAGATCCTTGCTGTGTAGAGTAATCTTGGTTGCAGGTTTTTCCCTTTCATAACCTTAAATATGTCCTGCCACTCCCTCTGGCTTGCAGAGTTTCTCTGAAAAATCAGGTCTTAACCTTTGGGTATTCTCTTGTATGTTATGTGTTTTTTTTCCCTTGCTGCTTTTAATATTTTTTCTTTGTATTTAATTTTTGACAGTTTGATTAATATGTGTCTCAGCATTTTTCTCTTTGGGGTTATCCTGTATGGTACTCTCTCTGTTTCCTGGGCTTGACTATTTCCTTTCCTACGTTAGGGAAGTTTTCAACTATAATCTCTTCAAATATTTTCTCAGACCTTTTCTTTTTCTCTTCTTCTTCTAGGACCCCTATAATTTGAATGTTGGTGCGTTTAATGTTGTCACAGAGGTCTCTGAGACTGTCTTCAATTCTTTTCATTCTTTTTTCTATATTCTGCTCCCTGGCAGCTATTTCTGCCATTTTATCTTCCAGCTCACTTATCCATTCTTCTGCCTCAGTTTTTCTGCTATTGATTCCTTTGAGAGTATTTTTAATTTCAGTAATTGTGTTGTTCATCACTGTTTGTTTGCTCTTTAGTTCTTCTAGATCCTTGTTAAATGTTTCTTGTATTTTCTCCATTCTGTTTCTGAGCTTTTGGGTCATCTTTACTATCACTACTCTGAATTCTTTTTCAAGTAGGTTGCCTGTTTCTTCTTCATTTATTTGGTCTTGTAGGTTTTTACTTTGCTCCTTTGTCTGTAACATATTTTTTTTCATTTCTTTTTTTTTTTTTTTTGATGGAGGGTGCTGTATTCCTGTCTTACTGGTTATTTGGCCTGAGACGTCCAGCACTGGAGTTTTCAGGCAATTGGATAGAGCTGGGTCTTGGTGCTGAGATGAAGACCTCCGGGAGGACTCGCTCTGATTGATATTCCCTGGGGTCTGAGGTTCTCTGTTAGTCCAGTGGTTTGGATTTGGAGCTCCCACCACAGGAGCTGGGCCTGACCTCTGGCCTGGGAACCAAGATCCTGCAAGCTTTGTGGTGTGGTAAAAAAATAAATAAATAAAAATAAAAGAAAGGAAGAAAAAAAGGAGCAGTACAATATCAAATAATAAAAAACAAAATAATATTAGAAAGATAAAAAATATATTAGGAAAAATAAAAGTATAATTGAAACAACTGCAATAAGGTAAAATAAAACCACAACAGAAAAAAAATAAAATGGGGTGGGGGTGGCGGGACAAGCTAAAAGGCGAGAACAATAACAAAGTATAAAGAATAAAATAAAATTAGAAAAATAAAGATTTATTAGGAGAAATAAAAATATAAAAGAATCAACAATGAATCAACAAGGTAAAACAGAACCCCAATCTAAAAGAGGAAAAAAGAAAAGAAAAAAAGCCTTGGCTATGCGGGTGGAGTTTAGGCAGGGATGGAACTTAGGCAGGGGCGGGGTTTAGGGTGGGGCAGGACTTAGGCAGGTGGGGGCCTAGGCTCAGGACCCACATAGGTGGAAAAGACCCTGGGTGTGGGGCCTAGGCAGGGCAACGTTCAAGCGTGGGGCAGGGCCTCTGCTTAGGACCTGCACGGAAGGGGAGAGGCAGCACGTCAGAAGGAGGGCCTCTGGAGTGTGGAGTTCTGGAGTTTGGAGGTAGGGCCCTGAGTGAGGGTGTGTGGGTGGGGTTTAGGCCCAGCACATTGGAGGGGGTCTCCGAGTGTAGAAGTAGGGCCCTGCGTCAGGGTGTAGGGGCGGGGTTTGGGTTCTGCACTGCAGAAGGGAGGCTCCAAGGGCAGAGGATTAGGCCCGGGGGCCCAACAGGCTCCCCGGTGCCTAAGTGGAAAGGGAAAGTACTGGCCGCATTCCCTTCCGTTCCGTCGCGCCCCTCCCCCACCATCTCCTCCAGAGTCTCCCCTGTGGCGCTGGACCCCTAACCATGGCTGAGTCCCACGTGGTGTAGGAACTCCTCCCCTCCCCCAGCCACCCCTCAGGGGTGCAGGTCCCGTCCCAACTCCACTTCTCCTCCCCCTTCACTCCCCCAACACCCTATGTCCTTCCCGGTCACTGGGGGTTCCTCCCCTCTCCTTATGTATCCATGGACCCCACCGGTGGCTGATAGGTGCCCTAGTTGTGAGGAGACGCAAATTCCACGTCCTCCTAGTATGCCAGCTTGATTCCGCCCTCCCATTATTCTGTAATAACCTAAATGGGAAAAGAATTTGAAGGAGAATAGATATAGGTATATGTACACCTGAATCACTCTGCTGTACACCTGAAACTAACACAACATTGTTAATCAACTAAAGTCCAATATAACATAAAAATTCAAATAAATAAAGGACAATCAATGAGTAAGATGTCTATTACTATACACAGTCATATGTATACTATATGTATACTATACACAGTCAATGATTTGCTAATCATCTTGCTGTTCGTTCACTCAATAATGTTTTACGGAATGTACTTTTTTTCAAATACCAGTAAACTATTCTATTTTATTTTATTTTATTTGCTAGTTAGAATCGCCAATTGTATGAATGCAAGTTTAACAATTGTACTGTAAGATCAAGAGGAAAGAAAAATGCTCTTTTGGCATCCCTTGATTTCTCCTCTTAGGTATCACTGTCTTCCCCTGAGATACATTTGGGCCACTCTACAGCAAAGTGGCTTGACCCTCTGTCCTCGGTATCACTGGCAACAATTCTCGAAACTGCCAATGGCAGTTGTGGACACTCATTGGAAATGACAGCAGACTTCAACATGGCATTGACTTGCATGAAGTTTCTCTAATGCTTAAGGAGTTTGGTCATGTGTCAGAGCTGCTCACATTAAATGATCTATTAGGTGCCATGATCTCCAGAAAGTTCATCTGTCGCACAGTAAGTCAGAAGTGTCACCTCTGTTTAATGTGATATGAAGCCAAACTCCCAAACTAACTAGAGAGAAACTGGCATATGTCACTGCTGACGATCAGAAAACTGAGGCTCTCGGTTCACACCCACGATTGTGCAAATGAAAGTTCCCCACTTTAACCAGTACATAAACTAAATGTTTAATAGTTTAAGAGTCTATGACTTAATGGCCATTGAATTTTAATAGTTACAGTATTATTAGCTTAAAATAATATTATAATGAATATAAAGTAATGCCTATAATGAGTATAGTTATGACTAAGATGAGTGAAAGCCTTTTTTTTTCCGGGGGTGGCTACAAAATGAAACTTTTGTGAGTAGTAAGTGAAAATATTAAACTGAATTCACCAAACAAGAAAGTTTTTTTTTTTTTTTTTTGCAGTACGCGGGCCTCTCACTGTTGTGGCCTCTCCTGTTGCAGAGCACAGGCTCTGGACGCACAGGCTTAGCAGCCACAGCTCACGGGCCCAGCTGCTCCGCAGCATGTGGGATCTCCCCGGACCGGGGCACGAACACTTGTCCCCTGCATCGGCAGGCGGACTCTCAACCACTGTGCCACCAGGGAAGCCCAAGAAAGATTTTTAACTGTGAAAGAAGTCCAAGATTCATTTTCAGGTATTTGTAATATTTGTGAGGATCTGTGGTGATTCTTAAGTTGGTCAAAGACAACATCATGCATGGCAAGATGTAGCTAAAAAGAAAAATCACAGTATCGATTAAATGGAAATCAAGTTTAGTGAACTGTCCCTGAAGATAGGGTATATAGACTCTTCAGAAGCACCTGCAAGTGGTTATCACTAGGTTAACGTGGACTGGTGATTTTAAGAATTAATTATAAGGGGAAAATACAATTTAAATATTTGTGCTAAAAAGTATGTATGTGCATTATATCTGACATATTTTTGATATCACAAAAGATATCAACTGGGTTCACTCTCAGCCTTTGTCTCAAGATACATGAAAGTAAAAGAGAAAGTGTGCACTTTAGGCTGACATTTCATCATTCATTTGTATAATCTGTATATGTTTCCCATTTTGTGTGTTTTCCTTTGTTACAGTCCAGGTAATTTTACCAATAGTCTAGAAGACTGTTAAGATGATTTCTACAGCTGAGGTGTAAGTTGCATCTCTTAGAGAACTCACAAGTGTGTAAAAATTTTAAATAGACTAGGGTCATGCAGAGACTCAAATCTCCTTCCCCTTTAGACAAGCGCTTGGAAAGACAAAGCAGGTGAGTTATTTCTCCAAAACACAGTTTTGGAGTTGCGGCTAGGGCACGCTGGGACTGCAGTCTGCACACTGTTCTGTGTCTTTCCAACATGTGATGACACCTCCCACAGTACTAAATTCTTTAGGATATCATTAGTCTTTACAGTCTTCCTCAAGCAGCATGATTGCCTCCTTACACTTCAAAGAGACATTAAGAGACCCTAAGAGTGCAAACCATAAAAAAGAATTGATAAATTGATAATGCTATAATTTAGAAGTTTGTCACCAAAAAAGATGCTATAAACAAAAGATAATGTACAAATGAGAAAGCATTAGCATTGGACATAACTGAAAAAGGACTAGTCTCCTGAATATATAAAGATCTCCTTTAACTCAAAAAGAAAATGATAACAGCAAAAAAAATGGACAAAGTATGAAGAAGCAATTCATTGACCAAGAAACCCAAATGAAAAATAGATGAATAAAAAGATGCTCAGCCACACTGGAAATTAGGAAGATGTAAATTAACACAACAATGAGATAGCATCAAATTGACAGAAAAAAAGTCTGACACTACCAAGTACAAGTAATGTTGCAGAGCTATGGGAACTGTCATATACTGCTGCTAAGAGTTTAAATTGGTACAATGACTTTGGACAACTACTGATAATATCTAGTAAAGTTTTAAAAAGCTCATATCCTATAAGTCAGCAACTTTCCCCTAAATCTGTGTTTCTCAACAAGGAGAGTAGTTCACCTATCCAGGGGGTATTTGGCAATGCCTGGAGACATTTTGAGTTGTCACATCTGGGGTTGCAAAGGCAAGGGAGGAGGGAGGGGATGCTACTGATCTAGTCCATAGAGGCTAGAGATACTGTTAAACTTCCTACAAAGCACAGATTATCCCTATGCCCAAAGAATTATCTGGTTCAAAATTTCAGCAGTGCTGAGGTTGGGAATGATGGTCCCAAAAGACTTGTCTACCTGGAATCTGTGAATGTGACTTTATTTGGGAAAAGGGTCTTTGCATGTGAAGTTAAGGATCTCAAAAGGAGATCTTGGATTATCTAGATGGATCCAAAATCCAATGACAAGTGTCCTTATAAGAAGACAAGCACAGGTCTCTCGGGCCCTATGTGGGACGTGGGAGGTAATCCGTGGTAATCCATGGCCGGGTGATATCTGGGGACCCCGGGCCTGGATGGAAAGTTCCAGCCGCGCTCTCCATGCCTCGTCACCATGCCTCACAAAATTGAGGAAATCAAGGACTTTCTGCTCACAGCCAGGCGAAAGGACGCCAAGTTGGTCAAGATAAAGAAAAATAAGGATAATATGAAGTTTAAAGTTTGATGCAGCAGATACCTTTACACCTTGGTCATCACAGACAAAGAGAAGGCAGAGAAGCTGAAGCAATCCCTGCCCCCAGGTTTGGCAGTGAAGGAGCTGAAATGAATCATGCACACTGACTTGAACTGTATTAAAATTTTAAAAATTCTCCAAAAAAAAAAGAAGAAGAAGAGGAGGCACAGACAGAAGAGGAGAGACACAGAGGAGATGGCCACGTAAAGACAGAGGCAGAGATTGGAGTAAGCATCCCCAGGCCGAGTGCCAACAGTCAACAGAAGATGGAAGAGGCAAGAAACGAAATCTCCCCTAGAGCTTCTGGAGGAAGTGACTGACACCTTGATATGGGGCTTCTGCCCTGCAAAAATGTAAGAGGAAAAAATCTGTTGTTTTAAGCCACCCAGTTTTTAGTAATTTGCTGTGGTAGCCTGGAGACTAGATATACACTCAAGGGAAACACTTGCATATGTTTGGGAGGAGAAAGGTACAAGGTTGTAATTGAAGTTCATTACAGCAAAAAAAAAAAGAAACAACCTAAATTTTTATCAAGGAAAATTGAAAAATGTGTTGAAGTATATTCACTTAATGTTCTATAGCAGTTAAAAAAAAAGAACAAATTGGAACTGCATGTGTCAGAATGTGTTAATTTCACAATATAATACTGAGAGAATAAAAGCTAGTTCAGAAGGATATATAAGGTATGATACCATTTATATAAAGTTTTTAAATCTACAAAGCAATATTCTGTAATATTTATGGCTATCTAAACCTGTGGCAAAAGTATAATAATGTGGGTGATAAACACTGGTCCCCCAGTAGTAAGTACTCCTGCTATGGATATGGAGGAAAAATAGAGAGAAGGGGTGTACAGGAAGCTCCTCTTTGCATCTGAAATATTTAACATCTTTACTTAAAAGAAATGTCTGATGAAGATCTGGCATGATATTAAGATCTGATAAAGCTGGGTTTTGCCATCTTGTACTAGTGTCCATTCTTCTCTCTTTTAAATCATATATGAGAAAATTAACTAGTCAAGGTTTATAAGACATGGAAATGTATGCCATGTAAAATAAATCAGAATGATGTTTACAGGTGTCAGCGTAGTAATGAAGAGACAATGAAGTGATGAGGAAACAGGATACAGGTGGGGCATTGGATTCAACACAGAGATAGAGCCCTAATGAGCTGGGCAATCAGAGCACAGATGCATCCCTTTTTAAAGCTTTCTTCAGGGAGTCGCCTCTTTTCCTCCCCAACTGTCTCTCTTCTAGTTCTTTTATTATTTGATTTCATTTGAGAACATCCTCCCTAGTTTTTCCTTGGTTCAAAATTACATCTAGGATAGCGGTAAATGAGAGGGGGAAGTGAGGATGGAGAGACTTCGGTCTTTGTTGTTTCGATCATCAACAGCCAACCAGGAGATTTGCATCAGTGAGTTACAGTGTCCTAACCATACAGTTCAGATTTGGAGGAATTGCAGCTGTGATGTCTTCCAAGGGACGTCTGAGCACAACAGCAGAACTGTCTTATTAGTGCTTCTGGGTCCTGGCTCTGGGGTTCCTGGAAGAAGGCAGGGCCAGCTGAGCAACACAGATGAATTTTGTGAGCCTAGTTGAGCTTGTGAATATGTACAAAGTCCAACTCCAGTTTGTGATTATGAACTTAGTCGAAGTACACCAAATCAAGAGTTAGGGAAGGCATCCGAGAGGAAGAAACTAATAATAAAACACTATGCTGGGGCTTCCCTGGTGGTGCAGTGGTTGGGAGTCTGCCTGCCGATGCAGGGGATACGGGTTCGTGCCCTGGTCCGGGAGGATCCCACATGCCACGGAGCGGCTAGGCCCGTGAGCCATGGCCGCTGAGCCTGCTTGTCCAGAGCCTGTGCTCCGCAATGGGAGAGGCCACAACAGTGAGAGGCCCGCATACAGCAAAACAAACAACAAAAAAAAAAAAAAAAAAAAAAACCCACTATGCTGCTGGCATGTGGGGACCACTAGTAGTTTGGAGATGTTTTGGGAAGAAGAAAATATCCTGATTGTTTAACAGTCTAAAATGCCTAGGCTCCTTCCTTTCACGTTGTCCCTCATGACAAAGACTGGATTTTGGTAACAATGACTGGCTTGAAATAATTAGGAAGAAAGCACTATATTCTTTGGACCACAAAAACACAAAAATTTATAAACTGAACCTCTTCACTCATGAATTTTTATATTAGATGAGGCACTTCCAAATGTAAGATGGAAATACAGTGCTATTCTAAGAAAAAAAAAACACCCTGTATTTCCAATTTTGCAGCTCATTATCTTTCTTTGTCCACTACATATATATAATCTGCTCCAAAACTTCAAATTAGGAACTTATTTATAGCATAATTCTTGCTAACCTTGATATTAACCCCAAAGCTTCTGGACAAGTGCTACTTTTGGGCTTTGCATATCATCTGTCCTTTCCCCAAGATGTACTCACTAGGATACAAATATTTATGTATGCAGTTATCTGTTTACTGTGTTCCCACCTAGCTAGACTGGAAGCTCTATGAGGGGAGAGAGAGTGACTGTCTCGTTCAGCACTTCATGTTAGTGCCTATCATAGAGTTTGCCCCATAGTAAGTGCTTATAATGGACTGAATTATGTTCCCCCAAATTCATATGTTGAAACTAACTTCCAATGTGACCGTATTTGGTGACAGGGCATTTAAGGAGGTAATTAAGGTTAAATGAAGTCCTGATCTGATAGGACTGGTGTCCTTGTAAGAAGAGGAATAGATATCAGAACTCACCTTCTGTGTGTTCACAGAATAGAGGCCATGTGAGGACACAGCAAGAAGCCAGGTGCCTATAACTCAGCTCACCAGAAACCAACCCTGATGGCACCTTGATCTTGAGCTTCTAGCCCCCAAAACTGTGAGTAAATAAATTTCTGTTGTTTAAGACACCCAGCCTGTGGTATTCTGACCTAATACATTGTTCAATAAATTCTTATGAAATAAATGGTGTTGTGTTGCTGATGATGATTATAATAAATTACAGGCTGATAGAACATAAATGCTAAGTATGTAAAGGTATAAGCTATTAAACCAATTTTAAATACAGATTTAGTGCTTCCTAAATACACAAAAATAATTCTATCCACAGATCAAAGATGTTTAAATTACATTTCACAAGAATAGATGCAGAAAACCATATTTCATTCTTGATTGGTTATTTTTTTTAGTAAGTGGAAGTATTCATTTCAATTTTTAAAACTTACTTGACCTTCTTAATCCATTTTGGTAATTTCCATGATTATTAAATAAGAATTCAAAATGCTCATACAATCCTACAAATGTTAAGTAACTATGTCCAAAGTACCTTGATTGACTGAGGCCTTTTTTCACTTGAACGTGGAATTGAAGAGGGATTAATTAATGTTTCTTTAGGACATGAGAAACTTATTCTTGTCCAAATATACATGTTTTTCCCACCCCAACTTCATCAATATTATGTTTCTCTTATCTTCTCCCCAGTGCCCAAATCATTTGCTTCATTGAACTATCACAATTAGAAATTACAGATTTATTTCTGTAATTCTTAATCTGACTCTCACCAAACAGTAAGCTCCATGAGGGAAGAAATTATGTCCAATTTTATCTTAGCACAGTATTCTCTGTACCAAGCACCATTACCACCATATAGTAGGCCCTTAATAAATATTTGTTGAATACATTAATGCATTTTAGAGGAATAATTAAATTTTTACCCTTTTCACTGAACTCCAAGGCAAGGTAACTCTTGCCTTCATTTTAACATCTAAAACCAACCCAATTAAGTCAGCTACTTTTAAAGGACCATTTGGAATTATTTGCACACCTCAGAGTTCCGCACTACAACCACAGGCAACACAGAAACATTTTCTCTTGCCAGAGCTGAATGAATCCATCAAAGGAAGTAAATGTTGCCAATGACTTCTAACCACTCTTCTGGGTGATTGGCAAAAGAGAGCATAAAACCGGCCTTGCCAAGTGGACCAGTCATTCTCTCTGAATCAGCACTCATCATGATTGACTTAGCACCCAGGAACTGTCCTCCAGAAGTCCAGAAAACAAATACACTTGCCAGATGAATGTGAATGTGAATGTGAATGTGTTTGCTTTTGCGATTTGCTCTGACTCAACAGAGACTGATGTGTGGTGCTATGGGTCATAATGAAAAAGCACAAAAATCTAATCATTGGTACCTATAATGAGCTTTCCTTAGCTCACCCCCTGAAATTGTATCTGAGCAAAGATCTTTCCAACATGCTCTGGTGACCTAGGTCATTATCCAATCATTTATATTTTTGGAAAGGCCTTTGAGCAATAAGCTGAGAGTGTTTCATAGTCTTTAAAATCAAGTCTGTCAGAGAACACATTGCGGAAAAGCAAAAGTTCATGACATAAATCTTAATGTTGGTTTAAAGTTTAATAACTCTTTCTACATTCTCATCTTCTAGTCATTTACTGTGTGTATAGAAGGAAGTGCATTATACTCAGGGGGCCTACTAATCAGTGGGGAAGAAATTGGGGAAGTGCATTAAGCCTTTTAGGCCATTAGGATATCATTTAGCTCATTGGAGAAGGTCATTTACTTACAGCAAGGAGCCAAGGTCCCTCCCAAAGATGAGCCATTTAATCCCAGCTCACCCACATGATCCTGCCCAATGTTTATTTTCCTAGTTTAACTTCCTCTGTAGGTTTTCTTTGATTTGTCCTATTTTATTTCCCATTTTATAGTCACATTGTCCAATTTAAACTTAATTAAAACTTGCAATTAGAAAAAAAAAAGGATAGTTCTAGATACCTCCCAAGAAACACTTCATTAATGGGAACTACTTAATAAGCAAAATATCTCACTGTGTAGACTACAGCCAAAGCTAGGGCTTCAAAGATCCGACATGTTTTTTCCAAAGTCTGGGTCGCGATGGCCAGGGATGACTAAATGCCTCAGGGCTAGAGAGTTTGGAGCATAGCTAAGATCAGCATCTTTGGCTTGAGGTATTGTGTTCACCTGATGACTGTGATTGACTCAGGAGTGAAGCATGATCTAAATGAAAGCAAACAAAGCCAAACCAATGAAGGGACTTTTTCCAGAACTATTGGGGAAGATGCTCTATCTTCTCTGTGCTTTTCAAGCTGATAAATTGTAATTCTGGAACTTCTAGAAGCATGGGATGCCAACAAAGAAGTAAGTAGAGCCTAAAAATCGAAGTGACAAACTATTGGAAATGTAGTTTAAACACTTGATCCAGCTGTGCTTGAAGCAATATTTACTACTGCACTTCCCAAGTACACAGACATCCTTTCCCCAAAAAAGCCCCTCTCCACATTTTTTCCCTTAGACCTCAGACCTACTGAATCAGAATCTCCATTTCAACAAGATCTCTAGGTGATTTGTACGTCCATTAAAGTATTAGAAGCACTAGCTTTAGCCCTCTTGAGTTGCACTGTTTTTACTTGCAGCTGAAATATTCTTAATAAATATTGGTAGGTTCTATTATTATTTCTGTTTTTACGAAATAGGATACTGAGAAAAGTTCAGTTGTTCAGGATCATGCATGTAGTAAATGGCGGAACTGTGCTCAAAACTCGGCCTGCCTGTCTCCAAAGCACATGTCCTTACCACATGGGCCAAACCACAGGGACTCTGCTTGACCCTGATTGACTCTGTTTTCAAGGAATCTACAATGTGATAGGCGAGGTCAGCAGGTTGGAGATTCAAGGAAGAATTGCAGTTCGAGTCCAAAGGTGGTCTGCTGACAGAAATCCTTCTTGCTTGGAGAAGATCAGTCTTTTTAAATTATTATTATTAATTTTTATTGGGGTATAGTTGCTTTACAATGTTGTGTTAGTTTCTGCTGTACAGCAAAGTGAATCAGCTGTACATATACGTATATCCCCTCTTTTTTGGATTTCCTTCCCATTTAGGTCACCACAGAGCACTGAGTAGAGTTCCCTGTGTTACACAGTAGGTTCTCATTAGTTATCTATTTTATACCTAGCAGTGTATATATGTCAATCCCAATCTCCCAATTCATCCCAGCACCTCCCTCCCCTGAGAAGGTCAGACTTTGCTCTATTAAGGCCTTCAACTGATTGGATAAAGCCCACCCACATTATGAAGAGTAATCTGTTTTACTCAAAGCCTACCAATTTAAATGTTAAACTCATCCAAAGAAACCCAACCAAACAACAAGAACAAAAACCACCACCTTCCCAGAAACATCCAGAACACTGTTTGACCAAATATCTGGACACTGGCCCAGCCAAGTTGACACATAAAATTAATTATCACCATTTTATGGATTGATGGAGGCAATATCTTTGCCTCTTTGTGTGGAACCTGGCAGATTCAACCATCTAAGAAAAATGTGACAATAACTACTAATCTCTAGGATGAACGTAACTCTCTTGCCCTGGCACAAGGTCATTCTCCAAGGAGTTTTATATGCCACTATGGTTAGGCCTGGAAACTCAGCAGAGGCCAGTCTGGCCACAGCTGCTCCTGCTTAAGGGCTTCCCAGGTGGTGGCAGAAGGTTCTTGTCAATACAGGTAAAGGCTAAAAAGGTCGCTGGTCATCAGAAACATGAACGGCAGCCTAAGAGGACATGGCTGGCCAGGTGGGATTTCTGTCCTAAAGGAATGTAGCCAACCAACCTAAGAAGAAAAGGAATGTTATATAAAGCTGGACTTTCAGAGAATACTTTATCAGAGACTCCTATCTCTTCCTGATTTGCCTTCTTTTTTTAATTGCATTGCTTGTTTTGGATGGTTTGGATGTCACGTATTTCAAAGAAATATTTGGCTTTCTCTGGATTAGACTTTAGCTTGTTACCTTGGTTTAATGCAAGTGAATATGTCTCCATGCTTTTAGGATAAAAATCCACCATATTCTTATTTATACTCTCACCTTTAAGCTTTTTGTTTTTCTTTCTACAATATTTTTTTCCGTATTTGCCCTAATAGTTTTTCTATTTCCCAATTAGACACACCTTGGGATACCCATAGGTTACCATATCCATAAGATATAAGTCCCTGTGTAGAAGGCACCCCTGACTTACTGGGATGATGGTCGCTCCTGACTTACCACATCCATCTGCTGTTACATCAGCAGTCATGGGGTTTTAGGCCCACTGTCTCTGATACAGAAGAGAGCTCAGACAGCAACATGCCAGAGGGCACAGTGTTATATATAATTGTGTCTTCTAGGCCTTGGATATCATTTATTCATATCCAATAGGAGCAGCAGGTGTGACCTCTGTAAGGAACCAGAGGGGGCTGCTAAGCCCCCTGAAGGACACTCTGAGGACACAGTATACAGGCCATGGTCAATTTCAAGTGACACCAAGTGGACAGTAAGTCCACTTATTTACAAGTTGGCCTAAGTCCTTTCTTCCACATATTCAAAGGGAAATCCACTTGTGAAGAAGGATCAAGTAGAAACTCTCTAGATCAGGAGCTATCCTAGGGGAAAAGAAGGGGTGGAGGGAAAGGGAGTCCTTTACTCCAAGGTCAAAGTCGGAATCCATGTTAGGCTCCTTGGACTTGGAATGTTAGCACCACAGAGAAGGAGTGATGTGCCTCACCTCAAGATCCAGCTAGAATACTCTTGGAAAGCAGAGAAGCAACTGAGTTTCTCCACCTCTCAGTACATCACCAGCGTACAGTCCTCAAGAAGTGACTTTAAACAACCTAAAATGAAAATCTCATCAAGTCATTCCCCTACCTTAAAGCCTTAAAGATTTCTAACTGCCCTTACAATTAACAATAAAAATAATAATACCAAAGGTTGGCATTGTTTCCTATTATTTCCACTGTGCCAGGCACTGGCACAAATGCTTTATGTTCACCTACCCTTTTCTCCCACCTCATACTCTGCCTGGCACCCATGCTGAACTTGTCCAATTCCTCAAAATGCCTGTGTGCCGTCCCTCTCCAGGTGTTCCAATAGGTTGTTTTTTTTGCAAACACTCTTCCACAGCTATGGTCTTGGCAGATTCCTTTCCTATTCAGATCAGCCTAGATAGCATGTCCACAGGGAAGAATCTCTGTTACCTCCTTCAAAGTTACTTCCTCTTTTTTTTTTTTTTTTTGGCCATGCTATGCTGCATGTGGGATCTCAGTTCCCCAACCAGGGATGGAACCTGCACCTCTTGCAGTGGAAGCTCAGAATCTTAACCACTGGACAGCCAGGGAAGTCCCAACTTCCTCTTCTTATATGCTTCCAACGTATACTCACTTCCTGTTTTGTAACACTTATCACACATACAATTTCCTGTTCAATGTCTGTCTCCCCCACCTGATTATAAGGCCTACAAGGGCAGAATGACATTTGTGTTTTCACCAATGTACCCCCAGTACATCACCCATAGCTTTGTACACAGTATGTTCTCAGGAATATTTGATGAATGAATATAAGAAAACACACCCCTCATGACATAGGACATAACATTATTTCTGACATTTTCCCAGTCTGTGCTACAAAATTTGGGGGACCTTTCGTAGGCCTCCCCCAAGAGGAAGTTTCTTTGCCTGTGATACCAATTGTTAATCACCAAGTGAATAAACTGAATGTACTTCCCACTCGACCTCAGGCAGTGACACCTTCCTGTACTCCTGACCAAGGGCCTTAACTCATGCCCCCAGCACTACTCTCCCCAGTGACAATCCTCAAGAAGCCTCCTCATGTGTCTACAAGCTCATCAAACCCAATTTGTCAAAAGCCCTGGTGGTGCTAAATAATATATGAGATACATCTTAGTGCAACACTACCAGCATGACATCACTGGGACCTACTGTTTGCCAATATCATTAATGATATAATGATTATGACAATACTGATAACAGTGACATCACAATTATTTCTTGAGCACTAGCTCATACTAATCCTAGGAGGACATTGCTCTCCTTTTACAGATAAGGAAAATGAGACTCGGAACTTGCCGAAGGTCACTCAGTAAGGGCGGGCAGAGGCAGGATTTTAATCCAATCATCCGTGTGGTTCTAAATGTGGCCAGAGAACCACAAATGTCAGAATTACCTGTGTTTATTTAAAACACAGGCTTCTGATACATAGAAGACCGAAATTAGAATCTCTCACAGCATGGTCCATTGTTTCCCCTTAATGCACCTTAATATTTGGGAAGGGTCACACCAAACTGCAGGTTTTCCATAAACTGTTTCAAATTCACTGTCTCAACTTATTAAGTTAAGCTCTCTCCACTTACCATAACCTTAAAAATGGACCCGAGACCACTCTGAAAGGGATCATCTTCCCTCATTTTAGCTCCTAGAACCCATCTGTATCCCCAGTTGGTCTGATAAGGATAATGAACTGGGAAGAATAAAACAAACTGGTGGGTTTTCACATACATGTGTGTGAATACTTATATATTCATAACTAAATATCTTCTTCAACTTTTTACTTTGAAATAATTATAGATTCACAGGAAGTTGGAAAGAAATGTACAGGGAGGATCAGTGCACATTTTACCCAGTCTGCCCCAGTGTTAACATCTTGCATAACTATAGTACTATATCAAAATCAGGTAATTGACCTTAATCAGATATAGGAACTCATCTGTGTGTGTGTGGGGGGGGTGTTGTATGTGTAGTACTATGCAATTTTGTCACATGTGTAGCTTCCTGTAACTACCACTACCATCAAGATATAATCACCCCAAAGATCCCTTGTACTACCTCTTGGTATCCATATCCCCTCACATCCTTCACTCCTGGAAAGCACTAATTTTTTCTCTATAATTTTGTTATTTTAAGAGTATTATATAAATGGAATCATACAGTGTGTAGCCTTTTGTAATTGCCTTTTTTCACTCAGCATAATTCCCTTGAGGTTCATCCAAGGCATGTTGAGTTGTTGTATCTATATAAGGGTAGTTCATTTCTTTTTATTTTTGAGTAGTATTTTGTGGTATAGATAAAACGTAGTTTGTTTAACCATTCATTCATTCATTGAAAGACATTTGGGTAGTTTTCAGTTTTTGGCTGAATAAAACTGCTATGAACATTCATGTACAATTTCCTTGTAAACATAGTTTCAATTTCTTGGGGATAAGTGTTCACAAGTATAATTGCTGAATCATATGGTAAGTCCATTTTTAGTTTTAAGGGAAACTGCCAAACTATTTTCTAGAGTGATGGTACCACTTTACATTCCCATCAGCAATGTATGAGTAATCCAGCTTCTCTGCCTCCCTGCCAGGATTCAGTGTTATCACAATTGTGTCATCTCCAAAAAGAGAGTTTTATTTCTTCCTTTCCAATCTATATGCCTTTTCTTTCTTTTTCTTGCTTTATTTCACTGGGTAGAACTTCCAGTATTACATTCAAGTAAACCACAGGAAAGTAAGAAAAGAGAAAAAGAGGAGTAAGAAAAGAGAAAAAGAGGAATAAGAAAGAGAAAACAAACAGAAAACAAAGTGGCAGACTTAAGCCCTAACATATCAATAATCACTTTATCTATAAATGGTTTGAATACACTAATTGAAAGACAGAGGTTTCCAGAATGAATAAAAAATTAGGACCCAATTAGGCTATCCACAAGAAACTCACTTCATACATAACAACATAGGTAGGTTAAAAGCAAAAGGACAAGAAAAAGATATATTATGCAAATATTAATTTTTTTTAAAGCAGGAATGGGTAAACTGATATACGACAAAGTAGACCTCAGGGCTCAGAAAATAACAAGAGATAGAGAGGACATTACATAATGATTAAAAGGTTGATCCTGTAAGAATACATAGCAATGCTAGGTGTGGATGTATCAAACAACAGAGTTGCAAAAAATGTGAAGTAAAAACTGATAGAACTAAAAGGAGAAATAGGTAAAATTTTAATTATTGTTGGAGACTTCTATACCCTACCTTCAGCAATTAATAGAAGTATTAGACAGAAAATCAGCAAGGATATAAAATTTAACAACACCATTACCAAAAGAATCTTATTGACATATACAGAATATTCCTCTTAAGAATAGAATATCCACTCTTTTCAAGTGATCATGGAATTTTCTCCAAGACAGACCATATCCTAGGTCATAAAACAAATCTTAAATTTAAAAGAATTTAAATCACACAGTGTATGTTCTTTGACCAAAATGGAATCAAACGAGAAATCAGTAACAGAAAGACAACAGAAATATCTTCAAACACATGAAAATTAAGGATCTTTTAAATCCTCCCCTAAAACTCTCTTTTTCCACATCACCTCAATAGATTGTTGATAATAAAAAATTGATCTGAGGAAAAGAAGTAAAATAAATAAAAGTACAGAAAAGTGAAATTACATCTCCAACCTGAAAAACTTCTTACAATCTCATTTTATGGGAAGTGGAAGCCACTGATGAACCCCCAGATCTCTAGCCTCTGCCTGAGCTATGCCTGCAATTCATAAGCAATGTAGGATTTTCTACTTATTCAGCTGAGATTTTAGGCATCAAAGGTAAACCTGTCCTTCTCCTTGGCTGCCTACTTCTTCTTGATGACACACAACCTTAAGACATATAAGCGAGGGAGGAATGGGTCCACTGGGCAGTAGTGTGATGATCTGCAATCAGGTGTGATTTCAGCAGAAAATTGCATTCTGCCCTTTTTCAGAGTCAAGAAGTAATGCATGGGGCTTCCCTGGTGGTGCAGTGGTTGGGAATCTGCCTTCCAATTCAGGGGACACGGGTTTGAGCCCTGGTCCAGGAAAATTCCACATGCCACGGAGCAACTAAGCCCGTGTGCCACAACTACTGAGCCTGCGTGTGACAACTACTGAAGAGCGCATGCCTAGAGCCCGTGCTCTGCAACAAGAGAAGCCTGAGCACCACAATGAAGAGTAGCCCCCGCTTGCCGCAACGAGAGAAAGCCCGTGCGCAGCAACGAAGACCCAACGCAGCCAAAAATTAATTAATTAAAATAAATAAATAAATAAAAGAAGTAATGCATGAATCCAGCAGAAATGGTTGACTCTTACCCCTTGAAGGACTGGGCCTGGTTAGTCAAGACTTCGAAAGAAAGAGAAAGAGCCCAGACAGCGATGCCCTTTTCATTTGGGTCTCAGAGCTGAAGGAGAGGAGCCACAGAAAACAAGACTGCGGTGTTTACAGAGGTGACACTGACAATTGCAGAGCAGGTGGGGCTACAGTTGTTTGTCCCTGTACTGAGAGGGTCTAGAGGCAGTCAAAGAAAACACAGTGTACCTGGAAAGGGGAGAGCTCCCACTTTGTTTACAAGCACAGATGGTGCCTCAACCTTGGTTTCTTTAATCAGGCCTCATGTCCCGTTGGCTTCTGTGTGTAAAACAGTTACCTGGTTCTAGCTAATGGTTATGTTTTGATGGAAAAATAAGTGCTCTTCTGTTGTCTAAACCCCTTCAGTGACTCCCTGATACCCTTGGAATAAACTTGAAATTCTGTACTGTGGCCTGCAGGCAGTCCCTCATGAACTGCCCCTCTGTACTGTGTACCTTCAGCTTCAACTTTCACCAACCTTCCCCTCTGTTCTACACTCAGAATGAGCCTCTGTCACTTTCTCTACTGCATCGTGTTCTCTCTCATTCCTGGGCCTTTGAATTTTCTGTTCTCTCTACATAATACACACTTCAGCCTCTCCGCCTGGCTGACTCTTATGCATATTTTTTTTTTTTTTTTTTTTTTCTTTTTGCGGTATGCGGGCCTCTCACTGTTGTGGCCTCTCCCGTTGCGGAGCACAGGCTCCGGATGCGCAGGCCCAGTGGCCATGGCTCACGGGCCCAGCCGCTCCGCGGCATATGGGATCCTCCCAGACCGGGGCACGAACCCGTATCCCCTGCATCGGCAGGCGGACTCTCAACCACTGCGCCACCAGGGAGGCCCTCTTATGCATATTTTGAGTCTCATTTAAATGTCACTTCTTTCCTGGTTCCAACCTATGCCAAGTAGACACATATGTAGCACCCTGTACTGCCCCTCTTTGAGCCCCTAGGCACTTTGTGGTTACTGCTAGCTTAATGGTGTCTCCTCCTGGTACACTGGGAGCTCCACGTAGACAGGAACCACGTTTAGTTTGTTCATCATTTATTCTCTCATACAGCGCCTGGTATGTGATCGGCACTTAATAATTACTTGTCAGATAAACAAAGAAATTAATAAGCAAAAGAAGAAAGGCAAGAAAGTGTTATTTTGGGGTGGTCAAGTTGCCTCCTTTATGAGCACAAGGCCCACTCAAAGGTACTATCACTAGGCATTAACAATCAGGGCTTGGCCTCTGGTTCCCAACTATGAATTCACATTAGAAACATCTGTAGAACTTTTTCAAGATATCAGTTTTTCCACATGCCAGCTAGGTGTACTTCAATAAACATCTGATGAATTAATATATAAACAAGCATCAGAGAAGGATATTTTTCTCTTCCAAAAATCACTGCAGCCTCCTCTCTGCTTATTACTTCATCGCCCAACAATGACTCTTCCCTGCCTTTCCACTTATTTTGATAAGAAACAGAAGAGTAACTGAAACATGAGACAAAGGTTCTGGATTTTAAAAACAACTCTATGATAATAGGCAACAACTCCATGATAATAGGCAATAACGTGCTTGAACCTCAGTTTCTTTACCAAATGAAGGTGGTAGACCATGCTCTGTACACCTCAAGATAAAGGAGCATATGTAAAAATGCTTTTGTAGGGCTTCCCTGGTGGCGCAGTGGTTGAGAGTCTGCCTGCCGATGCAAGGGACACAGGTTCGTGCCCCGGTCTGGGAGGATCCCACATGCCGCGGAGCGGCTGGGCCCGTGAGCCATGGCCGCTGGGCCTGCGCGTCTGGAGCCTGTGCTCTGCAACGGGAGAGGCCATAACAGTGAGAGGCCCGCATACCGCCAAAAAAAAAAAATGCTTTTGTAAACCTTAAAGCACAAGAGAAGGTAAATTCATTTTACTATGCCAAAACTCAAACACAAGATCACAAATTCATATTCTTCATTTTCTCTCTATCAACCCAGTAGAGAGTTAGAGAAAAGTTCGGACATGAATATGACTAGAAAGGAACAGATCAAAGACTATTTCATTAAACAGATGCTTAAAATTCCATCCAGAATATATAATGTTCTGAGAGGTTCCTGTCCTGGATTTCTCTATCATCTAATATCTGTGTTTCTTCCAGTATCCAATAGCAGCGATTGGCAAACTTTTTCTGTAAAAGGTCAGGGAAAAAATATTTTAGATTTTGAGGGCCAGGCAGGCTCCGTAGCAATTACCCAGCCGTGCCGCTGTAGCAAGAAGGAAGCATAGACAACATGTAAACACATAACTGTGACTGTGTTCTAATAAAACTTTATTTATAAAAACAGGCAGTGAACCACATTATTTCTGTGGGCCAGAATTTGCTGATCCCTGTTCTAGAGAGATCCTGAAGAGCAATCTCCCTGTTATAGGTTGAGTTTCCTAGGAAGTAGACTCAGAGATAGAAATTAGCATGTAAGAGGTTTAGTAAGATGAGTTCTTGTGGTCAGCACCTTTGGAAGGGTAGGAAGCAAGACTGGACAAAGCAGGAAGCTGAGCATGATGCCGTCCCAATAAAAGTCTCAGTCAATGACTCTTCAGAGTTGTACCAGGTTGTGTGTAGGAGGCCAAACCTGGTCATTATCCATATCCCATAGCAACTGGTCATTGGGTAGGGCCTGTCCCAAGAAGGGTACATGACCTTAGGCAAGGAGGGGCTCTTCAACTGGGACAATTCCTGTAAGAACTGGCAGCCTGCAGAGCTCCCAATAGCTGGAGGAGGAAGCTCTTCATTCTTGAAGGAGAATCAGGGCCATGCATCCTATCACCCACCATACTCTCCCTTGAGATTTAGCTCTCTGTTCATAAAACTACAATTTGTTTCAGGTCAATGTTTCATCTACATACAATACTTATCTTAAGATAAGTAAGTATCTTAAGATACTTATCTTATGATATTTAAGTAAGTATATAACATCACTGCAGCCAGATTTAGAAAATCTTAACATATTCCCCAACTTTCTCTCTGAAAGAACATGGGAAAAAGTCACATCATTCTGGTTCACTGCTTTCTTACATTCCATCCCAAACTCCAATCTCTGGTGGACAAGAATGGCAATATGGCTAGGGGTCATAAAGGGGTTATACAGTCTTATCTAGAGTTAAATAAATGAACTAAGTAAAGTTTGTGGTCTGTAAAAATTCTATGCTAGCATGCAGATAAAGATGGAATCAAAACTACTTACAGATAAATTAAGCCAGAAAATCTGCAACGGTCAAAAAGAAACAATGCTTTGAAGTTACTTAAGCCCAGCACCATACTGGCTAAAAGGTTACTAGCCAATATCTAGAAACTCAATACCTCCTGCTTCAAATAATGTAGTTAGATCTTCATGTCAGTCTGAGGTTTCTAACTGAGCATCAATCAATTTGCATTTCTACAACTGAGACACTGAGATGTCTGTAGGTGTATCAGAGGAAAGAAGCCTGGATAGATTGTATAGATTAGCTCCACTTCTCCACGTAAGGGTCCATGAGGGAGTCATCTATGATTGGTAACAATGCTGCCTGGGATCACCTTAATCATCTCTTGGCAAGCAAAAATAAAAATCACCTAAGAAATTAGCTATGTTGAGAAAGAAAAAGAGAAAAAATGAGGGGGGAAAGTATCAGAATACAGCCAGGATGCACATTACAGTCTTCCCTTTATTTTAATTGAATGGTTTGTGTCTTCAGGAAATCTCATTATTCTCCCCAGAGCAGAAGTGCAGAATGAAGGCACAAACCTCATTAACTTTTGAATGTGGAAATCAATAATCTGCAATAAATCTAAGCTGATTTGTTGCCAATAAATCTCCCAAAATGCTGTGTTTTGTAGCTGGGGACATTGGAGGGTATGGTAAGAACTTCCATGTCAACATCAAGATGGCATCTGGGGTTTACCTTGTCGGTTTTTACGACCTTTTAACATGAAACAATGTATTGACATTTACATAGAACATGGTTTTCCGTGGGGTTGTTTTTTCAGTTGAGAACATATTGGGACCTTTTCTCTTTCCATGACTCTTTTAATAAATGACATGAATAAAAAGAAACAGGCAGGCATCCATTTGGCAGTTCTTTCTCATGTACCTGCCCTGAAAAGGAAGAACAGAGCCCATACTGAGGGACTGGGAAAACGTTCTTTGAGCCTAAAACTGGCTTTACTCATGACTAGCACATAGTAGGCACCTAAAAAAATTTGCTGGAAGAGTAAATGATGGCCATGACCTTTGAAAATCAACCTTTGCTAGCTAAGTATATATATTTACTATGTATGTATTGTTACACATGTGTTATACCTATGTGTGTATATGTGTATACACATGTATGTGTATACATACATAGATATGTACACTTCTATTACATACACACATACATATATATAAAATGTCTGAGCAAGGGTGGGATACTTGCCTATTTATCTTGCAAAAAAACAAAAAAAGAAGAGGCCAATAAAATATTAACCAGTTATGGAGAAATGATTGGGAAACAAGATGACAGGAAACCCAAAGGACCATGAGGCTGTGTTACAATGAAAACTCCATGAGAGCAGCTTCTCTGTGGTGTTCACCACTAAGCCCTAGTGCCTGAAACAGTGCCTAGGATAAGGCAGGTACTTGGCAAGTGTTTGTTGGTTGAATGGATGGATGCATGGGTGGGTGGGTAAGTGGGTGAGGAAATATTTATTATTAGTAGGAGAAGTAGGAGAGTCATTTGAGATTTCTGTGAATGGTCTACATGGAGAGCAGAGAATATCTGTAGACTAAAGCAACAGGCTCACCCCTTGGTATACATAACAAGGGACCAGCATTCAAATTGCTCTGTCCCATGCTTTTGGATAGGAGAAGATGTTTGTGTTCCAGTGCAGTACATCAAAACTACAAAATGTGAAAGAGCAGGTCCCTATCGTGATGTTTTATCTCACTGACACCTCCTCTGGTAAGTCTAATGGAACCACTCTACATGTAATTGGGAAGAACAAATCTGACTCCATATTGGATCTGTTTTTTTACCTTTGTATTTTATTGCTTTTTCTATAAGTTAATCACTAAAAGAATGTTGACTATAGCCTGAAATATACAGGATAGCCCATTCTCAAGGCTCTGACCTTTAAAGGTGTAACACTTTTCTATTCATGTAGAGATAAAAAGTTGCAGAACAAAGAATAATATTTGTCTTGTTGGAGGTTTATAGGAACACTATGGCCACACCTACATGGACAGCTGCAAGAACAAAGGATTCTAGCACCAAGAAGTTCACAACAACCAACCACACCTCCTCCCCTTTTAGCATAAAAGAAGCCTGAATTCTAACTCAGGGAAGAGCTCTAGTGTTCTTTGGGACACTAGTCTACCATATTCTCGGTCTGCTGGCTCTCCAAATAAAGACACTGTTCCTTGTCCCAACAACTCATCTCTCGATTTATTGGCCTGTTGTGCAGCAAGCAGTACAAGCTTGGACTCAGTAACATATAGATCTCACAACACCATTGAGCCTTCTGACAATCAGACTCAGTATTGAAGTGCTCTCAAGAGGAAAAGCCACCCCATTGCTTTAGCATCAAAGGGAGGGCTAATTTCACCCTTGGATGCAGTGGCTCGTTCAGGTTTAGTCGCAATCATTCAACCAGATGCACTGACACTGCTGGTTTCCCCCCACCCACTAGAGGTCCTGTGCACTAGGCTTTGTTACTTAATGAGTTGAAATTCTTTCCCTAAGTAAGGGAAGAAGAAAAGGTAAAAGTTATTGTACAAGCTTCACACTTCCACCAAGTGACATGCCATTGCTCAGGTTGACCTGTTTAATGAAGACCTTTTTTTTTTTTTTTTTTTGCGGTACGTGGGCCTCTCACTGTTGTAGCCTCTCCTGTTGTGGAGCACAGGTTCCGGACGCGCAAGCTCAGCGGCCATGGCTCACGGGCCCAGCCGCTCTGCGGCATGTGGGATCTTCCCGGACCGGAGCACGAACCCGTGTCCCCTCCATCGGCAGGCGGACTCTCAACCACTGTGCCACCAGGGAAGCCCAATGAAGACCTTTTAAAAGGATACTTCTCAAAAGTGTCATCCCCAGGCCAGCTGCATCGACGTCATCTGGATGGCAGTTAACGGTTCACATTCCCAGGCCCTGCTACCAGTGATACAGGTCATAGGTCAGAGATAGGGCCAAGGAGTCTGCATTAACAAGCACCCTAGACAACTTACAAGCTCCCTGAAGTTAGACACCTGTAATTCAAAAATAAATGTCCATCCCTCCTCCTCTGTAAGAGTCTCACAAACACCTGGTCCTCACTGATACCGAAGTAGCTGGTAGCATAGTCAAGAAAAAGTTCTGAGTCAGTACGCAAGTGCTGTGTATCTGCTGTGTGACAGGCGGTAGAGGCTGGTGGGTAAGCTGTGTCCCCTGGTGTGAGGCTGCCTGAGTTTGAACTCCAGCTCTGCCACTTACTTGCTGTAAGAAAGTTAATTAGCCTCCTCACCACTTAGTTTCCTATTTGCCAAATGAGGGTGATAACCATAGCTCCTCTCATTTGAGTGTTAAGACAGAACCAGGCCCAAGGTAAGTGCCCACTAAGATTTACTGTTATTATTTCTATGTCACAGGAACTGGGGATAATCTGTGAAAAAGAGACAGATGCCTGCCTTCTTGATGCTTAAAAATAACAGGAATTGCAGGCATTAAACACAATCTCTTAACAATGTATTAACTAAATACAAGTGTGAGAGTGCTTAGAGGGAGAATCGCTGGGGGTTTTTGGTGTGTGCAAGACCATGATCCTAACAGTGATCCATGAGGACTGAGCTACCTGAGTTAGGAATTGTTTGGCCAAAGTCACGGGTAGTAAGAACCAGGTTCCGAGAGTCTCAATATTTTACACTCTGATCTTTAAAGATTTGGTAAAATTGCCCTCAGAAAAAATTATGTCTTGTGCATTTTACTGGGAAGTTATTTTAAATTGTTTTTGTATTTAAAAAAAAATTCATTTACACTCAAAAAAAAAAAAAATCCAGTCCCATTCTTGCCTCTAAATGAAAGTACAGGAGTCCAAGGCAAGTTCATCCTCTTTCCGAATCTTATTGCCCAACCTATAAAATAGGGGGCTTGGCTAAGATGTTTTCAAAGGCCCTTCCAGCTGTGGCAGAGCAGCAGGACAGACAAGAGGCAAGCTTTGCAGAGCTGGGGCGCCAGAGCCAGGCAATGAGAGCCAGAGGCTCCCTCCGGGAAGGGAGGTGAAAAGAAAGGATGGGGGGTGGGGATGGGGGTGTGGGGAGTGGGGACCAGGGGTCAACACCAATCTTCCTCTTGCCAAAGTTCTCCTCAGCTTGTCCCTGCAGACATAGTGCTTTGGTCAAAGGTATTCTTCTCAGAAATCGTGTGACAGTAGAAACTACGGCCATGTGATACGTGGGGGAAACAGCATCCGGCTTATTGTTTGGGTCTGTGGAACAGAGAAATGCATATTTTCACGTCGCCGTAAGTTAATGGAAAAGCAGTTTAGAAACAGAGGGAGGGAGGGGAGAGAGGAAGGGGGAAGGAGGTCCAAAGACGGAGAGGAGGAGGGGGACAAGCAAGAAGGAGGGAAATACAAGGAGATGAATCAGCTCAAAGTGGGGGCAATGCCTTTAAAAGGCAGAGTTTGCAATTCCATAGCTCACACACAGCTGCTCCTGCTCTTGGCCCCCCTCAACTTAGACTTGATGCTAACTACATTACAGAACCTTTCAGCGGCTTCATCTCTCCTCGTGTATTTCCTAAGTAGCGATAATAGATGAATGACAAGAACTACCAACCTACTCCCAAGGTAAAGACTGGAAACTGCCTTTATGTAAGTGAGAAAAATTTTTAGATTAACCTGTCTGCCTACATGAACTCTTTTTTCTGTTATAAACATTACCTCGAGCTGGAAAGAGAAGATGCAGAGTAGAAAGATGGAATGTTAAAAGCCCGCCTCATTTTGCAGACGGAGAGAAAGGGGCCCCGAAAGAGCTGTGACCTGCCCAGGGTCGCTGAGCAAGGAGGTGGCAGGGCTGAGAGTTCCATACAAGTCACCTGTCAACTAGTCCTAGTGAGACACAGTCACAAGGACACGAGGGAACATTTTGTAATTTCACAGTTACATACATACTGCAATAGGTATTAGGAAAATTACCACATGGCATCCATGATTTGGGGGACATCATGGCTTAGGGCAAAGCTAAATTATCTATGTTTAAAATGTGAATCAATTTAAGGGACAATATTGGGTCCAATGGAATTGTTGATACATGGGTAGCTGATAGCTCCTGACCCGGTCTCAGATTACTGAGAGAGACCATGTTTCTAGTCCTTCAATGAGAGAAAAAAAAGACCCAAAAATGCTTCTAGCCTGCGAACCTCCAGAGCATCCTCTGAAAAGTTTTAACAGCTCACCTTGCAGCGTCTCCTCCCCTTCCTTGAGTAAGCCTGGGAAATGAGAGTTGGGTGTTCAAAGGAGTCAGACAAGCATCATATTATATATACACTCTACATCCATCTCCTGTATGAAACCTCATCGTTCTTGCGTAACAAAAAGTAAATATTTACAGTGAGCCAGGAGAGGTAGGGAATGATCAGCACTTGGGCCATCAATCACAGTGAGCCAGGCTCCCATCTTAACAACCCTCGTAAGGGAGGGCAGGCAAGGATGGCGAAGACTGGCCGGTAGATAAGAGTTTGTCAAAGGAGTCAAATGGCTCCAAGTGGAGGAATATAAGGTGAGTTGTTCACGCGTGCCGCCTGTGAAGGGCCCTGAAGATGGGTTTATGAAGCTGAGGCAGAAAGGTGGAGTGGTGAGGAACACGGCCTCTGCAGCTGGACCACCAGCTCCTCCACCTACCAGCTGCGGGAGCTTGGCAAGACAATTCCAGCTACCTCTGTGACGTGGGGATAAGAGCACGATCCACTTCATAGGGTTGCTATGAGGATTAGATGAGGTATTACAGGCAAAGTGTTTTTAACAGTAGTGGGGGCATAGAAAGTGCTCAATAAATATCTCTAGGAGAGCCGAAGACAACAGCCTCTCTTGGTTGAAAGAAGATGGCTTGAGGGTGGTACCCAATCTGTTAGCTGTCATGCACTCAGCTACCCAAGAACTCAATCAGCTGATTTAGAACTTGTGTAACTGTCTAAGCTCACACAGCCAGGAAGAAGCAGAGCTATGATTTAAGCCTAAGCAGTTTGGCTCCAGAGCCCATGGCCTTAATCTTTATTCCTCTTAAGAGATCACATACATTTTTTTTCTTTTATTCTTTCTTTCCCTGCTAGTCAGCTTTCTCTCTTCCAGGTATAGGAGTTGACTGATTCTCCATGGCAAAGGTAAAGTGCTCAAGTGAAAATAAAAGCAGGAAACAAGGGTTGGAAAGCTTATACTGTATGCCCAAATGGAATGGCTGGAGGAGTGGAAATGTTTACACCTGGAGCGGGGAATATTTCAGCAGAGGATAAATCTGTGTGTGTTGAGGAGACCTAAGATGAAGAAGGAAAACCAGCCCATTCCTCAGGGCTCAAAACAGAGACTTAATTCCACCAAGCAAGAGGTTATGAGGAGAGAGATTCTGGTCCAGTGTCAGAAAGAACATTCCAGGGGCTATCCCATAGTAGCTGAGAACTAAAATTCAATCAGACAAATCCCAGCTCCACCTCTGACTATTTCTGTGACCCTGGACAAGTTATATGACCTCTCTAACTAAGCCTCCATTTCTTTGTCTATTACTGAGGAGGATTTAGCAGTACCCATCTTGTAAGACCAATGCAAGGTTTAAATGTGATAAAGCATGTAAAAAGGTTAACATAGCTTATCACAAGCCCTCAGTGCATGTTGGCTGTAAACTGGTCTAGATTATGAATGAACGTAAATATTGCTCTGAATAGATATTTCTTTATATTTTCTTCTTCTCTAGAGACCTTTTTCATTTTTGTCCTTTTTAAAATGTATGCATTTTTATTAACCATTTTTATTACATGTATATTTTTATATATAAGTATTTATTATAAGTATAGTTAATTTACAGTGTTGTGTTAGATTCAGGTGTACAGCAAGGTGATTCAGTTATATATGCATTTATATATATATATATATATATATATATATAGTTTTTCAGGTTCTTTTCCGTTATAGGTTACTACAAGACATTGAATATAGATCCCTGTGCAATACAGTGATTTACCTATTTTATACATAGTAGTGTGTGTGTGTGTTAATCCCAAATTCCTGATTTATCTCTCCCTCCCCACTCCCCACTATCCCCTTTGATAACTATAAGTTTGTTTACTATGTCTATGAGTCTATTTCTGTTTTGTAAATAAGTTCATTTGTATCATTTTTTTAGATTCTACATATAAGTGATATTATATATTTGTCATTCTCTGTCTGACTTACTTCACTTAGTATGATCATCTCTAGGTCCATCCATGTTGCTGCAAATGGCATTATTTCATTCTTTTTTGTGGCTGAATAATACTCCATTGTATATATGTACCACACCTTCTTTTTTTTTTTTTTTTTTTTTGGTGGTACGCGGGCCTCTCACTGTTGTGGCCTCTCCCGTTGCGGAGCACAGGCTCCGGACGTGCAGGCTCAGCGGCCATGGCTCACGGGCCCAGCCGCTCCGTGGCATGTGGGATCCTCCCGGACCGAGGCACAAACCCTTGTCCCCTGCATCGGCAGGCGGACTCTCAACCACTGCGCCACCAGGGAAGCCCAACCACACCTTCTTTACGTTCATCTGTCGATGGACACTTAGGTTTTTTCCATGTCTTGGCTATTGCAAATAGTGCTGCTATGAACATTGGGGTTCATGTATCTTTTTGAGTTAGAGCTTTCTCCAGATATATGTCCAGGAGTGGGATTACAAGATCAATGTTAACTTCTAGAGATTTTATATTTAAAGTGTCTCTGGAAGGTCCTTCGTTCATTGTTTCATTCATTTAGCAGATGTTTCCTGAGCACTGACTGGTGTGAAGCTCTGAGGACAGAGCATGAACAGGAGGGAAATAGTCCACTTAGATTCCAGTGAAGGAGGCAAGTACGGAAGAATGGTCACCCGACAAACTATTAAATTGTAGTTATAGTATGTGCCATGTAGGGTAAGTCTAGAGCTGCCACCAGAACATTCAACATAGGGACTTATCTAGACTTAGACAAGGAGACCATGGGGACCTCCAAGGAAGTGAGTTTTGGGCTAAGTCACCTCAATGTGATTCTGTGATTTGTGGCCAAAGGCCTGTGTGAGCCCTTAGAAGGGAGTTATCAATCTCGTAAGACCCAGGAAAGCTTCACAAACGAGGGCATCTGAAGGAGCATTTCCCCAGGAAGAGAAAGGAAAGAAGAATTTTTGTGGTACAGGACTCTGTAAAGACTTGGAGAAAATCGCACAACAGGAGTTCAGATAATACTAATTTTGTTACAAGTAAAAAGCTATTAGTAAAAATTAAAGGTAAATCTATTCTTTAAAGATTTTCACTGCAGTGTTATTTCTCAAGGAAAACTGTAAATACTCATAACACATAATTGTCCAATTGTCCAGCTGAGGAATTTTAAGCGAAATTAAGTCCAACAGAACTTTCTACATGATACTACAAGTATAAATATTGCAGCTTTTTGTATATCAATCATACCTCAGTAAAGTTGCTTTTAAAATTCAACTAAAAAATACAAAATTATAGTGAGAAACAGAAATAAAAATAAATATTTAAAAAATTCATATCAGGTTTTTTTGGGATATAGAAAATTTGGTGGTTTTTCCCCCAACTTGTACATACTAAGTTTTCTATAAGAAGAATGTGTTACTAATTTTTGTTGATGATAGGAATAAATAGCTTCTCCCTTCTTTCCTTTTAGTTGATCTTCTGATCAACTTTACCCTGCCAATGTCATTTCCTCAGCTGAGGTGAAGCCTGGAAGACACCCATTATTCACTCCTTAACCCTGAAGGATTTCTTTAGAAGGAAAAAATTTACCTTTGAGGGATGACCAGTTAAACCACTCAATCTTGAAATGGTTTGTGATATCAGCTCTACAACAATGGCCCAACACTGAACGACCAGAAGAGAGGGCAGGCAGGTTCTGACAGAGAAGAGGAAGAAAGCTCATTTTGGAGAACAGGGGAAAGAAGAAATATGTAAAATGGTCCAGGATAATAAACCTCTAGGAAAGAAAGATGACATCAGTTAAGAATAAAAAGAGGGCCTGGTGGCGCAGTGGTTGAGAGTCTGCCTGACGATTCAGGGGACGTGGGTTCATGCCCCGGTCCAGGAGGATCCCACATGCCGCGGAGCGGCTGGGCCCGTGAGCCGTGGCCGCTGAGCCTGCGCGTCCGGAGCCTGTGCTCCGCAACGGGAGAGGCCACAACAGTGAGAGGCCCGCGTACCACAAAAAAAAAAAAAAAAAAAAAAAGAATAAAAGGAAACAGAATATAAAATCCATTAGTTTGACTATCTTGGGTCAGATTCCACAACACTGCATAAATTCTTCAGCTCTTCTAATAGGTCTTCCTATCCATATGTTGGTCTGCCTGTCTCAGTGTCTGTTTCTCTCTGTTTGTGTGTCTGTGTGTGCCCACTCTTTGTTTTCTCATATATCAAATGCAAATAGTGATTAAATTTTCTTAGTAAGCAAGCAGTAGTGTTTGGAAGCCTTTGCAATTGCAAACAGCTCTGCTAGTCCGGGGTAAGACCAAGGAGGCTATCTTGGAAGGCAACTGTCAGGCAAGGTGGGAGGTCGAACAGTCACCAGCACAGATGTGTTGCTCATTACTGACCCTTTGGCCATCTTCTAAGCCAGGGCTCCAAGTCAAGCTCTGACCACAGTGAGGTTGACGGGATATGCTCACAAGCAAGGTCAATGAAATTCACTGGGAGTAAGACACCCCTACTAGGAGAAAGTCACCCCTTGAAAGACATGGACCTTGCCAGACTGATGGTTAGATCACAGGAATCAATCTGACTCTTTGATATTGTTTTTTTGTGTGTGTGTGGTATGCGGGCCTCTCACTGCTGTGGCCTCTCCCATTGCGGAGCACAGGCTCCGGACGCGCAGGCCCAGCGGCCATGGCTCACGGGCCCAGCTGCTCCGTGGCATGCGGGACCTTCCCAGACCGGGGCACAAACCCGTGTCCCCTGCATCGGCAGGCGGACTCTCAACCACTGCGCCACCAGGGAAGCCCTGATATTGTTAAAGGATGGCAACCATGCCTTCTGTATCCACATGTGTATAAGCTTGACAAAGTCAACCTCAGTAGTACACACATAACCACCTGCGGGCCGCTCTAGCACCACGTATCTCTATGGCCCACCCACCCTCTATTTTAGAATACATATATGGTCTGCATAAATGCCTGCTTACCCCTTTAAAGATGCATGTGTATGTGAGGCTGCATGGTTGTGTATTTCATTTCAACAAATTAAGTCAGCCAGCACTGCACTAGACATTGTGCAGGGTAAAAAAAAAAAAAAAAAAAACAAGGTCTCTATTCTCAGGGAACTCACCATCTATTAGGGAAGACAAATGTATACACCAAAAAAAAAAAAAAGGAAAAAATCTTTTATAAAAGGTAGCATATGATAATCATTATAAAGAGGTAAGAAGAAGTAATGCATGCTATTTCAAAGGTAGAAGAGTAATGTTTGAGGACCTGGTCCCTTAGAGAAGTACCCTGCTACAATGCAAATATACTCAGGGTAGGTATGTAGGCAGGGGGTGGGGGGGAGCAAGAGAAGTAACACATGTAACTTTCAAGCACAATAGCTTTAATAAACAGGGGACATCTTGTTCAACAGAGCATATGCCACTGAAAGAATTAAATTGAACCCATCGATTACCTACCACGCACAGGACAGGTAAGTTTTGATGAGAAGGCTATAAAAGGTGATCCTGTCAAGAGAGGAAGGGCAGATGAGGGCTCTACTAGTGGCAGTATGAATGCCATGAGCCCTTAGGGCAAGAGAGAGAAGCATAATGAGAAAGAGTTTCTAGGAAGGTTGCACCAACCCTACTTCAGAGTTAGGAGGTGGTGGCTTAATATTATATCCCAAATATTGAATCAGATATTTCTGCAGTTCCAGAGCCTATACATCTAAGTGCTTTATGGACATTTCCCTTTAGATTTCCCAAAAGAACCTCAGAGTCAACACGTCAAAAGTGGAACTTATCTTCCAACCAAATCTCCACCTCCATCCTTTACAACTCTGGGTCCCCTTTTGTGAAAGGCATCATTATTCACCCAGTCACCCAACCCAGAAACATGGCTATCTTCCACTGCTCCCTCTCTCTCATGCCCCACATCCCCAAAATTCAAAGTTCTGCCTATTCATATTTAATCCCTTTCTCTTCACCTCTACCACTACTCCCAAAGCTCAGGACATCTTAGGTCAGATCTCATCAGTGGTCACCTGATGAGACTCCCAAGGTCCCATCAGTTTTCCACACAGAAGCCAAAATAATATTTCTACAACGCAAATTTCATGGTATTACTCTTTGCTCCTGTTCAAAGCACTGTACTGGGTACCCACTGCGCTCAGGATAATGGGCTAAGCCTGCGGTTCACGAGGATTTCATGAATCTTTTCTGCATCTTCTACGTCATGTCAAAGTCTCCCATCCCCTTACTTTTCCAGCCACCCTGGGCATCTTTCAGATTTTAAATGCACAAAGCTCTCTCACACCTCAGGGTCTTTGCATATGCTGTTTCTTCTGCCTAGAAACTCTTTGCCTATATCTAGATAGGCAAGAATACCTCTAAAGGAAACCTTTCTCTGACCCCAGAGACCAGGTTAGACTTCCTTAATATGTACTCCCATAGCATCACTCCTGACTGCAAGTGCATGTTTGTCTGTTTCCTTACTAGGCTAAAATTGAGTGCTTTGTCTACTGCTGTATCTTTAACGCATGAAAAAAAAAAAAAAAGCTAGGACAGCACTAAGGAAGTATCTGTTGAGTGAATGAACAAATAAAAAGCTGCTTGATGCCACAGGATATAGGAGAAAGACCACCTACCCACCATCCTACTAAATCCTTCATGAGACTGATGCTGACATTCCCTTATTGTTCCTAGTACCGATGGCTTCATCTGGCTTCTCTTTAATGGTTCTCCCATCATTTCACTAATTTCTTATCACCTCCACTTTCCAGTTTAGAGACTAAGTAATCAAGTTCAAAGCTTTCTGGGACAGCTCATCCTTCAGAAAATTATCACGGTCTAATCCAACTCTGAGTCCTCATCTTCATCCTCTATCCCCTGCTTATATAGGGACTTAACTGGATGAATTGTACTACATTAATGGATTGAAATCTTTTATTTCATTCTCAGGTAATTAAACTTCCAAGCCTGAGCACAAAAACTTTATCAGAAAAGCAGCATCTCAGGAGAACTTTTCTCCAGCTAGATGGAATAGCAAAGCATATTCTACTCAAAAAATATACAGCCAACTAAGCTTGGCTTCTGGGTTTGGGGAGCACTCTGATGACATACCAGCTATACCTTGGCCATGAAAAGGCTGGCTTGGAAGGACTCTGGATAGACAAGAACCTCTCCAGGTGTGATCCATGGACCCATCTACAGTGACATCAAAATAGAAACTCAGGATAAGCCCTTAGAAATATTTATAGCAAGTTAACATTGCTGAAATATTTTATTGTATTTTATAAAAGCATCAGTCCATAACAACTGGAAATTAACTTTTTAAAATCTGATCCTTCACTACAGGCAGTTTGGAAACACTGGGACAGACAAGTCTGAGAATGAATTCAGCATGAATGTCTTCCATTAGTTCTCCTCCCATCCTCTTGATTAATCTGTATTCCACAGTTAGCTGAGCTCATCAGTAACAGCAGCTCTATAAGAACCCGATTTGGCAAATTCAAGATAGTTCAAAGAATAAAAATACTGATGGCAAAAGAAGAACCAGTCTCTTTCATAATTGTAATTATCCAAGGCTGCTCTATCTAATGATCAAACGTCATGTAGTAATATCCATGAAGGTTAATAGCCATGAAGCACCACTATGTGCCAAGCCATTGAAGTTATTCATGTGTATTATTTAATCCTCAGAATTCCTTGGAGTAGGTATTATTGTAATCATTTTAAGGATGAGAAACTCAGAACTAGATAGTTTAATTAAATTGCCCAAGGTCACACATCTAGCAATTGGTGATATCTAGGCTGGAGATTTAATCCCAAATCTTTAATAACAGCCCAGACCCTGAGTCCTTAACCCTAAACCTACACTGCCCCCCTCCCATCTGTATTCCTTATTTTATAGTCCCTTTGATTGCGATCTATATAATTGCCCTTTATCTTTCATAAGAAACACCAAAGCAACTGAAGTATAGTACAACAGAAAGAACAGTGAATTGGGATCAGCATACTTGGACACCAGACCTATAACTTTTACAAAATTACTGTGTGATATTAAATAAATGTTATCAAGTATAACATGGAGAGAACCTACTTCACAGAGTTTTTAAGAGGCTAAAGCGAGATAACAAAAGGGAAAATTCATTGGAAACTCTCAAGAGCCATTATCTTGTAGATATCACCATTGTTATTAATCTGGAAAACTGAGATTTGACTATGTTTATCCCAAAGAAGATTCAGAATTATTGCATTATTACAGTCTTCTTGTGAAACAGACAGTAAACTGAACTATTTAAATTAACAATTCCAACCAATTACCTTTATCAGCCCAGATTTATGCAGTGATGTTTTAAGAGGCATAAAAAATATGTTACCTGCCCTCAAAGAGCTTATTGCCTTGTCCAAACAACACTACTTACATACACTGAAAATGTAGAAAGCAACACAAGATCATGCAGATGACCAAGGACTGGATGACACCGCATAGACTCAGAAAGAGAAAAAATCAGCGAGAGCTGGAATGATTAGGAAGGGCTTCAGGAAGGAGCAAGCCTTGAGCCTGGATAGAATCCTACTGTAACTGAATGCTGAAAGACAGCTTAGAAATCACTCCCACCTTACACACATAGGGGAAGGGAAGCCCAGGTACAGGAAATGACCTGCCTGAGATCTCACAGCACGTAGGTGGAGGTCGGGACCATGTGATTGCAGTGCTTCCTCTTCATCACCCCTGCAGTTCTGTTTTTCAAGTGAGATGTGTTTACCCACAGCAATGAGTTCCCAACATGGGGACTTTTGGACAGGTTGGCAGATCTGTGGCAGATATATTTCTGGATAAAGAAAGGAAGGCTGGCTTACTTAGCAAGTACCTTCTCCTCCTATGCCAGAAGGCAGCCCTGCCTAAAGAATTGAATAGGTGGGGCTTCCCTGGTGGCGCAGTGGTTGAGAGTCCGCCTGCCGATGCAGGGGACATGGGTTTATGCCCCGGTCCGGGAAGATCCCACATGCCGTGGAGCGGCTGGGCCTGTGAGCCATGGCCTCTGAGCCTGCGCGTCCGGAGCCTGTGCTCCGCAACGGGAGAGGCCATAACAATGAGAGGCCCGCGTACCGCAAAAAAAAAAAAAAAAAAAAAGAATTGAATAGGTAGTAATAAGAGTAAGAATAAGAAGTCCACCAGGACTTCCCTGGTGGTGCAGTGGCTAGGACTCCGAGCTTCCAATGCAGGGAGCCCGGGTTCAATCCCTGGTCAGGGAACTAGATCCCACATGCACGCTGCAGCTGTGAGTTGGCACGCCACAACTAAGGAGCCCACATGCTGTGGCTAAGGAGCCCGCCTGCCGCAACTAAGACCTGGGGCAACCAAATAAATTTAAATAAATAAATAAATGTAAGAATCCAAACTTGAAATGCCCTACCTGCTGAAACATTATCTTTCTGACAAATTGTGTCCCTTGGGAGTCTGTGGAGGCAAAAAATGTCTCCAGGGGATCCTGACAAAGAACACATGACAGGTACAATTTGCCTCTGCTCTAAACAGCATTCCACCCTCACCCACCCACCTCCAAGATCCAAATAGCAACTCACTGCAAAAAACAGGCTTTCAGGACAATTCTCTGAACTCTCTGAATCTGGATGTGAGGCCACACTTGCATAAAGAAGCTGGAGAAGTATGGTCAAAACAAGGGCAGATGGTACCTAGAGATACCATCACAGGTCACAGGTCTGTATGCTGCTTCTCAAGGTGAAGTTGAGGCTACTTCAAGGCAGACCTGAGACTGCAGAGAGGCAGAAATAGGGTATGTTCTGAACCCCAACGCATACACTTTCCACATTGGTTTTCCAAAAACTGAGCAGTTTAGGAATGGGGAAATAAATGGCTATAGGATGCCCTCCAGCTAGACTGTGGACCCTTGCCCATGGAATGCCCCTTGTTCCTCTGCCCAGGCCACTGGCAGGCAGGAAAGAGTCCAGAGAGGATGCACTCACCTCTACAGGGTGGTCTGGCCAAATGGGCAAAGGGCCATTGACAAGTCAGAACCCTGGCTCTACAGGGCCTTCACCACGTCAGGCACCTGCTGGTTATAAATATGTTCCCTCCAGATACAGCCAAGCGTGACTGTCATGCGGTGACCCTGCTTGTCCTAAAGTGCGGTGTTACTGTATCTAAACGTGACACGCAGGGAGAGAAATAAAAGAGTATAATCATTTTTCAGGGCTTCTGGCCACTGCAGCAAATCTGTGCCTAGTGATGACTGAAAATTTCTCTTTATTCATTTCTCAATGAAAATGCAAACAAACAAGAAAACTCAAGATGAAGATACAGTTAATTTTTACTAAACACGTGAGTGTCTTGGTGGCTTATCTCTGGATGGTTGAGAGCCCTGTCAACTAAGCTCAGAGGGTCCAAGATGACTTTTTTTTTTTTTAACATCTTTATTGGAGTATAATTGCTTTACAATGGTGTGTTAGTTTCTGCTTTATAACAAAGTGAATCAGCTATACATATACATATGTTCCCATATCTCTTCCCTCTTGCATCTCCCTCCCTCCCACCCTCCCTATCCTACCCCTCTAGGTGGTCACAAAGCACCGAGCTGATCTCCCTGTGCTATGCGGCTGCTTTCCACTAGCTATCTATTTTACGTTTCGTAGTGTATATATATATGTCCATGCCTCTCTCTCGCTTTGTCACAGCTTACCCTTCCCCTTCCCCATATCCTCAAGTCCATTCTCTAGTAGGTCTGTGTCTTTATTCCTGTCTTACCCCTAGGTTCTTCATGACATTTTCCCCCCTTAGATTCCATATATATGTGTTAGCATACGGTATTTGTTTTTCTCTTTCTGACTTACTTCACTCTGTATGACAGACTCTAGGTCCATCCACCTCACTACAAATAACTCAATTTCCAAGATGACATTTTTGACATCAGTTTCATTTCCTTTGGTTGCACAGTGCAGTACTAGGCTGCCTACTTTGCTGGACCTCCACTGCTACTTCCTTGGATCTAGACCTTATTTATGACTTGGGTCCTAGATGATTAGGTCAGGGAAGCCAATTATATTCCCTTTCTCCTGCAAATTCCAACCAGTGGATATAACTTCCTGGAGTACACTCTGAAATACCCGGTTTCAACAGGAAAGAGTGCTGTGATGGATTAGTGATGGTTTCCACTGTGGTGTAGGGTACAGGGATGAAGGTATGCATGTAGGGAAGGGAAAAGCCTTTCTCCTCTACCCATCTTAGGTTCTCTGGCTGGGGTCCTATACATTATACGGACAAACAAGAGACAGATAAACTAAAGGAAAACAAACAGAAGGTTATTAACACGTGCATCACGCTTGCACTAAGGAGCACCCAGTGGTGAATAATTCAAAGGGGTAGGTAGAACTTGGGCTTATATAACATCTTAAGGAAAGAACATTTTTAAAGATGTGACAAGACAAACGAAAATAACTTTGAACTTCTAAGGGTGGCAAATCGCGGAAAGGCAAATAAATGGGGAAACTAATGATAGTTTAGGGCTAGTTTTAGCAAGGTTTGTTCTATACATTCCTCTGATGCTGAAACTAGACTGATAAGCGTCTGGAGTTGTCTCCAGTGATTAACTTCTCTCCTTCCTGGTATAGAGGGAAGGGAGGACACCCTTACAAATTTATGTTCTGCTTTTAGGGAAATGCAGGGGGAGAGCAAAGAGCTTTTCTGATATCTGCTTCTTCCCAACTGCCTTCAGCTCAAAATAATCCTTACTCCAAAGTGGCATGTTTTGGGCTGACATATTCTGCTACCCTTCCCATGGTATACATCCACCATCCTATGATACAGACCTTCTCTTACCTTTTATGCTTACTCTCGGAGCAAGGTCACTGTAATGACAAGATTCTAGAACAATTGTTTTCAATACAATAGGGCTATAGTACATAGGCCTAAGTGTGACTAATACAACTGTATGCATATTCACTGGCTGCCATACAGTAAATTCTTAATAAACATCTGAATGAATGAATAAGAGAAAAAAAATGTACACAGACCATATATGGGTCATCAGTCACGGGCAAAGAGAAATAATAGCACTTCAGCATTTCTGTCCCGTTCCTGGGTCCCGCCCCTCCCTCCCCAGATGCTTTTCTCCCTCACTGCCTGTGAATATTAGCAGAGGTGGCGATAGCAGATTTCTTTCCCCTGTATTTCCTTGTAAACTGTGCCCTTCTCACTTTATCAGTTAGAATGCTTTGACTCCAAAATAACAGCAAACTTCAAGTAGCCCAAATTAAACAATAAGGATTTTCTTATCCTTATTAATATCCATATTAATATTAATTTTAATAGAAGTCTGGAGTTAGTTCTAGAGTTGATTAACCGAGCAGCTCATCAGCATCATTAAGGACCCAAATTCTTTCCATCTTAAATAAGGAAACAGTATCCAGAACTCTCCAGCAGATGTCCTTTTGTGTCTCACTGGTTGACACAAGCAAGGGGATTGGGGCCATGACTGGCTTGGATGTGGCTTAGGCTCTGAGTTGCTGTAGGGCAAGAAGTTGGGGCTCTTCCAGTAAGAATGAATGGGAAATGGATGCTGGGTAGGTAACGCCCCTCCCCCTCCCCCCGCCCAAACATCAAGGGCATTCATTGCTACAGAGAAGGGATAACAGAACAGAAAAATGCTCATATCTTTTGGTCCTTAAGTCTTAAAAGCCTAGGCTGGTTATACACAAAATATTTAGAAGAATGAGATACATAAGAGCAAAAGCTTCCCTACATCCTGAGACTAGATAATGATTACCCAAGTGAAGAGGGAAATGATAAAAGACCCCAAAGGAATTTAGATATGAGATATCCCAGGCTCCCCACTTTACCTCTGCTTCCTCCCACCCTCTACCTCAGCCCAGGCAGAACCTCAGCAGGAAGGGCCACAGGATACAGAAGACAAATGGGGGTTCAGGAACACGGAAGCAGAGTGTTCCATAGCCCCCAGTAGTGTGGAAGGAGATCCCTCCCATCCCAGTAAGCACCCAAAAGCCATAAGAACATGGGTCATTGAGTTTGTGACCCTGAAGAAGCTTTGTGACTGGAACAAGGGAGGAACTCAAGATCAAAAGGTGTACAAGGCATCTCAGCAGTGGATAAATGATAATGATGTAGCCCCAATGCCTTACGAATGCCCCAGTGCTCTATGAAGGCCTCCTGGCTTAGTATTAACACTATGGAAAGAGGAGAGACCCCAAATCCACGGAGACTAAACTTCATACCGTTTGTCCCCAGTAACACAAAGTAAATTCATTTACCAAAAACTAGAGAATGTTATGTCTCTTGAACACATGAGTTGGTTGCCTGAGATGTGTGCCTACTTCAGGTACATTTTCTGCTGAGTTTCACAGCCATTCTCCAACTAATTTTTAAAATAAGTGTTTACTAGCCTAAGGTTCATAGACTTAGGAAGAGGTAAAGCCAGCCTACCTCTCTAACTCTGCCTGACGACCCAGTCTAAAGTAGAATCCTCTTCCCAGTACTCTCTCCTCAAACCTTGTTTGTTTCTATATAGCCCTCACACATTTTGGAATGATACGTTTGCCTGCTTGTTTGAGTGTTTATTTTCTGTCTCCTCCACTATGTTGTAAATGCTACAAGGGGCTCTTTTAATCACCAACCAGCAGAGTGCATAACACACAATAGCTGTCAATAAATATTTATTAACTAAATAAATAAGGACTTGACTACAAGATCTGTGTTTGTAGTCACTATGTTGTATCATATTATAGAATATATAATATAGACTGTAAATTTGATCTTCCAAACAATTCTTTGAGGTTAGAATCATTAAAGACTCCAGTTCACAGGTGAAAAAGCTGAGGCCCAGACGGGTCAAGTCTCTTACCCATCTGCATCAGTCATACCAGTAATGACAGTGTCAAGACCTTGACTCAGACTTCTGGACTCCTGAGAGTATGTTTTGCCCATTGCACTGGAGTTCAGCACCTCCCACCTCTGACATCACCTAAGACCCAAGAAGTGCAGTTTCACCTGAGACAACCCAGCCAGGGAAGAAGTGAGTGGACTTCTGTTCATAATATCCCAGTTGGTTACACTGCCATGAATTTCCAAACAAGCTGTAGCGCCTTTCTCTAGCATTTCTAGAATGTTCACGTAGCTTGTGATGTTAAGATACACATTCTACAACCAGACCACAGGTGCACAACAGCCCAGGAGGCACACTGACATTCTATCCTGTACACATTCTATCCTGTACCCCCTGCTGGGGAAAACTGTTAGTTCCAGGCTAGGTGACTACACTTCGGACTCTGTGGAAAAGACCACAACAAACTTCTCAAGCTGATAAAACTCAAAGCTGCAGAGAAAGAAAATAATGTGAACTCCTGCTACTCTTGGATTAATTAGAAATGTGTTTTCCTTTCTTAAAAAAAAAAACAAAAAACATCTTGTTCTGTGCAGTTGCTAAAAAGTTCTCCTTTTCAGTTAAAAGGTTAAGTAAAGCCACTTACATGCTCTTACATTACTTTTTTTGACAGAGCACACTGTTCCTTCAAACTTGGAGAGACATTATTTCATATGTTTCCAGACTGGCCCAAGGTTCTGTATCTTCTTTGTATTATTATTCTTAATAATTCTTCATGTTATTATCATTGTCTGGAAAGCCATAGTCCAAGTTTGGTATTTGGGGTTTTAGTTTAGTTTAGTTTCTTTAGTTTTTGATTTGGCTTCTTAGCAAAATGACTTGAGGTTTAACACTTTTATAGTCTTCATTTAGGGAGCAACTATCTTACCACTGGGATCTATAAAGTGAAATTGCATGTTACATACAGTGCTTCCAATAACTACCCTAACCCCAATTCTAATAGCATCAGAACTACAAATTTTAATTTTTAAAGAAGAAATTGTTAATAATTCCAAATTTTAAAAATAAAGCTATAGTAACCGAAGTTTAAAAAAATCTTAAACTGCTATAATTTTAAGAAATATTCCATGGTCTGAAATTGATTTTCTTAAAGCCATCAAGCACATGATTGATTATGTGTTGTTGTGACAAAAAAAAGTGATTAATTGGTTTTACCTTGTTAAAAAACAGGATGGAAAACAAACAAAATACACTTCTTCCTCCTCCTTTCCTAGAGAACCCTGTGTTTTAAAAGGAAGAAGAAGAAACTGTGAGAGTTATGTAAAGGCACAGAGTACTTTGGGGTCATGAAGAACATTCTGCAAATCTGGTCTATATGTCCATTCATCAGGAGGAGAGTGGTCTACAGAATTCTCGGAAAAATAACAATTAACAGTTCTAGAGAGTTAAGTTCACAGTTAGGGAGATAATCCTGAACTTGGAAAAATATTCAAAGAAGGTAAAGGTAACAGTGTGGGAGCTGGTAGCAAGACAAAGGAAAGTAAAATTATAGAGGCAAAGAGCAAAGAGGTAGGGATGGCAACAGAAAATATCAGAAATAGTGGTTCAAAGATAAGCAAGTCAAAGAATGTTACCGCGGAATGTAGGAGCGGATTTTAAAAGCCAACTAGCATTGCTCTAGCAGGCAGAAGACAAAATGAAGAACTGGATACTCTAAACACATTTTGAAGAAAGCAGAGCCATCAGAGTCATGGAATTATGCCTTCTTATGGTGAAGGAGATGGCTTTAATGACGAATCAGGTTGGACCAAAACCCAGAAGGTAGACTCTGAGAACTGCACTCATTTCCTCTACCTGTATAATCCATCCCATATGTTCAACCTGGGAAAGTTCTATCCATCCACCAAAGCCTATCTCAGCTTCTACCCATTCTAAAAGTCTCCCCAGATTCCACTGGTCAAATTGATCTCACCATTTTTCACACCATGTGTTCCCTAGGACTACAGTCTGCCCTATGTTACAGCAGCAGTGGAAACCCTTGGGGAAGTTTCAAGGGAAAGTTCACACAAATTGGTTTATCTATGCTGGTTGCAAGCCTACCAGTGGGAGAGAGGACAAGTAGGGTCCAAATCCAATATTCTATTGAAAATGAGACTTTCTCTTACATCCAAAACTCAATCCCTGACATAACATTAGTTACCATACTTTCAGACTCAGTAAGAACATGTGTATGGAAAATAATAATAATAATAATAATAATAATAATACCACCTATATATTTTTCCTCATCCTTCATCACAACACCACTAAAGGGCATTCAGCTACTGATACCAGAGAACAGTTACCAGCACCTTGCCCTATAATCTCAAGTGGAAGTCCCTGGCATACACTTAATAAATAATGTTCCTGTAGGCTTAAATGTCCTTCCCAATTCATGGTTTCAGGAACACTTGGTGCTGACATTTCTCTGGGTGATACAAAAAATAAACAAGTCGACCTTGCTGCTTCCACCAACTTAAAAATTTGCATAGAATTACCATAATACATTATGAGTTTGTTTTAAAATCATTACTGCTGACAGGCTCCCCCATCTAAACTGAGTATCTGTGGCCCTTACCTTTAAGAAGAGCTTTGCTCATACCATGCCTTTTAAAACATAAATCTATAGTCACATTTTAACCTCAAACAAGATGAGAAAAAACAGTTTTCATTTCTAAGAGATACGCAAGGAATCATATGTATCTCTCATGGGGAATTTAAGGTGGATATTATACACTTCCTTGATATAATTAACCTATACTACGGTCCTCTAGTTTTAGCCTCTGGTATCTAGGCTCTTTAATGCCATCAGTATAACTTATAAAACTAATAACATTTTTCTTATCACATTAAATGTGTCATACTATTGTTGACATTTTAGAAAAGGCTTCTGAAGAAAAAAGAAAATAAAAATCACCTATACTCTTACCACACTGAGATCTTCATCCTAATATTTAGATCGTCTTAATGTTTATTTTTCCAGAATTTTTACAAACAGGAAACTTTGGTAATCCTGTTCAAATTACATTTTTAAGCTGGTGGGACAAGTTTGGTTGACTTGGCTTGCTAATATCACTCTGTGAAGGTTCAACTTCATGATTATTCTCATATGTTTTTTAATAAAGGCTCTTCACACAATGTTTCAGTTCATTATTATTATTTCATGTTTATGGGGTAGTTATCAATCAAATCAATAGTGTTTACAATACATATATTCTGATGAATTCACTGACAGCACCAGATGGGGAGTTTAGGAGACCAGAATCTTTATTCCAACTCTTTGACTATTTGGCTGTGTGACTGGACCAAGTCACTTCTTATACCACCACCATTCCTATCATGCTGAATCTCACCTCCTTTATCTATAAATTAAAGTGGTCAAATTAAATGGTCTAAGTAACTTTTAGTTCTCTTGGTCTAAAATTCAATTGCTCACTGCGCCAATTAACAGCTGACTGAGATGGAACTGTTAAGAGTGACTCTGGGCAAGCCCATGACCACAACAGGGAAAAACGGAGGGGTCATACTTATCACTAAGGTTCATTCCCTTAAGAATCAGAGAAGGAGAAAAATAAGTTCTCTGTTCAATATGGTTCTGGCCAAAAGCATCAATAAATAAATAAGCAGGCATGGGGCTTCCCTGGTGGCCCAGTGGTTGAGAGTCCGCCTGCCGATGCAGGGGACACGGGTTCGTGCCTCGGTCCGTGAGGATCCCACATGCCGCGGAGCGGCTGGGCCCGTGAGCCATGGCCACTGAGCCTGCGCGTCCGGAGCCTGTGCTCCGCAACGGGAGAGGCCACAGCAGTGAGAGGCCCGCATAACACACACACAAAAGATAAATAAATAAATAAATAAATAAATAAATAAGCAGGCATACAATGTAAAGTGTGAAATGAACAATAAAACATAATCAAATATAATTTTAGAGAGTGAAAAGTATATAAATACCATAAAGCAGGATTTAGGGATAGAAAATAATTTGCTAATCATTTAATTGTCCACCTATAACACCTGGGAGAACCAACTATCAGTTTAAGTTTAGCAAAGTGTATGGATACTTAATATTTAAAATTAATAGCTCTAACAGATATTTTAATAGAATTTTTAAAGTATCCCACTCATAACAGTGATAATATAAACTACAGACTACTTATGAATAATCATAATGAGAAAAATAGGGCATACTGAAAGTAGGTAGTGAAGAAAATATGATAAAAAAGTGAATGAAGAGATGGATCATTCAGTGGTCAGTAGCTTTGAAATCTGTTAGGACATCAATTCAGGGACGATGCCAAATTAAATTTCAGATGTATTAAAATGACACAAAATATTTCTAATAAAAAAAATATATAGGTATTTATCAAATATATAAAAGGAAAATGACTTTCTAAACAAATTCTATTTATGGAATCACAAAAGAAAATATCTATAGACTTAACAACCATAAAACTTAAACTTGTAGATTATGTACAACAAAATTAAAAGGTTGAAAATTCTACTTTAGCCAAAATGAGGGAACAGGGACCAGATTTCCCCTTCCACCCTAAACAACTAAAAAATTGGACCCAACATATGAAACAACAGTTTTTAGACATTGAACAACAGGCAATGGAGGACTGTGATTTCTGAGATAAAAAACAAGGTGAGCCCTACAATCATAAGCTTACTGCCTGGAAGCAATTTCCAAGCTACAGTACATGGAAGAGGAACAAAATCTAACAGGTTTCATTCAGTTGAGAAGATGGAGATCAGACTTAAGTTTCAGTGATCAGTAACATAAAATTCATAATGTTTACTATCCAATTAAAAATCACCAAACATGCAAAGAAGCATATAATCCATAACCAGGAGAAAAATCAATCCAAAGAAACAGACCCAGAAATGACAGAGGTAATGGAATAGCTAACAAGGAGAATAAAATAGGTATAATAAATGTTGTCCATATGTTCAAGAAGGAAGATGAACGCTTAAACATACAGAAGAAAAGGAACCAGCATTAACAATGGATTAAACACAGTAGAAAATCAGTTGAACTTTCAGATGTAGCCATATAAAAGCTACCCAAAATGCAGCACAGATTGACATTATTAAGGCACTGGGAAAAAAATTTTGTCAACTTCAAATTCTTTACCAAATGAAGACATCTTTTTTAAAATCAAGATTAAACACTTAGACAAAAGACTACTGAGAGAATTCATAACCAGTAAACTTGCACTACAAGTGCATTGACATTTGAAATTCAATCAATACAGTTCACCATATTAATGATCTTAAAAAGAAAAATGATATGATGCAGAAAAGACAAAATTTAACACCCGTTCATATTTTTTTCAAGCTCTCATAAAACTAGGGATTCCCCCATTCTTTCTCAAACAACCAGATATCTCAAAGAACTAGTACTAGTTATTGATTTCACTGATTTTCTGTTTTTCTATTCCATTTTTTTTTTTTTTTTGGCCACACCACATGGCTTGCCGTATCTTAGTTCCCCCACCAGGAATCAAACCCATGCCCCCTGCAAGGGACGCATGGAGTCCTAACCACTGGACCTCTAGGGAATTCCCATCACTCATTTTTTTCTCTGCTCTTTATATTTTCTTTCTTCTCCTTATTTGGGACTTTACTTGGTCTTCTTTATCTAGTTAGGTGGGAGCTGAGTGATTTAAGACCTCTTTTCATTTCTAATAAAATCATTTAGTGCTATGAATTTCTAAGTATGCTTCAGCAGCATCCTACACATTTTGATACACAGTGCTTTCATTTTTTTCAGTACAAAATACTTTTTCATCTCCCTTTAGATTTCTTTTTGATCCATGTGTTGTTTAGAAGTATATTGTTTCCAAATATTTGGGAATTTTTCAGATTTCTATTATTGGTTTCTAATTTAATTATCCTGTGGTTAAATGTACTTTGTACAATTTTAATCCCATTAAATGTATTAAGACTTGTTTAATATCACAGAATAAGGGATACTAACTTGGTAAGTGTTCTGTATGTCCCAGGGAAAAAAACATGGATCTTGCTGTTGTTGGGTGGAGCACTCTGTAATTATCAATTAGGTCAAGTGGTTGAGAGTGTTAAGACCTATAGTCTTATTGATTTCTATTTACTTGTTCTATGAAGTATTGAAGTATTTAAGTCTCAAATTATAATTGTGTAGTTTTCTGTTGCTCTTTGCAGTCCTAATAGTTTTTGTTTCATGTATTTTTTAGCTCTGTTATTAGGTGTATAAACGTTTAGAATGTTATGTCCTCTTGATGAACTAACCCCCTTCTCATTAAGAAATTACCTTTATTTTTTTATCCCTGGTAATATTCTTTGCTCTGAGTTCTACTTTGTCTGATATTAACTTACCACGCCAGCTTTCTTTCCATTGGCATAGACTAGCATATACTTTTCTATCTTTTTCACATTTAACCTCCTCTTGACTTTATATTTAAAGTAGGTTTCTTGTCAGCAACGTATCCAATCTTTTAATTGGGATATTTAGACCATTTACATTTGATGGTATATTTTTAGACAATAGATTGTTTTCTATTTATACCATCTGCTCTTTGTTCTCCTTTTCCATCACTCTGGGATCAGCATCTTTCATTATCCCATGTCCAATAACCGGAAAAGTCCTGTTTTATCCATTTGTCTATTTTTTGTTTGCTTATTTCAGGGAGGAGGATGAATCCAGTTTCTGTCACTCTATGTTGCCCAGAAGTGGAAGTCCCTGGCCTATACTTAATAAACAAAATTCTTATTATACAAAAGCTGGGAGAAAAAGCCAATGCCTATTAACTGTTGAACAGATAAACAAATTGTGGTATGGCCATATAATCAGCAATAAAAAGAACAAACTTCTGATATATACTAAAATATAGATGAAAGCACCATGCTAAGTGAAAGAAACTAGACACAAAAACTACTTAATGTAGGATTCCATTTACACAAAATTCTAGAAAAGGAAAAATAAAATGACAAAACAGAGACATGGTTGTCAGGTATCAGGGGTAAAGGGAATGGACTGACTGCAAAGGGACACAAGAAAACTTTTGGAATGAGGAAAATGTTCTATATCTTGATTGCATGTTGGTTACATGACTCAGTACCTTTGTCAAAACTCAGTAAATGGCGGGCTTCCCTGGTGGCGTAGTGGTTGAGAGTCCGCCTGCTGATGCAGGGGACATGGGTTTGTGCCCCAGTCTGGGAAGATCCCACATGCCGTGGAGAGGCTGGGCCCGTGAGCCATGGCTGCTGAGCCTGCGCGTCCGGAGCCTGTGCTCCGCAACAGGAGAGGCCACAACAGTGAGAGGCCTGCGTACCGCAAAAAAAAAAAAAAGAAACTCAGTAAATGGTATACTTAAAATTACTGAGTATTATTTTAGGTAAATTATACTTCAAAAAGCTACATTCTTAATATTTTAGAGACCAACAAAAATGGTGGCAAAGAAGATTTTTCCATAAATGTGACAATAAAAACATTTTAGTATATAAAGGATCACATCAATCTGTAAAAAAAAAACCACTAACATTCCATAGAAAAGAGGGCTAAATAAATGAACAGACAGCTCATGGGAGAGGAAGGATGTAAAACACTCAATGCTAGTGAGGGAGGGATGAACCTAATGTTATCAAATGCTTCTGATGAAAATATGGTGTGGCACAACTTCTTGGAAAGCAAACTGGGTGTCTGCAGAAGTCTTAAAGTATTCCTACTCTTTGACCTAATACATCCATACATAGGACTCTCTTGGAAGGAAATATTCAGAGGTATAAACAGATACTTGGAAAAATTAATGTTCACAGCACAACTAATTATTAGAGCCCAAGAAAACTAGAAGAACTTGATATTTAACATGAGGAAGTATATACTACTTTAATACTTTGTAATTTATCTTTTTAATGGTATTTTTATGATCATCAAAAATTATATTTTCAAAGAATGGCAATGAAGTGAAAATGGTCTTGGTAGAATATTAAATGAATAATAACTAGGACACAAAGGTATTTATTTTCATTTTTATTATTTGTAATGAAATAAACATTGTGTGTGTGTTTGAAAATCTATAAGGAAATAGACCACAAGGTTTCCAGGTTGCAGAATTATAGGTCATTTTTTTCTTCTTATATCATTTTCTGAATTTTTACATCTTCTACATTGATACTGCATTTCTTATGAAAGCAAAATAAGATAAATGTATATATAAACATTTAAGTATTGTTAATCTCAAGTAAGAAAGAGAAAATTAGTCTGAGTTTGATTGTTTTAAGGAAACAAGTGAGAACATGTTCCCACCACCCACCATAGGAATAGCAGCACTCTTTTAAAAGTATATCAATTTCTTGCGAACCACTATCACTACAGAACAGATAGCAAGTTCCATGTTCTTTAAAAAAAAATTTTTTTTAAATCTTTCACTAACATTTGCTGATTCACAAGTATATGAAGATACAGCGTTAGACGTTGGGGATCTAGTATCTACAAGACAAAGTTCCTCCCCTCAAGGGATCCACAGTCTTCTGAGGAAGGCTAGTCTACAGAGTTCCAAATGGAAAGTTGAGTAGGATATTAGCAGACCACAGCTGCCCTGAGACTAAATAGTAAGAAAGAAAAGAATGTATCCACTTACTTGTTCACTGATTCATTCAAGAAATATTTATTGAATACCTACTAGTTTCAAGGTATCTTTAATTTCCTGGTTTTACAGTAGTTAACAAAATAGATGTAATTCCTGCCCTGATAGTGATTAGGCAGTTAACATATAGAGAAGGAAATATGTGATACAACTTGTACTGTGAAAGAAACAAGCTGAATTCAACGAAAGAGAGTAATGGAAAGAAGGGTGTGAGATCAGTAACAAAATAGAGGAAGGAATCAGGGAAGGCTTCTCTGGGGAGGTGGCATTTGAGCTGAGACTAAAGGATGAAAATGAACCAGCCACGCAAAGTCAGGACAAGACCATCAAGCAACCCTGAGCCTGTGCTGTCCATGGTACTGAAAGACCAAGGTGGCTGTAGACAGTAGGCATATAGCAGATTAAAACACAAGTAGTTAGAGATGAGGTAGGGACCAGATCATGCAGGGTTTTATATTTCTCAACACTCAGAATAAACTGAAATCTGAGCCTCATATTTATATTTTTGTCATCTTTAAAAAGCATTTTAGCAAACATGAATTTAAAAGGCATTCTTGGAAATATTTGGGCAACTACATGCACAAGATGATACAAGGACTTGAGCCAGTTTAGACACCCCAATTTTGCTCTATATAGAACAGGAGCAATATAGAATAACAGGACTGTTGTGAAGGAAACTGAAGGTGAAACATGCCATGTGCACAAAAAGTATTACTGTTCTGCAAAAAAGCAACAATCAGTTGAGACAGAGGAGAGAGTTCTTTTGTATTAGAAATTTGTGTAATAAATTTATTAGCATTCAATAACATCCAACTAGAACTATCAAAAAGAGCACTTCAGCATTGATTCAGAGCTGTAGGGTGCATTATCAGCATAATTAAAATGAAAGAATCTAAGCCATTTCCCCATCTTGTTTCCTTATTACTGTCTAATTGTTCAGAATGTCTGTCTGTTATGGAGACAAAGCAATTAAGCCCAGCAAGTCACAACAATGGGGATCATAGAGCAGGAGCTTGCTTCATTAGCAACTTGGATATCAGCATAGAAAACATTAAAGAAAGAAATGCAATTGTAATTGGAAATAATTGGATGGCACAGTTCGTTTAGCTGGGGAAGATATGCTATCTGCATTTGCAGGCTTTTTTTTTTTTTTTCATTTTGTGGGTCTTTTTTCACCTGGGCTCTTTAAATTGAGTTTCATAAACATCAAAGTATCACAGTTGAGGTACCATGGGGCTCAGTGAGCACCAAATTCTTTTCCAGATAATGGCAACTGTCCCCTGGAAATCCAAAAGAATTGTACTTCATGTTAACTGTCAACAGGCCCAGGAAGAAGAGAGGCAAGGGGTCAATGCTTCTGTTAAATACGAATCATCAGAATAAAAACTCGTGTCTTTCCTGCCCCATTTCTCACAAATACAGGGGTATCTTCCAAAAACCCAAGGTCTAATCTTGGAACACATATTTTTAAAAAAATAGTAATAATCCATAATACATTTATAATGCAAAAGATTATGTTACATGTAGAATGAATCACAGACATTTTTAGATCTGGGATTGACCATAATTTCCAAAGCCCTGTCACTTGAAAGCTGAGGCTCTGAAAGACTGACATGTCCCAGGTAAAAGCAGGTAGGAGAATCAGAAGTGGAAAACACAGGTCTTTAATAATAACAACATAATGATAATCATAGCTACTATATATTGTATTAAAACTGTGTTAGACACTATGTCACATGTTTCACGTATATTGTATCATTTTAATATCATGAGGTACAAGAATTATGAATTTTTTTTTTTTTGGCGGTACGCGGGCCTCTCACTGCTGTGGCCTCTCCCGTTGTGGAGCACAGGCTCCAACACGCAGGCTCAGCGGCCATGGCTCACGGGCCCAGCCGCTCCGCGGCATGTGGGATCCTCCTGGACTGGGGCACGAACCCGTGTCCCTGCATTGGCAGGCAGACTCTCAACCACTGCGCCACCAGGGAAGCCCCAAGAATTATGAATTTTATGGATATGGAGACTGTATAACCTCTCTGAGCACCAATTTGCTCTACTGTGAAGTAAGACTAAGATTTGAATGTAGTTGTGCCTGATTACAAAGCCCATGCGTGTAACTGCTAAATGATCTCTCCTCTCTATACCAAGAGAAAAAACATTAAGTAGTGTGTCCTGTTGTCCCTGTCACCAAACCAGAAGGAGAAAAGAGTGGCATAGGTAGGAAAACTAGTCAATTCCTTAGAGCAAGAATCAGCCAACCACAGCCCACCATCTGTTTTTGTTTTTTTTTTGTATGGGTCATAAGCTAAGAATGGTTTTATATTTTTTAATGGTTGAAAAGATCAAAGGAATATTTTGTGACACATAAAAATTACATAAACTCAAATTTAGTGCCCATAAAGTTTGTTGGAGCCCAGCCCCGATCATTCACTTATATACTGTCGATGGTCAATTCTACACTTGAACAGCAGAGCTGAGGAGTTGACAGAGACTGCATGGTGCACAAAACCAAAAATATTTACTATCTGTCCCTGTACAGAAAAACTTTGCCAACCCCTGCCTTAGAGCACACTTAGTTCAATTCAGAAATAAGAATGTGAAGGAATATTTATATGATCAAAGTTCCAAACTTCCAGGGAGAGGAGAGAAGAGAGGGTTATGTGGTTAAGAGGAGGAAAGAGAGAGGAAAAGGGCATGGCATGCCTCATCTTAGCTGAGTATCATTTTGTCTACACGGGTGGTGTGTATCCCTCAAAAAAGGGTAGAGCCATGTTGGTGTGCTCAATCCTCCATCCTGTCAAAGGAAACACTCTAAAAGAAAATACTACCCAAAATCTTAGTGGTAGCTATCAGGTGGTGGCTCTTAGCCTGTAACTTTCTCCTCCTTAGATCACAGACTAGGCCAACAAAGTGAGTTAGGTAAGATAGCAAAGGCCCTCCTCTCTTTATACCAAGGAAACACGAGGGGAAAACCGTAATATTGAGCACTGAACTGTATTATGCTCTCCCTGGAAACCACATAAATTCAGTTACCTGTGAACATGTGGGAAAAAGGTATATTCAGCTGGATGTGAAAGTGATTTGTCCACCATTTTAAGGGATGGACTCTGGGCTGCATTGATTTCACCGAAAGCCACCTGTGACTCCTTTGAATCCAGGCATCTGGTCTTCCCCTGGCAAAAACCTTCTCTGAAATGGTGTGCACAGAGACACTGCAGCATATGCAAATTTAATGTATGTAAATTCAATAATATGTGCTGAGAGCGAGAAAGAGAGAACTATTTCCCTAGTATGGATAACCCCATGGGCATTCCACTAAACATGCTCACCCTCCACATCTCAGGGTAGGAGACATGAATGGGCTGTTCCCTCAGTCAGTTTTCATTCTCACACTCGTCTTAAAATGTAAGCATCTCATCATGTTGAGTGTGATTCTAGTGTTTAAAGGTACATGCTCTTCAAACTAGATGACATCCAGATACTTGATCTGGTACTCACCTGAAGAAATAGTGACAAGTGCCAGTACTGGAGGTAACACAAGCTATACTGGACTTCTTGAGTGATAGCAGGTCTATCTGTTCATCTGGTAATATCTCCAAGTTGTTTTCAAAGAAAATTTCGACTAAAATGCAATTTTGCCTTATGTGCTAATCACGGATTCTGAGCCTCATGTAAAATGTAACTTCATTGTAGGTATCTTAACCCTTCAAAAATCTACAAATTCATAGTGCAGGCAATTAAACAAACTCAATCTCGTTTGGGGGTGGGGATGTGGAACTTTATTCTACCTGTTTCAAAAAGAACAATGATCCCCCTTAGATTGGCACTTCCCATGGCTTGTGAGATCTTAGTTCCCTGACGAGGGATTGACCCTTGACAGTGAAAGCACCAAGTCCTAACCACTGGCCTGCCAGGGAATTCCCTAAACATTCACTGTTAATAGTGCTCCTTCAAAACGGGGGTCTCCAATTTTTAAAGTTTGGGAAATGTTGCATAGTATATTCTCTTAAAAGTTACAATGCACCCTAGCATTGCTATGGACTGAACTGTGTCCCCCACAAATTCATATGTCAGTGCCCTAACCCCAAACATGATGGTATTTGGAGATAGGGCCTTAGGTGATTAGGTTTAGATAAGGTCATCAGAATGGAGCCTTAATGATGGGATTAGTGTCCTTATATGAAGAGACCTCAGGGAGCTTGCCCTCTCCCACTGTCCAACATGTGAGGACACAGCAAGAAGGTGGTGATCTGCAACCCAGGAAGAGAGCTCTCACCAGAAACCAACCCTGCTGTCCCCCTGATTTTGCACTTTTAGCCTCCAGAACTGTGATAAAATAAATGTCTGTTATTTAAGCCACTCAGTCTATAGTATTTTGTTATGGCAGCCTGAGCAAACTAAGACAAACTTGCTGAGAAAATCCTGCAGTAAAGAAATCAATTAACTTTCATTAGAACCAGCATTTTCCACATGCAGTTGAGAGGTCTCAGCTATTTTTGCCCTACCCTCACTCCTTAATGCTCCCCAGTAGTAAAGAGTACTAATATGATTATTCAGGTTTTGGGTAGAGATTGGTCCCCGATTAGTAGAAGGCAGGGTCAGTGTTTACTAAAGTTACAGATATAACCACGAATGAGTGAGCTGGGCGCAAGACTTGTCTCTTAGGACAGGGCTTCTCAAGTATGAACATGCATACAAATCACATGGAGATCTTGTTTAAAATGTAGATTCTGATTGAGTAGGTCTTGTATGGGGCCCCAGATTCAGCATTTCTAACAAACTTCCAGGTGATGCTGATGCTGCTGGTCTATGGACTACACGTTGAAGAATATGATGTTAGAAACAATCTCAACCATCTTGTTCCTTGTATTCTCGCCTCTTTCTCACCTGATATGCCAGGTATTTCTGTCTCCAGCAGCCAGCTGATGATAAGATTGGGAGGAGGGAGAGAGGCCTTGTGTAGGCTTGGCCTTGAGCCTGAGCTAACAGCTTCAACTGAGCTGAACAAGACACCTCCCATGGGAGTACCATGCGTTAGCTCAAGTGGGAGTAGTTTTGACCCCCATTTTCTTTGCCTCTGGTAGGGGAGGTCCCTTCTATAACCCCACAGTGAAAGTGGTGATCAACAAAACAGGATTCATGCATTCTTGGGTCCCTTAGCCATAATACCATATTAACATGAGCAAAATTCCACCTGTGTCTTTTATGCGATGCTTGCTTGAAGATGGATCACTATTTACATGGGACATCTTTTAGCAAAGGGCTATGGTGCCAGAAACAGAGCTTCTGATGTTTGGAACTCTGTTTCTTTACTAGTTTAGGTCATATGTAAGTTGGTCTTTCAGCTGATTGAGGGTCAGACTGAAGAAATTTCCTCTCAGGGTTCACCAGGCTCTGTCTCTCTTTACATATGGCAACTCAGATCTCCCAGCATCAAGGAGTATAGTTTGGAGTTTGTAGCTCCATTTTTTTCTCACTAGGAAACAGGAGGGCATATGCCAGATCTGCCCATAAGCAACAAGTAGCCAAGATCTCCAATCTACTAGGTTAACATTTGCAGAAAGAACAATCCATGGGGACCCGCTCTGTCACCACTCAAAGTAAGAAACTGACCTCCTGGGGTGTATTAACTCAGCTGGAAAAATGGGTCTTTATTCAATGCCCTAATGCTGAAGGAGAACTGTGCATATCTGGAAAATTAAATGACCAAAACAAGCAGAAGGATCTTCTCAACTCACACCTGGCAGTTAGAAAGTAATTCCTCTTTGCATTTTTTTTTCATCCATGAGTAAATTACTTTGCTAGATGATAATGATCTCCATGGAAGAAGAGGGGGAGGGTAGGCTAGATGGCCTCCCAAACTGCCTTGTAATACTAGAAACATGTATCTAAAAAAAAAATCTTAATTATTTCTGATTTTTCATCCAAGAAGTCAGACAAACTCTACCCTAGCTTGTTAGCTGTAAAGGACCAGCATTCCAAAGAAGAATCTGATAAATTCTGTATTCTGATTTCCAGACCAAAAAGAAAAAATATTTTTGAAAAGTTTTAATATGCATTATACTGTTTGGGCTGCATTAATTCTTGGATTCAATAACAAAAAAAAAATTAGGACAAACTGGAGGGAATGGCAGAAATTCTTAATTTTGTGGTCTCCCACGGATTCTCTTTAACATAAAGATTTCTTCTTGGCCACTGAGTCATCTTCCCTACTTGGACTGTCATCACGTGTAGATTTTAGGAGGGGAAACTGAAGCGTGTCAAGGTGAAGGTCTTACTCAGCTTGAGTTACAGAGCCAAACATAGAAGCTAAGAGTTAGGCTCCTGCCTGGGACACTCTTACAAACAGAGTGGTTAAAAACAGATTTATCGTACTAATAGGCTCCTCGGTCAAAAAGGTGAGATATGTGCTCACAGAGATTAGAGGTAGTAAGAAGAACTATTTCACTATCAATTTGATAACTTAGAAAAGTGGGCACACTATGTTCCATTTTGTTTTTAGAAGTGGCTGGAAGGAAAATCATGGAAGCAAAGAGGGAAAAGGAAGCTCTTAGTAACCACCCCATACCTGTGGTAGCTCTTCATTTTATACAAAAATAATCCTTGGTATTTTTCTTGAGATTTATACTTTTCAAGCATTTAATACCTAGGACACATTTACCTATATAATAATTTATAAGGTTGGCAGAGTATGTAATAGGATGCCCAGTTTTAGAAACCATGTAAGACAATTTGTTCAACTAATAGGAAACTATTTTGATATATTATTTTTTCCAATTATAAAAATAATAATTGGCTACTTTGAGGAGTTCAGAAGCTAACTCACTATCAAGAAAAGAAAGGAACATACATTTTGGTGCACTTCCCTTTTCTGTGGCTGTTTCATGCTGCTACATGTACATGTGTGTTTGCATAAATTTTTTAACCAAATAGAGGTCTTACTCTGTATTGAGGTGTTTCTTTCTTGCTTTTATTCCACATTAAAATTTGAACAGACTCCTAGGAAGATAAACAAACATATCTCTATTCCTCTCCTTAAGTGCAACTAAAATGCCAGTGCTTTATATAGAAAACATATGGAAAAAGGCTCTAAAATGTGGAGAGAAAACGGACCAGCTAGGACACTGGGATCCAAGGAACAACATAGTGGTGAGTTCCCCAGTTGTTTGTTTGTTTGTCTCATATATTCCAGACTTGGAACTGAAAAAGCCACCAACTTGGAAATGCCAAAAGGCACAAACAAACAAACAAAATGCACCCCCCAAAACCCTACTCTCTCTAACCGAAGACCAGGAAAGGGGCAGCTTAACAAGAAAGAAAACTTTTAGACAATAACCATTCTACTTCAGCCAAACACCACGGAAAAAAACAGGGCCCCACATCCACTCATGAGAGCAAGTAGCCTATAACTCCACTCTTATGAGGATCCCCAATCAACACCCCTTACTGGGGTGATATCAGAGAAGATGAGGTAGGCAGCTGGAACTTCCTCAATGGCCAGTAACAACTGCTCCCTCATTGTGTCAGTGGAGACTATGTGGGGAGCCTAGACACCCACCCCCACTCAGCATAAACAAGATTCCCCACCTCCCCACTAGGGTAGTGTCAAAGGAATCCTAATGAAGAGTCAGGACCTTTACCACTGCCCAACAGTAACAAGACTACTGTCCCATAGTGTCAATGGAGGCCATGTAAGGAGTAGTAACAAGGCACTCTTCCCCTTCCCCAGGCAAGGAGTTATTAGTAGAGCCTAGTGGGGAGCCAGATATCACCCCTCTGCCCAGAACTAATGAGGATTAGTTTTAGATGTCAACAGAGGTCAAGTGGGGAACCCAAACTCCTATCCCCACCTGACAGTACAAGACAGTGCTCCCCCTTCCTCTACCAGAGTGGTGTCAGGAAAAAGCCAGCTAAAATAGAAGTTTTAAACAAGACTTAGAGTCTCATAACTTAGTATCCAAAATGTCCAGGTTTGGGGACTTCCCTGGTGGTCCAGTGGTTAAGACTCCATGCTTCCATTGCAGGGGATACATGTTCGATTCCTGGTTGGAGAACTAAGATCCCACATGCCATGCAGTGCAACCAAAATGTCCAGGTTTCTATCAAAAATTATTCATCATACCAAGAACCAGTAAGACCTCAAAATGAATGAAAAAAAATACAAAAATTAAAGGCTATCACCAGGATGACATATTTTTTAGTTATTCAACAAATATTTTTAATTTGACATTTTAAAAAGCTTCAATAAGCTATTATGGACAAACTTGAAACAAAGAAAAAAAATAGAAGCCTTCAGTAAATACATAGCAAGTCTCAGTAAAGAAATAGAAGGTATCAAGAACCAAATGGAAAATCTATAACTGAAAAGTTCAACTGAAATTTTTAAAACTCAGTGGATGAGCTCAACAGCAAAATGGAGGGAATAGAGGAAAGAATCACAGAATAATAGAATAACAGAAATGATATAATCTAAATAACAGACAAAAGAGTGCTCCCCCCCCAAAATGAGCAGCACCTCAGAGACCTGTGGGACTATAAGATAAAAATGTAACATTTGTGAAATAGGAGTCTGGGAAGGAGAAGAAAAGAGGGCAAAGCTGAAAAAGTATTCCAAGAAATAATGACTAAAAACTCTAAGTATGACAAAAGACATACACCTAAAATTCAATAACCTAAACAAACCCCAACCAAAGAAATCCACACCATGACATATCACAGTCAAACTTCTGAAAACTTAAGACACAGTCTTTAAAGCATCAAGAGAGAAATGACACTTTACCAGAGGAGAAAAATAATTCAAACAATGGCAGAAATCACAGAGGCCAGGGACTTCCCTGGTGGTGCAGTGGTTAAGAATCCGCCTGCCAATGCAGGGGACACAGGTTTGATCCCTGCTCCAGGAAGATCCCACATGCTGCGGAGCAACCAAGCCCATGTGCCACAACTCCTGAGCCTGTGCTCTAGAGCCCGCGAGCCACAACTACTGAGCCCGCATGCCACAACTACTGAAGCCTGCGCACCTAGAGCCCATGCTCTGCAACAACAGAAGCCACCGCAATGAGAAGCCCATGCACCACAATGAAGAGAAGCCCCTGCTTACCACAACTAGAGAAAAGCCTGCATGCAGCAATGAAGACCCAATGCAGCCAAAAATAAATAAATAAATAAATAAATTTTTAAAAGATCATGGAGGCCAGAGGGAAGTAGCACATTTTTAAAGTACTAAAAGAAATTATCTATCAACCCAGAATCCTATGTCCAGTAAAAATATTCTTTAGTAATGAAAGGGAAATCAAGAGTATTTGTTGCCAGAAGACCTGCCCTAAAATTAATTAATTAATTAATTAATTAAATTTAAAAAATAAAGTTAAAAAAATTTTTATTCTAAAGGAACTTCTCTAAACAGAAAGAAAACAGTAAGAGAAGAAGACTTGGGATATCAGGAAGGAAAAAAAGAACACAATGAGCAAAAATAGGGATAAATACAATAGTCCTTCTTTATTGTCTTGAGTTTTCTAAATTATGTTTAACAGTTGAAGCAAAATTTGAAACACACTGATGTGTTCCTAAAAGTCTGTACAGAAAGTATTTGAGAAAATGTTATAAATAGGAGACAACAAAAGGACATTTAAGGAGGTAAGTTTTCTATACTTTCCTCAAACTGATAAGATGACACCACCACTGGACTGTGATGTGTATATATAAAGTAATACCTAGAGCAACCACCAAAAAAGTTATACAAAGAGATAATACTCAAAAATGCTATAGAGAATCAAAATGAAATTCTAAAACATGTTTAAGTAACCCACAGGAAGGCAGGAAAAAGACAGATATACACAAAAAACAGAATAGAAAACAAAAAATAAAATGATAGACTTAAGGCCTAACATATCAATGACTACATTAAAAGTAAATGGTCAAAATACAGCAATTAAAAGAGATTAGCAGGGTGAATGTAAAAAACATGACCCAACTATACGCTATCCATAAGAAATTCACTTCAAGTATAACAGTATAGGCAGGTTGATAGTAAAAAAAATGAAAAAAGTTATATCATGCAAATATTAATTAAAATAAAATGGAATAGCTATATTAATATCATGTAAATTTACTTCAAAGCAAAGAAAATTACCAGAAGCAGGGAGAGACATTAGGATAAAAAGGTCCACCAAAAAGACATAGTAATCCTAAATATGTATACACCAAAAAGCAGAACTGCAATATACATGAAGCAAAAACTGACAGAACTGAAAAGAAAAATAAATAAATCCACAATTATAATTGGAGAGCTCAACAATCCTCACTCAATTTATGGAACACTTAGATAGAAAATCAGCAAAGATATAGAAGAACTCAAATACATCATCATTCAACAGAAGCTATGCAATGTTTGTAAAACATTCCATCCAACAAAAGCAGAATAAAAATTTTTTTCAAATGACCATACAACATACATGTGTTCTCTATTTGATTGTGTCTAATCTGTTATTTACCCTTTTGTTCTGATCTTCTATAAACTTTTTCTTCATGTATTGATATAATGCATGTTCAGAAAATGCACAAATGTTAAATGTGCAGATTGATAACCCATGTAACCACCACCTGAGTCAATTATTTAACAGCATCCCAGAAGCCTCTCTTACACTCCCTTTCTATTGCTATTCCTTCACTTCCCCCTTTGAGAATGACTAAGCTGACTTCTGAAACTACAGATTAATTTTGTCTGTTTTTAAATTTTATGTTACTGGAATAATGAAGTATATATTCTTTTGGTTCTGGCATTTTTCACCCATAATCAGGTTTATAAGATACATTAATGTTGTTGAAAGTAGCAATATTTATTTGTTAATATCTATTGCTTGCTGTAGAGTTTTACATTGTATGGCTATAGCACAATGTATTTATCCGCTCTACTGTTGATGAACATTTAGGCTCTTTGCAGCTTGCAACTATTACAAATAGCTATGGACATTAGTGTGAACATGTCTTCTAATGCATATATGTATTTATTTATGTTTTTTACCTAGAAGTGGAGTTGCTGATTTATACATGAAGCATATGTTCAACTTTGACAACAGCAAAAATCTTTTCCATAGAGGTTGCACCCATTTATACACTCACTAACAATGCATGAGCATTCCTGTGTTGCATATCTTTGGCAACACTTGGTAATGTCCATCTTTTTTCTAAGTCTTTCTGTTGTATCTCATCATGGTTTTATTTTGTATTTCCCTATTTACAAAGAAGGTTAAGCACCTTTCCAAAATTTTCAGCCTTTTGAATATTCCCGTTTGTGAAATGTTTGTTAATTATCCTGCCCGTTTTCCTAAATTTGATTGTCTTTTTCTTAGTGATTACTAAGTTTTTTTTTAAAGTATATATTCTGAACTCCAGCCCTTTTCTGTTATATTTATTGGAAATATCTTTTGCCATTTTCTCTTTTCACTCTAACAGGGTCTTCTGATAAACAAAAATTTCTCATTTTAAGGTAGTCCATTATCTTAATTATAAGTTCTGATATAAAGTAAAGCCTATAATTTGGTTCATCTTCGAGATTGTTTTCACTATTCTTATTCTGTTGTGCTTTCATATGTCTTCTAGAATTAGTTTGACAAGCCCCCTGTCCCAAAAGAGAAAACCCTGCTCTGCTCACTTATCTTTCTACTTCCTCTCAAGCTAGGCATCCACAGTGGATGAGGCAAGCAAGCTTGAGAGAATATCAGAGCCTAAGCAGGGTGAGTAAGGAGTACATACTTCATTATTATTATTAAAGACTATTTTTTAGACCAGTTTTAGGTTTACAAAAAAATTCAGAGGAAGGTACAGAGATTTCCCATATACTCCCTGCACACACAGGCATAGCCTCCCTCATTAACAACTTCATTCAGAAGAGGTACTTTTTTTTTAACCAAGGATGAGCCTACATTTATACTTCATAATCACCCAAAGTCCATAGTTTACCTAAGGGTTCACTCATGGTGCTGTACATTAAGTGGGTTTGGACAAATGTCTAATGGCATGTATCCATTATTATAATATCACAGAGAGTAGTTTCACTGCCCTAATAATCCTCTGTGCTTTGCCTATTCATCTTTTCCTCTCATTCCATCCCCCACACCTGGCAACCAATGATCATTCTACTGTCTCCATAGTTATACCTTTTCCATAATGTCATAGAGTTGGAATCATACAGTATGCAGCCTTCTCAGACTGGCTTATTTTACTTAGCAATATGCATTTAAGATTCCTCCATGTCTTTTTATGAGCATCTTGATGGTTCATTTCTTTTTAGTACTGAATAATATTCCATTGTCTAGACTTACCACAGTTTATTCACGTACTAAAGGACATCATAGTTGCTTCCAAGTTTTGGCAATTACAAATAAAACTGCTATAAACACCCACGTGCAGGTTTTTTGGGCCGACATAAGTTTTCAGCTCCTCTGGGTAAATACCACAAAACACAATTGCTAGATCCTCTATTAAGAGCATGTTTACTTTTGTAAGACTTGTGGGTTTTTCATCTTATGAACAATGTGCATTGTGTACCTGACTGCATTTCCTTTCTTTTTGATTTGTCCACTTGGCAAGTCAAAGCCGACTTTGAAAGCCAACTTTAGTCACTGTGTACTGATGTGTGTGTTTTTTACTTATGGCCTTCTATAATTCTTTCTTTTCTCATCATTTTGCTTCTTTATTTTCTAGATCATATGGTAATGCATGTTTAGTTTTGTAAGAAACTGCCAAATTGACTTCCAAAGTGGCTGTAACATTTTGCATTCCTAGCAGCAAAGTATGAGAGTTCCTACTGCTCCACATCCTCACCAGCATCTGATGTTGTCAGTGTTCCAGATTTTGGTCATTCTAATAGATGTGTAATGGTATCTCATTGTTTTAATTTTCATTTCCCTGATGACATAAGATGTGGAGCATCTCTTCATATGCTTATTTGTCATCTGTATATCTTCATTGATGAGGTGTTTGTTAAGGATTTTGGCCCATTTTTTAATCTGGTTGTTTTCTTATTGTTGAGTTTTAAGAGTTCTTTGTATATTTTGGCTAAAAATCCTTTGTCAGATATGTGTTGCAAATATTTTCTCCCAGTATGCGGCTCATCTTCCAATTCTCTTTACATGATTTTATCGTTTTTTGCAGAGCAGAAGTTTTAATTTTATTGAAGTTCAGTTTACCAATTATTACTTTCAAGGATCATCTCTTTTGGTGTTGCCATGCTTATTTTATAGTCTCCATTTGATAATCTTTTTAAAGTACTTCAAGATCTGATTCTCCCACCTGTATGTCTGCTCTTTCTTTCCCATGACAAATTTTTATTCTCTTCATGCATTTCGTAGTTTTCAGTACATATATATACTTTTGCATATATCTTATATATACTTTTGTACTGTATATAAATACATATTTTTATAATACTCTAGATGATAAACTTTCTCTATAGAAATGTTGTATAACCTAGATTTTAGTATGTCCCTTCAAAGAAGTTTTACAATTGTTTCTGCCAGGTGTCTCCGAAGTATTAACAGCTCAGAATGCCTTTAAGCTTATGAATTCCTGTATCTTCCAGGTTTACCTTCAAACCCCATTCCAAATTAAGCAGACTGGAGCTTCCCTGGTGGCACAGTGATTAAGAATCTGCCTGCCAATGCAAGGAACACGGCTGTGAGCTTTCGTCCAGGAAGATCCCACATGCCGCGGAGCAACTAAGCCCATGTGCCACAACTCCTGAGCCTGCACTCTAGAGCCCGCGAGCCACAGCTACTGAGCCCATGTGCCACAACTACTGAAGCCCGCATGCCTAGGGCCCATGATCCACAACAAGAGAAGCCACCGCAATGAGAAGCCCACATACTGCAACAAAGAGTAGCCTCTACTTGCCGCAACTAGAGAAAGCCTGCGCACAGCAACAAAGACCCAATGCAGCCAAAAATAAATATAAATTAAATAAATAAATTTTTAAAAAATTGAGCAGACCAGTAATTATGGTATCTCATTGGTATGGTATCAATAAAACTATAATTACTGGTATCTCATTAGAAACATTTTATTTTGTAGCCAATACTTAGAGTGAGACAAACTACCCTTTGACAACGTAAGAACTTTTTTCCTAGTCCACCCATTTGCTGGAATCCAATTTTATTCAAAGTGTAAGATCCTACATCCTATCTAGGATGTATTTTATTCTTCTACCACACATAGATACTAAAACCTAAGCCCCATGGTTACAGAGACCAGAAATCTCCACCTCCAACCCCATCCTAAGGCAGTCAATGCTTCTGCTTGACATTCTCTGTTTCAATAACTTCATTTCTGGCCTATAGATTTCTCTTACATTCTTACAAGGGCAGCTATGAATTTAAATATATTGTTTAAGCACTGTTACATTTTCTCCAGCAGTTCTAGGTGTTTTGCAAGAGGAGATTTCCAGATTAACTAATGCACACATATTAGTAGGACTGGAAATCCTTTGGCCTTTCTCAGCCTGAGATTCCTCATCTGACATAAGAATTAATAAGCTAAAATATATAAAATTTCTGGCATATAGATGATCGGTGAGAGGAAGTTACTACTTTATTATTATGCTATAATTATGTAACCTATTGCTGACCATATTTGTTTACCACTTCTATTATAGATAAGCACTTTGATATACAGCCTGAATGTAAATCTCTGTTCATTCATGATTATCTCCTTGGTTAAATGCCAAGAGAAATCGTTCCTAAGACTAAAGATATTTTCACATTTTTTAATACTCTTAATATATACTTTCAAGCTGCCCTCCAAAAAAGATTTACCAAGCTGTATTCCCACTAGTAATGTATTTCTGTGCCCATTTTATCATATGTTGTCACTAACATTGGCTAATATAATTTCCAAAATGGTTTTTAAATTGATTGGTGAAAATGGTACTCTGGTTTAAGATTGACAATCCTTTGATTGTTACTATATGGACTAAGCATGAGAAACACTAATGAGGGGTATAGACTATAGAATTTCCAATACGGGGGCTTCCCTGGTGGCGCAGTGGTTAAGAGTCTGCCTGCTAGTGCGGGGGACACGGGTTCGAGCCCTGTTCCGGGAGGATCCCACATGCCGCGGAGCGGCTGGGCCCGTGAGCCACAACTACTGAGCCTGAGCGTCTGGAGCCTGTGCTCCGCAACGGGAGAGGCCGCGATAGTGGGAGGCCCGCGCACCGCGATGAAGAGTGGCCTCCGCTTGCCACAACTAGAGAGAAAGCCCTCGCACAGAAACGAAGACCCAACACAGCAAAAATAAATTAATTAATTAATAATTAAAAAAAAAAGAATTTCCAATACGGGAAGATATTCTCTGTGACCCAAAATTATACCTAATTGTATAGAAAGGCAACAGATGAAACTTGGAGGTAAGGTTTAAAAAAAGTGAAAAGAGCTCTTACGGTTGCAGAAGGGAGAGAAAGTTTAGAAAGTAAAATCAAGGTGATGCAAGTTCGTGGTATGTGTGCCTTTACTACCATTTCTCACACTCATTAGACAGGCCTAACTGATCACAGAACTCCTCACTGAGTTTCAAAACAACCTCAGTACCCTTCTCAATATAGTACTTCAAGCAGCAATTGATTACAGTTGACCCATAAGATAAAGTTTCTGTACCTTCCCTGATTTAGTCGATTATAATTTTCGGGTCATGACAGGAAGAAGAGATATATAAAATTTAATGTTGCTTTGTATTTAAACCAATCCAATTTGCAGCTGGATACAAATGCTATTCTTTGACAGGTTTTGTTCACCTAGCACAAAGCCAGCCTCATTATCACTGCTGGAAAATTCTCTCAGGGCAGGACAAAAGGAAAGATATAATATCTGGAGTCCAGGAGATAATCTGAACAACAGTACCTGAGTTTCCCAGCTAGAGAGTGGGCTCCCAGAGGGAGGAAGAATGCAATCAGATGATCTCCAAACACAACCTGATCTTTAGCAAAGGCTATCTCCTTTGTGAAACCAAGAGGAAGGAGACAGGGAGTGAACATCTGCTTCTGTTTTCTTCCTCTTTGACCTGGAAAGTTTCAGGTCACAGTCACCAGAACTCGTCAACCTCAAATACTCTCAGGAAAAAAAAAAAAAAAAACCAAGGGAGTTCCCAAATGACTCCCAGACACTGAAGACTCTCAATGCATGGAGAGTTTACTTTTCACCTCAGCATCAGCTCTCCATGGAAAGGAGCTCCCCAGGGGGTCCCTGAAACAGAGGTGTTAATCCAAGAGCCCTGGGAGAGGGTTTCTTTTTGGTCTGGGACTCAGGTTTTCTGACAGAGAGGCTGATTTATAAGCTCGTTAACTGCTACACAAGGGGCCCACCTAGATCGCAGTCATTAACAAGCCAATCTGACAGCACTGGAGTCCCCCTCTCCAACATTCGTTCTTCCACTTTTAGCATCTCATGCTCCAGTGCTGCTACACAGGTTGTCTGCTAATGTAATATTAAGACAGTCAATAAGATGACTTATATATTATAAAATTTAACCACTACCAAGGGAACTTTCCCAATACAAAAAAATAGGTTTTAATTCTCCTTCATCCCACCTAAACATTCATACAATTAGCCCAGCCTATACTTTCTGGATCTTTGAGCCAATCAGATCACTTCTCACAACCTGTTTTCCCCCAACATTGGAAATATTCCTTTCTATTATGAGCAAAGTCCTTTATTCTAGCATATACATCTCTATCATGCAAGCTACACTCTCTCATTACACTTTGATATGTATGAGTACACACGTGTACACACACACACACATGCACACACACACACACCCTTCTCTACCCTGTCCAGGTCCTGCTGCTTCTTACGTCCCACTTGTAGCCAAGATGGGGCCATCATTCCACTGGGATGGGAAGAGCTTTTAGATGGGGAGGGCAGACAAAGAAAGGGCCCAGGGAACCTCAAGGTGAGGAGGGGTCTGTCCTCTGGGTGCCTTATTTTAAAGACAATCAAAAGTTTACACTGCAAAGATTAACACCGTGTAGTGTAACTCCTCTACTTAAAGAATGTCTTCTATACTAAAGAATCACTTTCTCCTCCTTCACCCTCGAGCCTAATTTTTAAAGGCCCCTTTCCATTCTTAGCATCCATTGTCTTCCATATGCTAGACTCTGGGAAAAGGAAGTAAAAACACATCAAGGCACATATACATGCTCTTCCCCATCCCTACTGCTCTGTATGAAAATCTCCTTAGCCTTCTCTCTCTGGTTAAGTGCTTCATGAAAATGTGAACCATGCCTGAGAGACTTAGGCATTTCTCTGTCTGTTTCTTCTGTCAGCTACTGCAAGCCACATGTCTGCCTTCCTGCTGTACTGTGAGCTTACTGAGGGCAGGGAACCTTGCTTCCAATCTTCCTTTCTCCAGCATTTAGCCCACGGTTAGGCACTTGGATGGTATGGATTAAATTTTGCTGGATTGTTAGATGAATGAATCCTCACGATGGTATCTTTCCCTAATATCCATTAAGAATTTTAGAATATGGGAGAGTGGCCAAGATGGTAGAGTAGAAGGACCCTGAGCTCAACTCTTCTCACAAGCACACCAAAATCACAACTAACTGCAGAACAACCATCAGTGAAAAGGACTGGAACTAACCAGAAAAGACCTTCTACAATTAAAGACATAAAGAGGGAGCCACAATGAGATGGGTAGGAGGGGCAGACTCGTGATATAATCAAATTCCATACTCCCCAGGTAGGTGACCCACAAACTGGAGAATAATTATATTGCAGAGGTTCTCCCACAGGAGTGAGAGTTCTGAGCCCCACATCAGCTCCCCAGCCCAGCATCAGGAAGATGAGCCCCCAGAGCATTTGGCTCTGAAGGCCAGCAGGTCTTAATTGCAGTTCGCCACAGGACTGGGGGAAATAGAGACTTCATTCTTAAAGGATGCACACACACAAAATCTCATATACACTGGAACCAAGGACAAGAGCAATAGTTTCATAGGAGCCTGGACCTGACCTACCTGCTGGTCTTGGAGTGTCGCCTGGGGAGGCAGCGGGGGGAGCAGAAGCTCACCCTGGGGACATAGACGCTTGTGGCAGAGGTATCAGGGAGTATTCACTGGCATGAACTCTCCTGGCAGCTAACATTTTGGGTCATTGGCACCAAGACCCGGCCCCAACCCAACAGCCTGTAGGCTCCAGTTCTGGAATGCCTCAGGCCAAACAACTAACTGGGTGGGGACACAGCCTTACCCATCAGCATACAGGTTGCCTAAGGTCTTCCCGAGACCACAGCCACCTCTAGACATGCCCCTAAACATGGTCCTGCCCATCGAGGGCCAAGACGCAGCTCCACCCACCAGTGGGTAGGCACCAGCCCCTCCTGCCAGAAAGCCTGCACAAGCCTCTAGACAAGCCTCACCCACCAGGGGGCAGACACCAGACGCAAGAAAACTATGATCCCACAGCCTGCAGTGCTCATAAACTCAGGCTAGACCCTACCCTGGAATGAGCTGGCCCCTGGCCTTGGGTAACATGAGGGGAGTGCACTGCTGGGATGCATAGGACATCTACTACAGAGGGCCACTTCTCAAATGTTGAGAACCATAACTAACCTACCACATACATAAAAATATAAACAGCAATTTAGACAAAATGAGGCAGCAGAGGAATATGTACCAGACAAGAGAACAAGATAAAATCACAGAAGAAGAAATAAGTGATATGCACGTGGTGATATGCAATAGACCCAAGAAAGAGTTCAGAGTAATAATTGTAAAGATGGTCAAAGAACTCGAGAGGAGAATGGATGCACAGAGTGAGAAGTTAGAAGTTTTTAACAAAGAGTTAGAAAATATAAAGAATAACCAGAGTTGAAGTATGCAATAACTGAAATGAAAAATACACTAGAAGGAATCAATACTAGACTAAATGATGCAGAAGAACAAATCAGTAAGCTGAAAGACACAGTCATAGAAATAACTACTACAGAACAGAAAAAAAAGAAAAAACTATGAAAAGAAATGAGGACAGTATACAAGACCTCTTGGACAACATCAAGCACATTAATATTCATATTATAGGGGTCCCAGGAGAAGAGAGAGAGAAAGGGCCTGAGAAATATTTGAAGAGATAATAGCTGAAAATTTCCCTAACTTGGGGAAAAAAACAATCACCCAAGTCCAGGAAGTGCAGAGAGTCCCATACAGGATGAAACCAAAGAGGAACACACCAAGACACACTGTTATCAAAATGACAAAAAGCAAAGATAGAGAGTATTGAAAACAAAAAGGGGAAAGCAACAAATGACATACAAGGGGACTCCCATAAGATGATCAGCTGATTTTTCAGCAGAAACTCTGTAGGCCAGAAGGGAGTGGCACAATATATTTAAAGTGATGAAAGGGAAAAACCTACAACCAAGAATGCTCTATCCAACAAGGCTCTGGTTCAGATTTCATGTACATATCAAAAGCTTTACAGACAAGCAAAAGCTAAAAGAATTCAGCATGACCAAACCAGTTTTACAACAAATGCTAAAGGAACTTCTTTAGGCAGAAAAAAAAAAAAAAAGACTACAACTAGAAACAAGAAAATTACAAAATGGAAAAGCTCTCCAGTACAGGCAAACATATAGTAAACATAGGGAGGTTAAAAGACAAAAGTAATAAAATCATCTGTATACACAATAAGTAGTTAAGGGATATGCAAAACAATTATATGTAAAATATGATGTCAAAAACAGTACTCATAAGGAGAGGAGAGTACAAATGCAAGGTGTTTAAAATGCATTTTAAATTAAGAGATCAGCAACTTAGGGCAATCATATATATATACAGATTGCTATACCAAAACCTCATGGTAACCACAAACCAAAAATCTGTAACAGATATACACACAAAAAAGAAAAAGGAATCCAAACATAACACTAAAGATATTCAAATCACAAGTGAAGAGAACAAAAGAAGGGGGAAAAAAGACCTAAAAAAAAAATCAAAACAATTAACCAAATGACTATAAGAACATACATATCAATAATCCTTTAAATGTAAACAGACTAAATGCTCTAAAAGACACAGACTGGCTGAATGGATACAAAAACAACACTCATAAATATGCTGCCTGAAAAAAATGTACTTTATATCTAGAGGAACATACAGGCCGAAGGTGAGGGGATGGAAAAAGGTATTCCAGGCAAATGGAAATCAAAAGAAAGCTGGAGTAGCAATACTTATATCAGACAAAATAGACTTTAAAATAAAGAGACAAGGAAGGATACTACTACATAATGATCAAAGGATTGATCCAAAAAGAAGCTATAACAATTGTAAATATATATGTACCCAACATAGAAGCACCTCAATATATAAGGCAAATGTTAACAGACTTAAAAGAAGAAATTGAGAATAAAGCAATAACAGTGGGGGACTTTAACACCCCACTTACATCAATGGACAGATCATCCAGATGGAAAATCAATAAGGAAACACAGGCCTTAAATGACACAACAGACCAGATGGACTTAATTGATATTCATAAGGAATTCCATGCAAAAGCAGCAGAATACACATTCTTTTCAAGTGCACAAGGAACATTCTCCAGGATAGATCACATCTTGGGTCACAAAACAAACCTTGGTAAATTTAAGAAAATTGAAATCATACCAAGTATCTTTTCTGACCACAATGCTATGAGATTTGACAAGAGAAAAGAAAAAACCTGCAAAAACACGAACACGTGGAGGTTAAACAATGTGCTACTAAACGGCCAATGGATCATTGAAGAAAACAAAGAGGAAATCAAAAAATACCTAGAAACAAATGAAAATGAAAACAGAAAAATCCAAAACCAATAGGACATAGCAAAAGCAATTCTAAGAGGGAAGTTTATAGCAATACAAGCTTACCTCAGGAAATATGAAAAATCTCAAATAATCCAACAATACATTAAAAGGATCATACACCATGATCAAGTGGGATTTATCCCAGGGGTGCAAGGATTTTTCAATATCCACAAATCAATCAGCATGATACACCACATTAACAAATTGAAGAATGAAAACCATATGATCATCTCAATAGATGCAGAAAAATCTTTTGACAAAATTCAACATCCATTTATGATTAAAAAAAAATCTCTCCAGGAAGTGAGCATAGAGGGAACTTAACATAATAAGGGCCATGTATGACAAACCCACAGTTAACATTATACACAATGGTGAAAAGCTGAAAGCATTTCCTCTAAGATCAGGAACAAAACAAAGATGTCCATTCTTGCCACTTTTATTCAACACAGTTTTGGGAGTCCTAGCCACAGCAATCAGAGAAGAAATAAAAGGAATCCAGAACAGAAAAGAAGTGAAACTGTCACTGTTTGCAGATGACATGATACTATACATAGAAAATCCTAAAGACGCTACCAGAAAACTGCTAGAGTTTATCAATGAGTTCAGTAAAATCACAGGATACAAAATTAATATACAGAAATCTGTTGCATTTCTATACAGTAACAATAAAATTTCAGAAAGAGAAATTAAGGAAACAATCATATTTACCATCGCATCAAAAATAATAAAATATCTAGGGATAAACCTACCTAAGGAGGCAAAAGACCTGTACTCTGAAAACTTTAAGACACTAATGAAAGAAATTGAAGACAACACAAACAGATGGAAAGATATACTGTGTTCTTGGATTGGAAGAATCAATATTGTTAAAATGACCATACTACCCAAGGCAATCTACAGATTCAATGCAATCCCTATCCATTTACCAATGGCATTTTTCAGAGAACTAGAACAAAAAAGTTTTAAATTCATATGGAAACATAAAACCCTGCATATCCAAAACACTCTAGAGAAAGAATAACGGAGCTGGAAGAATCACACTCCCTGACTTCAGACTATATCACAAAGCTACAGTCATCAAAACAGTATGGTACTGAGGGCTTCCCTGGTGGCACAGTGGTTGAGAGTCCGCCTGCCGATGCAGGGGATGCAGGTTCATGCCCCGGTCCGGGAGGATCCCACATGCCACGGAGCGGCTGGGCTCGTGAGCCATGGCTGCTGAGCCTGCGCATCTGGAGCCTGTGCTCCGCAATGGGAGAGGCCACAACAGAGAGAGGCCCGTGTATAGCAAAAAAAAAAAAAAAAAAAAATAGTATGGTACTGGTACAAAAACAGACGCATAATCAATGGAACAGGATAGAGAGCCCAGAAATAAACCCATGCACTTATGGTCAATTAATCTACCACAAAAAAGGCAAGAATATACAATGGAGAAAAGACAGTCTCTTCAATAAGTGATGCTGGGATAACTGAACAGCTACATGTAAAAGAAAGAAATTAGAACATTATCTTACACCATACACAAAAATAAACTCACAATGGATTAAAGACCTAAATGTAAGACTGCATACTATAAACCTCCTAGAGGAAAACAGGCAGAACACCCTTTGACATAAATGGCATCAGTATTTTTTTGGATCTGTCTCCTAGAGTAATGGAAACAAAAGCAAAAATAAACAAATGGGACTTAATTAAATTTAAAGCTTTTGCACAGCAAAGGAAACCACAAACAAAAAGACAGCCCACTGAATGGGAGAAAACATTTGCAAATGATGCCGACAAGGGATTAATTTCCAAAATATACAAACAGCTCATACAGCTTAATATGAAAAAAACCCCAAACAATTCAAGCAAAAAATGGGCAGACCTAAACAGACATTTCTCCAAAGACAACATACAGATAGCCAATAGGCACATGAAAAGATGTTCAATATTGCTAAGTATTAGAGAAATGTAAATCAAAACTGCAATGAGGTATCACCTCACACAGGTCAAAATGGCCATCATCAAAAAAGTCTACAAATAATAAATGATAGAGAGGGTGTGGAGAAAAAGGAACCCTCCTACACTGTTGGTGGGAATGTAAACTGGTGCAGCCACTATGGAGAACGGTATGGAGGTTCCTTAAAAAACTAAAAATAGAGTTATTGTATGATCCACTAATCCCACTCCTAGGCATGTATCAGAGAAAACTCTAATCTGAAAAGATACATGCACCCCAATGTTCATAGCAGCACTATGTACAATAGCCAAGACATGGAAGCAACCTAAATGTCCTTTAACAGGTGAATGGATAAAGGTGTGGCATATAAAAATACAATGGAATATTACTCGATCATAAAAAAGAATGAAATAATGCCATTTGCAGCAACATGGATGGACCTAGGAATTATCATATTAAGTGAAGTTAAGTCAGAAAAAGACAAATATGATATATCACTTATATGTGGAATCTTTTAAAAATTATACAAATGAACTTACCTACAAAGCAGAAATAGACTCACAGAAATAGAAAACAAATTTATGGTTACCAAAGCAGAAAGGGGGGATGAAGGATAAATTAGGAGTTTGGGATTAACATATACACTACTATATATAACATAGATAAACAACAAGGACCTAGTGTATAGAACAGGGAATTATATTCAATATCTTGTAATAACCTATAATGGAAAAGAATCTGAAAAAGAACAGAGATAGAGATAACTGAATCACTTTGCTGTATACCTGAAACTAACACAACATTGTAAATGAACTATACTTCAATTCAAATTTTTTTTAATTAAAAAAAGAATCTTAGAATATGAATGCTGGAGGCAACCACAAAACTCATATTGTTCCATCTCCTCCTTTTAAAGAGGAGGCCTACAGAGAAGTGACTTAGTTAAGGCCATACAGTGAGTAGACTAGAATAGCCTACCTATGTCTAGACTCACAGCCCAGTTCTCCTTCCACTGAAGGATATTTTTTTTTATTAATTCATGGAAGAAATATGTACTGAGCATCCATTGCTCCATGCCCTACAGATACTATGGTGAAAAGGAAAGAGTTTCTTCCTCATGGGCTCCCAGTCTAGGGGGAATACAGCTAAGTATTCAGATAAGTACACAGGCCAGGATCATGGGAAGGCAATGGAGATGACTCATGAAAATTGGAGTCAAATCCTGACTTTAATTATAATGCCAACATTTGGTTCATCAAGGATTTTGGGTCCCAGTTTTCTTTTTTAATGTTGCATTAAAACATTATTTATCTTGATTCCTGAGTTTCTTGTCAGCTCCTCATATTTTGTCTCTGAGGCAAGTACCTCCCTCACCTCACCCTAGTCTTGGCCTTGTAAGGAAAAAAAATTTAAATGAGGACCAAAACAAATGATCAAGCTTCTGTGACATGCATCTTCAGAGAACCTTTATGATTTTCTACAGTTGCCCGTCTATTTCTGAATGGGAGGAGATTTTATACTTTGGAGCATGGACTTGTTAATTCATTGTCTAATTGCTGAGAGTACATATAGTTCCCAGATTAAAAAGTCATTTCTTAAAATGTGCCAATTTATTAGATAATTTTTGTAGGCCTCAACTAATCATGCAAAATCATTTCATTTTAAGTAAATTCTCATAACTGCTGGCAGCTTAGATGACCAACATCCACCCCGAGATGCGGGTCACAAGGGGGACACCATGGAGTTGATTAAAGACACTATTACCAAGTAAAATAGAACTTTTGTTCATATATTAATATCAATGCTATTCCTCTGAAGTTGTTCAATACTGTGTTATTACCAATGATGACAGTGACATAAACATTAAGATAAATAAAAAGAATACAAGAAAATAAAACTAAGCAAAAATGCCAAGTTACCATGATGGATAGACAATTACCAAAGGCCATTGACAACACAGCAAATCTGCAGATCATACTGTTAGTGGCTTAAATCCCAATAACATACAATGCACTCCCCACGCTGAAGCTGCTTACAGGTGCCCCCTGATTCTATGGTGACTCTTTGATCCAGTAGTTAGAACTAAGGGCGAAGAGCCAGATTTACAGCTCATGTGCTGGCATCACCACTAGCCTGCAGAATTACCTTGGGCAAGCAGTTTGACCTCTCCATGTGTCAATCACACAGCTATGTGGCTGTTACATGGCTTCCCTCCCCAGAACTTGCTGGAAAAAGGATTCTATAATCAAAAAATAATAAGACTTTCTTCTAAAGAACTGAAAAGTATCAGGTTGCAGCGCTCAAAGAGGACCCATCCAGACCCATTTTGAAGGGTGGATATAATGAATGACCAGTGAAGGTTACAATTTCATGATGAGCCCTCAGCACAACAGAGAATTCAGTGGCAATTTAAAACAATTAACCTACATCAATGTTAAAACAAAAAGAAGGCAAGTAAGCAAAAAAAACTTGTTTATGTTAATGGTGTTAATGGCTGATCTCAATTCATATGTTAAGCCTCATGGGATATTGGCATTGATTCTTTTGTCAAAACAAACAATCTGCCCAACTTCAAATACCAGCAAGCCACTTATTAGCTGTAAAACCTTACACAAGTAATTTAAGATCTGTGTCAGTCTCATCTCATAGCACCACCAATCTTCATGGGGTTTTCCTGAGGATTAAAGAAGATCACGTACATACAAAGCACTTAGTACAGTGCCAGGTACCTAGGAAACCTGTGGCAAATGTGAGTGAGGAGGAAAAGGAGAGAAAAAGAAAATGATGCTTTCTGTTTAACTTTAGTCTTCCTCACAGTACTTAGAACGATACCCAGCAGAGGAGACATGAACAGATGTTTGGATGAATAATGAGTGCTAATATGTTTCAAGTACTATACTAAAGAGAAGAAAAAGAGAGCAAGGAAGAGAGGAGGGATCAAGAAAAATACATAACCCCTATCTTTGGGGGTCAGGCTATTTGTTACTATCCGCAAGTCCATATATACTTTAATTTCTGACCACTTCTTATACACAAAATAGCCCATCAGGTACACTGCCCAGAGCTTTGTCCCTTCAGAAAATTATTCCTTGTCACTGTCTTTCAAGCCCAATCTCAAGACTGCAATGCAGCTGTCATCATTTTCAACTTGCCCTTATACACCATGTCAACCCACCCATGAACCAAGTGTGGCTTTTTCCCTACTTTATCAGTTGGTCATAAAGGATACCCCACAAGGAATTCCCTGGCGGTGCAGTGGCTAGGGCTCCGTGCTTCCACTGCAGGGGATGCGGGTTCAATCCCTGGTTGGGGAACTAATACCTCACATGCCGCATGGTGCAGCCAAAAAAAACAAAAGGATGACCCATACAGCCAGAAGTATAAGCTGAGGAAGGGGCCCTAGTGCAATACCGGCGGAGAACACAGATTTTTGGGCTACCTGCTTATGAAGTTTGCTTGTACTCACTACTCCTACTTGTGCTCAGTCCCAGATCTACCATTTCTATCTTATACGGTACTGCTGGGCCCTCTCACCCTCATTACTTGGTAAGCATGCCAGCTAATGATGGGCAGTTTGGGACTCATGGTATCCTGGTGTAACCCATGGTCGATCACTACCAGGGTCCAGTAATATGGCAGGAGTTGTCTTCCAAAAGGGGTATAAAGGCATATCATGCTTGCTCCAGACCCCCACGGAGACTGTGTTGTGCTTCTCCCACTGGGGCTTGGCATAAGCTCCATGGCATCTTTTCCTATTGCTGACACCACTCACACCCTAAGGTCTTCCAGGTTGTATGGACCAGGTGCAAGCAGGTTGCTTGCACTACAGCCTGGTCCTGCTACAGAGCACTTTCCTGCACTGGACCCCACTGAAAGCTAGCAGCTCTTGCATCATTTGATATATGGGCTGGAACAATATTCTCCGCTGCGGGGTAGGTTGCCTTCAGAACTCAAAGAGGACTGCCAGACATTTAGTTTCCTTTGTAGTGATAGGAAGTGCAAGATACAATAATTTGTCTTTTACCTTGGAGGGAAGGCCTGGAATGCCCCTACCACTGGACTCCTAAATATTTTACTAATGTGCAGGTCCCTAAATCTTTCCAGGGTTATACACCCATCCCATGGAGAACATGTGTCCTACCCAAAGCCTCCAGCATGTTAGCCACTTCTTGTTTGGTGTACCTGATTAACATAAAACCAATGCAGTAGATTAACGTGATATTCTGCCTGATGTCCGGATTGCTTCAGAGAGCAGGAGAGTTAACATAGCTCTCGGGCAAAAGGGTAAATGTATACTGCTGACCACCGCATGTGAATATAAACTGTTTCTGATTAGAATAGAAAAGAGGGCATTTGCCAAATCAATGGCCCCATGCTGAGGTCATGTTAGTCTACTCTTGAAGAGATACCATACTTGGAACAGCAGACACAATTAGGACTTCTACCTGGTTGATTTTGCGAAGATTTTTCTCTTTTTATCCTTCAGGGTACTTCAAGTTTCTTAAGGTGTCAGAATCATGAATTAATTTGAGATATTCTAAGTATCACCACTCCAGTGTCATTTAGATGCTTTAAAATGACACTAATGTCAGCCGTCTCCCCACTATCCTGAAATGCAATATTATCTTTGATTTACTCTATTTTTGGCTGGGGCTGGGGTGGATTTATGGTTTCTGAGCTTCACCTTGGCCTTCTCCACTATGATGCCTCTTGCCTCATAGGCTAAGGAACCAATGCGGAGGTTGTGACAATCACTAAGTATGTTAATCCCAATTTTGCATTCAGAGAGAGAAAAATTGACTACCAGGTGGTTTTTTGGCCAAATGCACCCTCCTTTTGGTCAGGACGTAGTCAAGGATCTTGGCCAGGACTCTATTTAATACCTGAATCCCATATACCTCCAGTCTCTTGGTATCCATCTAGGTACCAGGACTCCAAATATCAATGCCAAGTCAAGCCCTGTGTCCAGTGGTTCTCAAAGTTTGTCATTCCCCTTTCCCCAGTGCATTAGTTAGCAGGGTAAGTGGCCAGAGGTCTCTGTGGGAAAAGACTAGGGAAATCATTCTTATGTATACTTACTATGGCTTTACAGGGTCCTTCTTCCCAGAGACTCAACCTCCTCTTCAGCCAATGGAAAACTGGACCAAGTTTGAAAACTGGTCAAACGATCAAGACTTTTTATTGGGGCACCTGTCCTCAGCCTCCTGAGACTTCTGTTGATGATACCCTTGTTGAATGAGTAGTACACATGCTGGCACCCATCTAATTTATCTCCAGGGACCCTATGTTCTACTAAGCATATTACTATTCTCTTTGGGTCAGATCCTCTTCACCACCACTGACCCTGCCACTCATTATGATCACTGCATTCATCTGGCTTCTGATAATTACACTACACCACCGGGTTTCTATTGTTTCAAGGGCTCTATCATTCCCATCGCTATCAGTGAGCCTAGCTCTGCAATGGTATCTCCTACCATCAGATCTGGCTTCAGAAGAGAGCCATCTTCATCCATATGTTAACCCACACTTATGCTGTGGCTAAGAATTCAGCAGGAAACGTAGGAGACTGGCGAAAGTATTTTCTGTGAACAAGTCAGAGTTCTATGACATTTTTTTATCCTCTCTGTTCCCCCTTATCATTTAGCTGCCCCCACAGAGATTGATATGAGTCATTCAGAGTTCTGCAAAAACCTTGGACCATTGTCAGACTCACAATTAAGGAATCTAGAGGCTTTGGCTCTAAGTTGGAGGCAACGGGGCAGAGAGAAATCTAATTGCACTGGACTCTAATTGCCCATCCACAAAAGGCAGAAGATAAGTACACATTTTAAAAGGTCTCCGGGGTGCTAGACATGAACCACAGGGGAGAAGAAGAGAACTGACACTTGGCTTTCTCTAAATCCTGACCTAAATCACCATCTGGAAGAGGAAGAAGATATTAGGGAGCAGGGTCAACCACGTATTCCCTGGAAATGATGGAGAAGATATAAAAGATGAAAGAGCATCACTAGCTTCACAGGAAGCACAAATTATCCCAGTATGTGAGGCGTCCAAAAAACCCACCACTGGCTCCCAAGAAAAGGAGTCAGCTGTGATTGTTTGCTAAGCCCAAGAGAAAGTCAACTCCAAACATGCATCAAGGGCAGAAGAAAGAAGAAACCAATGCCAATCTCCTAAACTCTTTCTTGCCTTTTACTAGTCCCCCTACCCAGCTCCCTTAGACTAGCTAGCTAGGGATCCAGTTGGGAGTAAGAGACTAAGAAAGAGGTAGAGAAATTGAGAAGCCAACCAGGCCCCCACCTCCAAAATTCACCCTCCCTGCTGGAAGTGGTCAGCCTGAAACAGGAGGGAAGGGGGCAGGGCACAACCTTTAGAAGAATGACATAGCCTGCGGACACAACATAAACTGATTAGAACCAAACAGGTCCAAGATGGCAGATGAGTCAACTTCCACTAGATCTTGAGCCTCAGTGTACGCTCACTGTAACACATCAGCAAGCTAAATGACACACCCACAGGCGCCATGACAGTTCCAAGGCCATCCACAAAGGTCAAAAAGGGGGCAGTGGCCCAATTCTTGGAAATCCCCACCCCATCCCCAAAATAGCTAGAATACTCCTCCCATTCATTAGCCTATGAAATTACCCACCCCTATAAAAACTGAGAATCCCATACCCTGGGGCCTCTCTCATCTTCCGAGATGGCCCATGTAGAGTGTGTTTCTCCCATGGCCTCTCACCTTCTGAGAAGGCCAACACTCTGTGGAGTGTGCTTCTCTCTAAATAAATCCACTTCTTACCTATCACTTGGTCTCTCACTGAATTTTTTCTATGATGAGACATCAAGAACCTGAGCTTCATTAAGTCCTGAGACCAGGTGTGTGATCTTAATTAAAAGACCATGGGTTCAAGTCCCAATCTAAGTTGCATGGTTTCAAGCCCAGGCCAGAGTGGAGGAGGGGGAAAAAGTTAACCTTGAGGTTCCAAGTCTTTCCTATTTTAAGGGACAAGACATATTAATTGCTGAACTGAGACTTCTTGGGGAACTAAAAGGTCTAGTGAGGTTTTTATAATCTAAGAGCACAAAGATATGCTACAGGACCTGCCTGATCACACCCAGAGGCCTAGGAAGATCTATTGACACTGAGAGTGTACTTGTGTTTGTGTACACTGGTGTAAAGGAGGGTGAGGATAAGAGACAGTGCACAAAATAAAGTTGTTTTTTGATTGTGCTCTCTGAGTCCCACCCATTTAACCTGTCAATTAATTACACATGATTTATCTTTTCTTAAAATTAATTTTTGATCAAATATATTTTGTAGCTACCATCTTGAGCTCACAACAATGGTCTCTTTCTATCCTCTGGAAGGGGAGACCTTCAATTCTTGGAAAGTTTATATTGATTTCCTCCTCTACAGTAAGAAGTGGATCTTCAGCTCTGAGACCACTGTTGTCTGGTGTCATTTTTTTTTTGCAGCTACTTTTGAAAAAACAAATTCTATTGAATTGTATACTTTATATATCTCAGGGCTCTGGGTTTATTATCCATCAAACACTATGTAACTTGTTTTGAGATATTTCTCATAGCTTTTCTGTGGGTTTTCCAGTCCTGGGAGGGAAAACAGAATGAAGTTCTAGAGTTCTCAAATTCCCTCTTTTAACATGTAGGTAACAGAGGGAGGACGACTTTGATAAAACATGATGACTCTTTTATGTCATAATAAAATTGTTAAGTCTTTACAGAAATCCTCACACTAGGGACTTTTCTCTTCCCTAATAATAGGAGAACAGATAAATAAAGCCATTAAATAAGTTTCCTGTCTGTGCACCAAAAACTGAAAATCTTTGGGGACGGGGATGGGGAGAGGGATATTGGATGATCCAGACTTCTCCAAGACAGCTAGATTTTATTACCTCCATTTTACCTATGAGTCATTTAATAGAGAGGTGAGCAAACCTAATCTCTTTTTTTAAATCCCAGTACACAATGCAATGGCCAGCACCCAGTAAACACTCATATTTGTTACATGAATGGCAGCTGCAATTAGAGAATCAGTACCAGGATACCAGCTAGAGTACCAGAGTGCTATGTAGGACATGCTAAGCAGAACCAGAAGGTTAAAGTAATTATTCTAAATCATCACATCACATCCTCCTAAAATATCACATTATGATTTTTAATAATACATCATTATATGAAATGATCTTGTTTATTTTTAATAAATATACTGATTTTATCTTATAAATACATATATTACATATTTATATATATGTATACACCTAGTTCAAAGGTTAGCACCTCCAGCAAGTATTAAACACACACACTCTTCCTCCCCCTTACATCTGTGTTTAACCTCTAGGAACAATCTACCTTGCTAACCAATTTCATCCCCTAGTCTTAGGCCAAAACAAACAAACAAACAAACAAAAATGATTCAGGTGCATCTGATTTATTCAGGGCCTGCTGGGGAGTGGGGTGGGATGGATGTGAGGGAGGGAAGTAGGATAGAGCAGGGAAGTTGCTAAGTAGGAATGTGGTACCTGGTAAAGTCCAACCTTGGATTGAGAGAGAGAGATGGGGGAGCGGGGGTGCTCTGAAGCATAAATCACACCAGAGAGTGTTTTCCCCTTGAGACCCTATCAGTCATTGGCTGCTCCTGGCAGTGGGGCAAGATGGGGATTGTAAACTCTTGGGAGGGACTCAGGCAAGTTCAAGGTTCCAGAGGAGACTCCGTTAGCCACAACACTTACAGCTACCAGAGGAGGGGTGCTTTGGAAGGTGAAGAGGATCTGGGCAGAGTCAAAACAGTCAATGACCATCTTCTTTATCTACTGCGAAGTCTACAGGATCATCAAGTCCTTGAGAGCAGGCACTGGTCTTGTGTTTTTTTTTTTAACTTCCTACATCCCTCAGCACAGGACCTAGAGGTCTGGGATCCACTCTTCCTCCTCTTTTCAGGCTGTTTGGGAAGAATCTTTGAGATGGGAGTGGAGATCTTCCTGCAGAAGCACACAACCTCTCGCAATTTTAGCTGTCTACTGGAAATTCAGGAAACTAAATCTCTCCATGTGCTGCACTGAGGCATGTCTGTGGCCCCCAGGCTGACTTCTATCACCACCCATCACTCTAAGGAGCAGACAGTGAGTCAGGCTCCAGCAGTTTTGAATGGGAAATCTCAGCCTCTCTTGGTGAGCAGCCAACACAGTAGCAGCCATCTTCACTGGACAACTGGGGAGATATTTGTTCACAGTAAAACCCCAGACTTCCTGGAAAGCTTCTGTGCTCAGAAGCTGCTTGACTGGGTCTCTCCAACACTGCTCATGGAAGTATAAATGGGTAGGACCATTGTGGAAAGCAGTTCATCAACAATAAATAGAGCCAACATTGACTAAATCCTTACTCTGTGCCAGAAACCATACTAAGTGCTTTACACACTGACATTACATCCTCATGACAACCTTATGAACTAGGGTTATTATTACCATCCTTGTTTTCATATGAAGAGTTTTTTTAATTGTTCATACAATTTGAATTACTGGGTCAAAGAGTAAGAATTTCTCCTTAGGAAACAATGCTTAATACAAAAGACCTTTACCCACAAAGAAGTTTACCAATGTAATATTTATCATAGAAAAAAACCAAAACAAAACAGGGAGTAACATGCAAACATCCAATGAAAGGGAAAAGTTTACTTCACAGTACCTCTAAACAAGAGAATTTTATATAGCCATTAATATCATGTTTATGAGGATGTGCAACAAAAGTGAAAAAAATTAATGACATAGAAAGATACAAGATTTTCTGTTCAGAATGATCACAACGATGCAAACTGAAAACCATGCACAGAGGGTTTTCTGGCTCAAGATGGCGGAGTGAATATGCAACATTATTTTCACTGTAACAGGAAGTACTGGTGGTCTTCGAAATCTCAGATTATAAAAAATTTTTTAAAGTAAAACCACAGGGCTTCCCTGGTGGTGCAGTGGTTGAGAATCTGCCTGACAATGAAGGGGACACGGGTTCAAGCCCTGGTCTGGGAGGATCCCACATGCCGTGGAGCAACTAGGCCCGTGAGCCACAACTACTGAGCCTGCGTGTCTGGAGCCTGTGCTCCACAACAAGAGAGGCCGTGATAGTGAGAGGCCCATGCACCGCGATGAAGAGTGGCCCCCGCTTGCCACAACTAGAGAAAGCCCTCGCACAGAAACGAAGACCCAACACAGCCATAAATAAATTAATTAATTAACTCCTACCCCCAACATCATCTTTAAAAAAAAAAAAAAGTAAAACCACATATATTAAGTTGGGAAAATTCAATGTGAGCCTAGAAGCTTGTAAACAAGTAACTTTTTAAGCCCCTTCACTGACATGGCTCAAGAGGTAGTGTTTTGCTCACCCCCACTACTCAGGTGAACTCAGAAAGTCCAGATCTCCAAACCCCTCTTTCATTGAAAGGGCTCCTTCCACTACTCTTTAAACAGCATTCTCTTACATATTGGGATAGGAATAAAATCAGAATTGGGCAGGATCACCATGTTACTGCTTAGGAAGTGGACGTGGTAAAAAGCAAAGGAGTCAGCTTAAGGTGTCCCACTGCCCAGTGTGAGTGTCAAAAAGGGAATAATAATGATAGTTAATTGAAAACTTGTGAACCTCCATAAGAACATGACTGCATAATGGCACACAAAAGAGATTGTAAAGCATACAAAAAGGGAGTTGTAATACGAAACAGAAATCAATAGGGCATACTTTTTTATCATTTTAATACATAACAGTGTATTAATACACATTTGAGTCTTTACCTTTTTAAAGTGCGTTTTCACTTAAAAAGCATACACACACATACACACAAATTTTTTTAAGTCTAAACTCCAAAAAAGAGGAAAATGGTCCCCAATAAGATAGAGACAATTTCAGGAAGGACGATCAGTGCCAACAATCATTCACAACAACCAAGTGGAAGGAGACTCCTGCTCTTCATTAGCATCAACGATCAGACACAATTACTAATTAAAAGACAGTCCAGCCAAGCACTCCAAGATGATAAATTAGCTGCATTTCAAAGACTAAGAGGAACTAAGCGGGCTTGACTCCTTATCTCCTAGAAGATTAAACTTCAAGCTGACCCTATTAATTATAATGAGGTTCTGGTAAGGTATATATAAATTTCCAATAACTTGAGCTTACCAGAAAAATATATCCTGATGGCAGGACAATGGGATAGAGAATGGTGGCCAGGTAAAACATAAAGGGCACACCATTTGGGGTTAAGACACCAGATTCAAAACAAGCTTAAAATCCATATGAAAGGCAGAAATCATAGCATAATAAATAAATCCTGATTGTGAAGGGGGATTTGGCCTAATGATGGGTGGCTTGGGTTTGAATCAACTTGGACCTCATAACCAATGCCCACATCCTAACCAACTGGATACCAGCCCAGATTCTAAAACTTCTATTGATCTGAAATAGTATTTTTTTCTTTTTGAGGCTGGTAAATACCACTGTAATACTAGGAAGATGTCAAGGATTATCTGGCAAAACCACTGCAACCTTAAGAAGGTAAACTTTGGAAGAAATAGAAAGATGAAGACTAGAGATAATGAAAACACAAATCTTCATCCATGATATTCACACTTTACATTGGTTTTTCAATCATTGTATAGTAACCAATTTAGTAATCATTAAAAAGTATTTGTGTATATTATCTTCTACATCTTAGGTTCTTACAGCATTTAAAATATAGACATATCAAACTTGTAATAAACAGTAAAAAGTTTGTTAAATAAGTTTGCAATCAATGTTTAAATATTTAGGGAAACAATTTATTGAATTCATAAGTACTGTTTTATCAATTGTGAAGTAGTATACAAGTATTTAGAGGAATGTTTATTTTTAAGTTAATAAGATTTAAAAATTAATCTTTACACCTAATACAAATTGTAGTGAATCTTTTTCTCCCAGGAGTCTTTTGGGCATTAACAAATCTATTAATAGCTTTCCCATTCTGAGACCCCATTAAAACAGTAGAAAGGGAATGATAGGGGACTTCCCTGGTGGCACAGTGGTTAAGACTCTGCACTCCCATTGCAGGGGGCCCAGGTTCAATCCCTGGTCAGGAAACTAAATCCCACATGCATGCCGCAACTAAGAGTTCACGTGCCGCAACTAAGTGTTCACATGCCACAACTAAGGAAACTGCATGCCACAACTAAGGAGCCTGCCTGCTGCAACTAAGACCCAACGCAACCAAATAAAAATACATATAGGGCTTCCCTGGTGGCGCAGTGGTTGAGAGTCCGCCTGCCAATGCAGGGGACACGGGTTCGTGCCCCGGTCCGGGAAGATCCCACATGCCATGGAGTGGCTAGGCCCATGAGCCATGGCCACTGAGCCTGCGCGTCTGGAGCCTGTGCTCCACAACAGGAGAGGCCACAACAGTGAGAGGCCTGCATACCACCAAAAAATATATATATATATATATAATACATATATATATAATATATATAATAAATAATAAAAATGATTTTTAAGCTTAAAAAAAAAGAAAGGGAATGATATGTTCACAGACTTGAACACAGACAGATGGGCAAGTGGTGGGTGATGAGCAGAGAGAAAGAAGCTGAAGCCAAGGGAAACTAGACATCTATAGCAGAGGATGGGGGGTGGGGAGTAGAACAAAAACATGCTGATTGACAGCCAGTGCCCCACCCACCTAATGCCAGGAATTTAACCACCCACCTTCTGGTCCAAAACCTCAAAAAAGCACTGTAGAGTAATTAGAGAAAACATCTGTGGAGAATGAGGCTAGTTGGCAAGATTATCCAGGTTTTTTTTTTCTTTACTGGAGTATAATTGATTTACAATGTTGTGTTACTTTCTGCTGTACAACAAAGTGAATCAGCTATATGTATACATATTTCCCCATATGCCCTCCCTCTTAAGTCTCCCTCCCACCCTCCCTATCCCACCCCTGTAGGTCATCACAAAGCATCGAGCTGATCTCCCTGTGCTATGCAGCAGCTTCCCATTAGCCATCCATTTTACATTTGGTAGTGTATATATGTCAATGCTACTCTCTCACTTCATCCCAGCTTCCCCTTCCCCTCCGTGCCCTCAAGTCCATTCTCTACATCTGCATCTTTATTCCTGCCCTGCCACTAGGTTCATCAGTACCATTTTTTTACATTCCATATATGTGCATTAGCATATGGTATTTGTTTTTCTCTTTCTGACTTACTTCACTCTTATTATATGACAGACTCAGGGTCCATCCACCTCATTACACATAACTCAATTTCATTCCTTTTTATGGCTGAGTAATATTCCATTGTATATACGTGCCACATCTTCTTTACCCATTCATCTGTCGATGGACATTTAGGTTGCTTCTATGTCTATTGTAAATAGTGCTGCAATGAACATTGTTATCCAGGTTTTAAAAGAGGAAACAAAGGGGATCAGAATATTCCACTTTGACTTAAGGATTATTTTGAGCTAAAGGTAACTGAGAAACAGCAGATATAGAAAAAGCTCTCTATTCTCTCCCTTTCTATATAAAAGCAGGGCATAAATTTCCATTCATCAAGGTAACACTTATTTCCCTTCACAAAAGTGTCCCAGTCCCTTCTCCCATAGCACGAAGAGGAAACTCATCACTGGGAATGGCACCAACTTGAATCTACATAAACAAACCTTACCAATATAACTCTTATCTTCCATTAGTTTCTCCCTTATATTTACCTTCTCACAATCTCCCCACTCTGGAAGCCCAAATCTCTTTTCTCTTTGTCTTGTCACATCTCCACAATTTATCACTCTTTGTTAAGATAGTAGATCAGCTCTCAGGTCTAACCACTCTTTTGGGGCTTTCACTTCTTTTCTATGAAGCCCCCCACTGTGTAAAAAATATTAATATCAAATAAAACTCATATGCCCTCTCTCCTGTATGTCTTGGTCTTTTGTCAATTTAATTTGCAGGGTGCCATAGACTGAACAAAAGAGGGTAGAGAAGCCACCGTGGAAATCAGTATGGTCGTTCCTTAAAAACCTAAAAATAGAACTACTATTACCCAGCAATCCCACTACTGGGCATATACCCAGAGAAAACCATGATTCAAAAAAATACATGCATCCCCAATATTCATAGCAGCACTATTTTCAATAGCCAGGACATGGAAGCAACCTAAATGTCCATCAACAGAGGAATGGATAAAGAAGATGTGGTGCATATATATAATGGAATATTATTCAACCATAAAAAGGAATGAAATTGGGTCATTTATAGAGACATGGATGGACCTAGAAAGTGTCATACGGAGTGAAGTAAGCCAGAAAGAGAAAAACAAATATCGTATAATAATGCATACATGTGGAGTCTAGAAAAATGGTATAGATGATCTTATCTGCAAAGCAGAAATGGAGACACAGATGTAGAGAACAAATATATGGATACCAAGGGGGAAAGGGCTGGTGTGGGAGTAATTGGGAGACTGGGATTGACACATATATATTATTGATACTATGTATAAAATAGACAACTGATGGGAACATACTGTATAGCACAGGGAACTCTACGTAATGCACTGTGATAACCTAAATAGGAGGGAAGTCCAAAAGGGAGGGGATATCTGTATGTGTATAGCTGATTCATTTTGTTGTGCAGTGGAGGCTAAAACAACATTGTAAACCAACCATACTCCAATAAAAATTTAAAAATATATATAGGAGAATGTATTTACGGACTTGTGGTAGGAATGGTCTCATTAATTACAGCATAAAGAAAGAACAAAAATCTATAAACTATTCCATATTTTAAAAAATAAAGAGGGTAGAGAAAAAAAATTTTTTTCCCCTTCCTTGAGATGCAATAAAAGGGATATGACATGATTCAAAGAAATAAAGTATTAGGAGTTGGATTTTCAAGCATAAGGAGAAAAGCTGCCTCAGACAAGGAACATTCCCACCACCTCTGAAAGGTCTTCCAAATAGGCAACTGATCACCCCACCTTAGGGCCTATTAATTGGCTTCCTCTTTTCTTATCCATTATCTTCAAGAAGTATCAGTCAACATTCACAAATTTAGAATGAGAAGAGTTCTCAGACCTACTCCCTCCCTGAGACTAAGAAGATGATGTGATGTGGAAAAGCCACACCACTGGACAGTAGCAGTGGAACAACCACATCATTGGACAGTGGCAGCGGAAAAGCCACACCATTGGACAGTGGCAGTGGAACAGCCACATCATTAGACAGTGGCAGTGGAAAAGCCACACCACTGGACAGTGGCAGTGGAATAGCCACATCATTGGACAGTGGCAGCGGAAAAGCCACACCATTGGACAGTGGCAGTGGAATAGCCACATCATTGGACAGTGGCAGCGGAAAAGCCACACCATTGGACAGTGGCAGCGGAAAAGCCAAATCACTGGACAGTGGCAGCGGAAAAGCCACACCACTGGACAGTGGCAGCGGAACAGCCACATCACTGGACAGTGGCAGCGGAAAAGCCACACCACTGGATGGTGGCAGTGGAAAAGCCACACCATTGGATGGTGGCAGTGGAAAAGCCACACCATTGGATGGTGGCAGTGGAACAGCCATACCATTGGACAGTAGCAATGGAAAAGCCACACCATTGGACAGTGGCAGCAGAAAAGCCACACCACTGGACAATGGCAGCAGAAAAACCACATCATTGGACAGTAGCAGCAGAACAGCCACATCACTGCACAGTGGTAGAGCTGGGTTTTTGACTCCCAGTTCACTACTAGCGTAAGCAGAGCAGTGAGGTAAGGGCTTCACATGGAATCCAGAAGCAGTAAAATCTTCCCCCCACCACCAAAAAAAATTCCTCCTACATATAAAATTCCAAACACACATAAGGAAAGATCTGATGTTGAATTTATAGTTCCTTCAACAAAATTCCACCAAATCCATTGAACCAAAGAAATGTTTCCTTCACTTGAAAAATAAAAATATAAGAGCTCTTAGCATATTGTTCATGGCCATGAAGCCACTGCTGCTTGAACAGATGAGATTCACAGACATTCATATACTTGAGTAGAGAGAAACATAATTTGTCATTAAAAAAAAAGTATACAGAAAAGAGAAAGGTTAGCAGTACTCTTGTTCCTTTTCCTTTTCCTTTTTTTTTTCACTTGCAATGAATCAAAGACTTGAATAACAATGATTCTCAATCACAATCCACAAAGCATCAAGTCTGGTGTGTCAGAAGGAACCTTGATTATTAAAACTGGCCTAGAATGAACTGCAGCTCTTCCATAGACCTCAGAGAACTCCATTCTCTTCCAGTCCTTGGTTTTCACATCTGAAAATTGAGGGAATTGAATAACCCAGAGAATCCTAAAAGTTTCTTTCTTAGTTCTTCCCATTTCTAATATTCTATATCATTATATCATTAGTCCTCATTTTTTAAGTTTATCCACTTATTCCTGTAAGCATGACCACTAACTTGCAAAAATGCACTTGTAACTGAAGTGTAGAACAGCTAGAACTGAGATCTCTTTTCCAGTAGAACACAAACTATGAGTATTTGGCCTTCCTAATGGAATAAGGAACCAGGTTGGGCTAGCCAAAAGCCGTGAAAATATCATAATCCAAAACAATGTGAAAGTTAGTACGAAGAAGAGACATTTAGAAGCTTATGAAAAATCTGCGAGTAAGCCCCCAAACAACATTTCTGGATACATAGTCGAGTTTATGAATGGAGAACTATGCCCCAAATTTGGAATAGAACCCGGGCTGGAAATCAACTTGATTCAACAAATTTTATTAAGTTTCTAGATTGTGCAAATCTCTGTGCTCAAAGCTAAGGAGGATACTAAAAGGGTTCAACTTGGTCCCCATCCCTGTGTTCATAGTACGATAGAGTTTAGTCATTAAGAGCATGGGTTTTGCATTCCTTCCTGACTTCACCTCCTACTAGTCTTGTGAGTTTAGCCAAGTAACTTAATCTTTCTAAGCCTCCATTTCCTCATCTGTAAAATGGAGGTGATAATAACAGAGGATAATGCACCTCAAGCACTTGGCAGTGTCTCAGGCACAGTGAATTATCAATAAATATGAATTTATATGTTATATAGATTATAAATGTTATAAATAGTGGGCAAGGCAAAAATCAAACAGGTAATATAATCAAAGGCAAGATGGAGTAAGCATTATAGTAAAGGTACAAGCAAACTGTCAGGAGCGCACAGAGGCAGGAGAAACAAAGCCAACAGTTTACAGTAAGGATGCTCAAAACAACATGCAAAAGGGAAAGAAAGTAGAGAAGGATAAAGTTCAGACTTCTTTCTTTTCCTGAGACCCAAGATCAAACCTCAAGTTATTTCAACATTTGCAAAATAAAACCTCTCTAGCATCATAAAAGTCTTAAAATTCATAACTGGCAAAGGAGTTTGAGTGATGTGATGACCACAGGACACTGAGGCAGACTCTGGTGCTTTTCAGGGTCAGGAGGCTAACTTGCCAAGCAATTAATGAATATAATGAATAAGATGTATCAGGTTAAAATCAGAGAACACGGTAGTCCATGGGAGCCCAAGAGAATGAAAAATATCCTTCACTCCCATCTTCTGCTTGGTGTGTTTGTTCCTATATGTAACTCAATTCAGCCAGAGTGATATAAGATCTGTTCTGATCCAATTTTCCAAGCAATAAATAACTACTAAAATAGCTAACACCTTATGAAGCAGCTATAATGGATAGTCCCATTTTACAGATATGGTAAGTAAAGCACAGAGAGGGCATGCAACAAAGGTCATATAACAAGTCTTATAACCAAGGGGACCTTGTCCAATAGTTCACCATCCTAGTGCCTAGAGGAGTGATGAGCACATAGTGGATACTGTACAGATGTGTTGACTGAATGAGCTGAGAAACCTGGGATTTGCACTCAGCACTGTGGGGCTCACCCACTACACTCATTGCCTTTCTTGTTAATAATGGGTAGTCATGTGTCTCAGCGATTGCTTCCAAGCCTCACTTGGGAATCTATACACCCTAAGGTTTTGTCAAAGGTCAATGTTCATTATTAATTTTCTCAAAAGCTAACACTTAGTGAGCACTTACCAAGTCCCAGGAACCTAGCTAAGTACTTTGCATAGTAATTCCTTCAATCTTCATATTGAAACCAAGCAGGGCCCTGTGGGGCTCCTGGGCACAAAAGCCTTTCTGTGTCCCCATTTCTTGTTTGTAGGAAATAGGTTTTATTCAGCCTCCATGACCTTCCCTGAGTTCCAAAGGGCAGGTTCAAACAGTTGCTAATCATGGAAGGGAAGGGATGCAGAGACAAGGGGGGAGCTGCCAAGAAACAATAGTGCAGCTTTGGGGCAGAGTCCTGGTTCTTCCTCAAGGGATACACATAGCAATATTTTGGAGTTCTTCTGCAGAACTAAAACCCCCACTAAATGGAAGATGCTAACTATTTGATGAAGCATTCTTCATTCCAGAGAGAAAGTCACAGTTCGATACCATCTGACCCAGATGATCTCTGGATTGAAGGAATGAGGGCCCTGCACACACCCTGATCCTTATCAGAAACCCCACCCCTTGACTATAAGACTCCTCACAAACCGCCCTCCCCCACACACACCGGGTTGGGACACACAGTTTTCAGAGCACTAGCCGGCTGTGGCCCACTTTGCCTGGCAAAGAAATAAAGCTATTCTTTTCTTTTCTAAATTTATTTATTTATTTTTGTCTGCGTTGGGTCTTCATTGCTGCACACAGGCTTTCTCTAGTTGCAGAGAGCAGGGGCTACTCTTCGTTGCAGTGCGCAGGCTTCTCACTGCAGTGGCTTCTCTTGTTGCGGAGCACAGCCTCTAGGCACGCGGGCTTCAGTAGTTGTGGCATGCAGGCTCTACAGCGCAGGTTCAGTAGTTGTGATGCACAAGCTTAGTTGCTCCGTGGCATGTGGGATCTTCCCGGACCAGGGCTCAAACCCACGTCCCCTGCGTTGGCAGGCGGATTCTTAACCACTGCGCCACCAGGGAAGTCCGGCAGGTGGATTCTCAACCACTGTGTCACCTAGGAAGTCCAAGCTATTTTTTTTCTACTTCACCCAAAACACTGTCTCCAAGATTTAATTTGGTGCCAGTGCACAGAGGCCGGGTTTTGGTATCAATATCCACCCCTTGATTACTATCATTACTTCCAATTTCAAGATGGGAAACTGAGACACAGAGGGATTAAGAAAAGTGGCAGAGACAGTATTCAAACCCAGGTGGTGGGATACTGAAACAGGAGGGGAGGGGGCAGGGCACAACCTTTAAAAGAATGAGATAGCCATAGGACATGACAAAAACTGTTTAGAACCAACTAGGTCCAAGATGGCAGAAGACATGACTTCCAGTGGACCTTGCACCTCATTATACACTCATTGTAATACATCAGCATCTAAATGACACACCCACCAGCGCCTTGACAGTTCTGAGGCTGACCATAAAACGCCAAAAAGTGGGCAGTGGCCTAATTCCTGGAAATTCCTGCAACTTCCACAAAATGGTTGGAATAATCCTCCCACTCATTAGCCTATGAAATTACCCAGCCCATAAAAACTAACCACGCCATATTTCCAGGTCTCTCACATGAGATGGCCCACACTGTATCTGCAGCATGTGTTTCTCTCTAAATAAATCCACTTCTTACCCAGCACTTTGTCTCTCACTGAATTCTTTCTGTGAGGACACATCAACAACCTGAGCTTCAGGGCTTCCATGGTGGCGCAGTGGTTAAGAATCCACCTGCCAATGCAGGGGATTCGGGTTCAAGCCCTGTTCTGGGAAGATCCCACATGCCACGAAGCAACTGAGCCCATGTGCCACAACTACTGAGCCTGTGCTCTAGAGCCCGCGAGCCACAACTACTGAAGCCCACGTGCCTAGAGCCTGTGGTCCTTAACAAGAGAAGCCACTGCAATGAGAAGCCCACGCACCTCAACGAAGAGTAGCCCCCACTCACCACAACTAGAGAAAGCCTGCGCGCAGCAACGAAGACCCAACGCAGGCAAAAATAAATAAATTAAATTTTAAAAATTAAATAAAAAAGAACCTGAGCTTCATTAAGTCCTGAGACCAGTTGTGTGATCTCAATTAAAAGACTATGGGTTCAAGTCCCAATCTGAGTTGCACGGTTTTAATACCAGAGTCCACTCTGATAAGCACCTCAGCACATGTTACACTTCCTTCACAGTTTCACCATGGGCATCAATCAAGTTGACTTTCCATCCCCAACTGGAGAAGTAACAGTGTGTCTTCTCTGCTCTTAGAATAACTCTTGTTGTTGAGTTCCCAAGCAGTGACTTCGGGGGGGAAGCTATGCAGACCCCAACCGTAAAACTAGATTCCAGTACGAGGAAGAAAATGGAGCCAATGGTGAGTGATGAATGGGGGGGATACTGGATGTGAGAGGAACAGCGTATGAGAGACAGCAACTGCCTTCTCATCTTTTACCTGCCTCCTCTCCTTATACTCACCCTGCTACATTTTAATGAAAGGCTGATTTGGGCCATGATTTAGTGGGTTTCTTAAACATGTGTCTTGCAGAGATGTGCCTGTAAGACTTCACTTCTCCTGACCTTGTAAGTTCAAAGGCAGAGTCAGGCTCCTCCCTGCAGCACTGTAGGCAGTTGCCTAGGAGATGGGATTTCAGTGGGTGGGAAAGGCTCTTTCCTGGGAAAAAGGGGAGGGGGGGACACCAATCCTTCCTGCTCTGTGAAGCCAGAAACTCTTCGAAGAGGGGAAAAATAACTTTTATTCCACAATGACAGATGGGGCTTATATGCAAAAAATGCATGAGAGATGAAATATAGTGATTTCAACTCACATTAAAGAGGAAAGAGCTATTATCGAAGCATTTCCTGAGAGGCCTTGTGAATAGAAGACATGAGACAGGGAGGAATGGGGTTCCTATGGAAGAGGAAAAGGGGAGGAAGCCACCCCCTTTCACAAATGAGGCCCCAAGCACCCTCCCGGCCTCACCTTCAAGACTCCATGCCTTGCCTCTGTGTATTACCGGGAGGGTTCCCTGCCCGGACCTTCCCAGTCTTATTATGCAAATTCCTCCTGCTCAACCTCCAAGACCCTATGTGAATGTGTCTTTGCATATTTTCCCTCACCTTTCCACATGGCTCCTGTATTCCTACCCCCATTGCACTTTGTATATCCTTTGATCATCTTATTGATGTTGAATTTAAAAAGGAAAAGGAGAAGAAGAGGGGAAGGAAAGAGAGGAGGAGAAAGGCACCATTTACTTTATTTCACGTGGGAAGTATTGTGAAGAGGTAGGTAACATTATTTCCAAATTACCTATGAATAAACAGCCTTAGAGATGCTAAGTAACTTGTCAAGGTCACATATACAGAGCAGAGCCAAGACTCCACCCTGGTGGCCATCTAGTACAATCTGGCTTTAAGCTCTATTCCTTATCAGATTTTATCATCCACTGCTTTTATGGTCATCTTCCCTGGTAGACCATGAACTCCTCCCTTGAAGCAGGAATTCTGTTAAATTTGTTGCTTCATTTCCCACTGTGTCCAGAACAGTGCATGGCTCACACTAGGTAAAAGTTTGCTGAAAGGAGAGAGAATAAAAAGAGGAAGAGAGGAAAGAAGCAAGGAATAAAAGTGATTTGATGAACAGAGATGGCAAGTGGTGGGGGGATATCTTAGTGCTTCCACCCAGTGAATCCACACATAGGTCCTGGAGCTATGTTACAAGCTCTGCAAAGACGAACACAGTCAGGCACAGGCTCTAAACTGCAAACACAGTGGCAGGATCACATTAACATTAAACAGTGTCGGTACAGATTATACCTTCTATCTGCTACAAACACAACACTTTGAAGGATATTATCTAGTAGTCGGGGCAATCTTGTTCTAAAGGGAATGCTATTTTTTAACACTGAGCCAGACCCATTCAATGTGCTTAGGGCAATGATTTCCAATTGCTTTGCAATTCTGAGAGCAGACCCCCATCTTTAACAGCAGTGTACGGCAAGCACCTTATCGTTATTGCTTTTGCCAATGACCAACATAAAGTCAGCTCGTTGCAAGATTTCAAATGATGCTGAAATGTATAACTTACACAGTTTAAGTTCCACTGCCTCTCTCCCAGCTTCCACTCCATCCCTCCCTTGGAGAAAACCACAAAGAACCACTGACACACACTAATAAATATATATTCCTTTACACAGAGGGGATACTACACTATGTACAGTCCTACAGCCAGCTTTTCTCAATTAACCAGTTCTGGACATATTCCCATGTCTGTTCAAAATCTTTTTCATTCTTGTTAGTATCTGCATCATACTTCACTGTGGAGATGTACCTTTATTTAACCATTCTCCTACTGATAAGTATTACAACTGGTTCCATTATTTTCTATTAAAAACAAGGCTGCAATAAAGATCTCTCTAGAAATGTACATGGGGATGTAGAGGACATAGATACGATTATATATATCTGCATATACATATAGATGGTAGAGATATATACCTTTGAATCATATGCAAATAATCTGCAGTATATATTTCAGGGGTGAGACTTCTGGGTCAATAGGCATGCATAACTAGTTTGAATAGATATGACAAATTATCCTTGAAAAAACTGTATTAATATATACTCCCATCATGTACTATACATGATGAAAAGAACACCTTGGGGAGTGTGATCCAGGCAAAAAACTTCTTTCCTAAGAGCTTTGGTTTCTAATTTGGTCTCAGATTTCAAATCTATGTGGAGAGGGTGGTAAGTGTTAGAAAACCAATTTAGAAATCCTTCCTTTGAGATCATAACCCTAGGATTCTAGAAGAATTCAGGTGAATCCCAAAGGTGCCTCACCTGCCACCCCCCTCCATGTTTAGAAGGGGTAGAAAATATTCTCCATTCCCACTTCACCCATTCCTCAATCCCACACACAGCCTTGCTAACATGGGCGCATCAAACCCTAGGGCTCCAACCTCAGATGCCTGCAGTGGCTAGAAAACGAGGGCACGAACAGAGGAGGCCAGGGTAACCCGAGTTGAGTGGATCCAAAATCCCTACTGTTAAGTTGCGTCACAGGCTTTAGCATTTGGTTATCACATTTTTATGCCAAGTGGCCAAGGAGAAACTAACTTACTAGACAGAAAGAACATGGTGTAAGAGTTGTGCATTATTTCGGCCACAGGTAAAACCTATCAGTCAGGATTCCCTTGCTTGGCATTAGCATAAACTGTCTGGCGCCTCTGCCCCTGGCACTGGAAACCTGAAACCATTTCACTTGCCGCATCTCTTAGTCCTCCCCAGCATCTCCATCATTTTCCCAAGCTCATTTTTAACTCTGATGCTGAAGAGAAAAAAACTTCATTCATGTAGGTAATAAATGAACACCTGACTTTGAAAGAGGGGTAATTAGTGCACATTATCACTTGAGCTAATGAGATCAGAGTGATGCTGTCCTCGCACAACACGCCTAATCAGGAATTTAAATTAAGAAGTCCCACTCTCTGTGATTAAGGAGATATTCACTGAAACATTGCACTCCTAATTCCTTTGTATTTCCATTCACCAACTCAGTATCAAATGTTTTATGACACTGAAAATATGCTCAGTTTAAAAGGAACAGATGCCCAAATCTCCTTGTGCTCGTTTAGACACACAACTCTGATTTTTCTTTATCTGAGGTGTTATCAGTCAGGATTACACACAGACACAGAGACACACAAGTGATAACTGGATTTGGCTGAAATTGTTTGTAAGCTATATAAACAGAGCTTTAACAAAAATCCCACCACCATGGGGAAAAGAAAGGGGTTCGACTTCCAAGGGAGTGGAAAAGGATACGTCTAAATTCTACTACCATAAAGAACTCCTTATTTTATTTGGACAATAATTCTGGCAGGGAATAAATTACCTTTGAATAATCTAACAAAACTTTCATGAACTCCTACTCCAGGTCTGATCCTCTTCCAGACACTGTTGCTTGGAGGCAGTGCAATCTGACAGAGATCAGCTTCTGCAGAGGCATTTAACTGTCTCAGCCACTACGTACAAAAAGACCTTCCACAATTCTGCAGCCTGTAGAAGGAAAACCACATTCACATATAGACAGACAGACAGAAAGACAGACAAGATGAAAAGGCAGAGGACTTTGTACCAGATGAAGGAACAATATAAAACCCCAGAAAAACAACTAAATGAAGTGGAGATAGGCAACCTTCCAGAAAAAGAATTCAGAATAATGATAATGAAGATGATCCAGGACCTTGGAAAAAGAATGGAGGCAAAGATCGAGAAGATGCAAGAAGTGTTTAACAAAGACCCAGAAGAATTAAAGAATTAACACCAAAGAATTAAAGAGGAAACAAACAAAGATGAACAATACAATAACTGAAATGAAAAATACACTAGAAGGAATCAATAGCAGAATAACTGAGGCAGAGAATGGACAGGTGACCTGGAAGACAGAATGGTGGAATTCACTGCTGCGGAAGAGAATAAAGAAAAACGAATGAAAAGAAATGAAGACAGCCTAAGAGAGCTCTGGGACAAAATTAAACGCAACAACATTCACATTATAGCGGTCCCAGAAGGAGAAGAGAGAGAGAAAGGACCCGAGAAAATATCTGAAGAGATTATAGTCAAAAACTTCCCTAACATGGGAAAGGAAAAAGCCACCCAAGTCCAGGAGGCACAGAGAGTTCCAGGCAGGATAAACCCAAGGAGAAACATGCCGAGACACACAGTAATCAAATTAACGACAATTAAAGACAAAGAAAAATTATTGAAAGCAACAAGGGAAAAACGACAAATAACATATAAGGGAACTCCCATAAGGTTAACAGCTGATTTCTCAGCAGAAACTCTACAAGCCAGAAGGTAGTGGCATGATATATTTAAAGTGATGAAAAGGAAGACCCTACAACCAAGATTACTCTACCCAGCAAGGACCTCATTCAGATTCCATGGAGAAATCAAAAGCTTTACAGATAAGCAAAAGCTAAGAGAATTCAGCACCACCAAACCAGCTCTACAACAAATGCTAAAGGAACTTCTCTAAGTGGGAAACACAAGAGAAGAAAAGGACCTACAAAGACAAACCCATAACAATTAAGAAATGGTAAAAGGAACATACGTATTGATAATTACCTTAAACGTGAATGAATTAAATGTTCCAACCAGAAGACACAGGCTCACTGAATGGATACAAAAACAAGACCCGTACATATGCTGTCTACAAGAGACCCACTTCAGACCTAGGGACACACAGACTGAAAGTGAGGGGATGGAAAAAGATATTCCATGCAAATGGAAATCAAAAAAAGCTGGAGTAGCAATTCTCATATCAGATAAAATAGACTTTAAAATAAAGAATGTTACAAGAGACAAGGAAAGACACTACATAATGATCAAGGGATCAATCCAAGAAGAAGATATAACAATTATAAATATATATGCACCCAACATAGGAGCACCTCAATACATAAGGAAACTGCTAACAGCTCTAAAAGAGGAAGTTGACAGTAACACAATAATAGTGGGGGACTTTAACACCTCACTTACACCAATGGACAGATCATCCAAACAGAAAATTAATAAGGAAACGCAAGCTTTAAATGACACAATAGACCAGATAGATTTAATTGATATTTAGAGGACATTCCATCCAAAAACAGCAGATGACACTTTCTCCTCAAGTGCGCACGGAACATTCTCCAGGATAGATCACATCTTGGGTCACAAATCAAGCCTCAGTAAATTTAAGAAAATTGAAATCATATTAAGCATCTTTTCCCACCACAACACTATGAGACTAGAAATCAATTAAAGGGAAAAAAAACGTAAAAAACACAAACACATGAAGGCTAAACAATACATTACTAAATAACCAAGAGATCACTGAAGAAATCAAAGAGGAAATCAAAAAATACCTAGAGACAAATGACAATGAAAACACGATGATCCAAAACCTATGGGATGCAGCAAAAGCAGTTCTAACAGGGAAGTTTATAGCAATACAAGCCTACCTCAAGAAACAAGAAAAACCTCAAATAAACAATCTAACCTTACACCTAAAGCAATTAGAGAAAGAAAATAGAAACAAAATCCAAAGTTAGTAGAAGAAAAGAAATCATAAAGATCAGAGCAGAAATAAATGAAATAGAAACAAAGAAAACAATAGCAAAGATCAATAAAACTAAAAGCTGCTTCTTTGAGAAGATAAACAAAATTGATAAACCATTAGCCAGACTCATCAAGAAAAAAGGGAGAAGACTCAAATCAATAAAATTAGAAATGAAAAAGGAGAAGTTACAATGGACACCGCAGAAATACAAAGCAACATAAGGGGCTGCTACAAGCACTTCTATGCCAATAAAATGGACAACCTGGAAGAAATGGACAAATTCTTAGAAAGGTATAACCTTCTAAGACTGAACCAGGAAGAAATAGAAAATATGAACAGACCAATCACAAGTAATGAAATTGAAACTGTGATTAAAAATCTTCCAACAAACAAAAGCGCAGGACCAGATGGCTTCACAGGAGAATTCTACCAATCATTTAGAAAGAGTTAACACCTATCCTTCTCAAACTCTTCCAAAAAATTGCAGAGGAAGGAACACTCCCAAACTCACTCTATGAGGCCACCATCACCCTGATACCAAAACCAGACAAAGATACTACAAAAAAAGAAAAGAACAGACCAATATCACTGATGAATATAGATGCAAAACTCCTCAACATAATACTAGCAAACAGAATCCAACAACACATTAAAAGGATCATACACCAACATCAAGTGGGATTTATCCCAAGGATGCAAGGATTCTTCAGTATACACAAATCAATCAATGTGATACACCATAGTAACACATTGAAAAATAAAAACCATAGGATCGGGACTTCCCTGGTGGCACAGTGGTTAAGAATCCGCCTGCTAATGCAGGGGACACGGGTTTGAGCCCTGGTTCGGGAATATCCCACATGCCACATAGCAACTAAGCCCATGCACCACAACTACTGAGCCTGCACTGTAGAGCACATAAGCCACAACTACTGAGCCCACATGCCACAACTACTGAAGCCCACATACCTAGAGCCCATGCTCCACAACAAGAGAAGCCAATAAGAAGCCCATGCATCACAATGAGTAGCCCTCACTTGCCACAACTAGAGAAAACCTGCACAGGAACAAAGATCCAACACAGCCAAATGTAAATAAATTTATTAAAAAAACAAACATATGATCATCTCAATAGATGCAGAAAAAGCTTTTGACAAAATTCAACACCCATTTATGATAAAAACTCTCCAGAAAGTGGGCATAGAGGGAACCTACCACAACATAATAAAAGGCCATAAATGACAAACCCACAGCCAACATCATTCTCAATGGTGAAAAACTGAAAGCATTTCCTCTAAGATCAGGAACAAGACAAGGATGTCCACTCTCACCACTATTATTCAACATAGTTTTGGAAGTCCTAGTCATGGCAATCAGAGATGAAAAAGAAATAAAAGGAATACAAATTGGAAAAGAAGAAGTAAAACTCTCACTGTTTGCAGATGACATGATGCTATACATAGAGAATCCTAAAGATGCTACCAGAAAACTACTAGAGCTAATCAATGAATTTGGTAAAGTAGCAGGATACAAAATTAATACACCGAAATCTCTTGCATTTCTATACACTAATGATGAAAAATCTGAAAGAGAAATTAAGGAAACCCTCCCATTTACCATGGCAACAAAAAGAATAAAATACCTAGGAATAAACCTACCTAAGGAGACAAAAGATCTATATGCAGAAAACTATAAGACAATGATGAAAGAAATCAAAGATGACACAAACAGATGGAGAGATATACCATGCTCTCAGACTGGAAGAATCAATATCGTGAAAATGATTATACGACCCAAAGCAATCTACAGATTCCATGCAATCCCTATCAAATTACCAGTGGCATTTTTACAGAACTAGAGCAAAAAATCTTAAAACTTGTATGGAGACACATAAGACCCCGAATAGCCAAAGCGGTCTTGAGGGAAAAAAACGGAGCTGGAGGAATCAGACTCTCTGACTTCAGACTATATTACAAAGCTACAGTCATCAAGACAATATGGTACTGGCACAAAAACAGAAATATAGATCAATGGAACAGGATAGAAAGCCCAGAGATAAACCCACACATTTATGGTCAACTAATCTATGACAAAGGAGGCAAGGATATACAATGGAGAAAAGACAGTCTCTTCAATAAGTGGTTCTGGGAAAACTGGACAGCTATATGTAAAAGAATGAAATTAGAACACTCCCTAACACCATACCCAAAAATAAACTCAAAATGGATTAGAGACCTAAATGTAAGATCAGACACTATAAAACTCTTAAAGGAAAACATAGGAAGAACACCCTTTAACATAAATCACAGCAAGATCTTTTTTCATCCACCTCCTAGAGTAATGGTAATAAAAACAAAAATAAACAATGGGACCTAATGAAACTTAAAAGCTTTTGCAAAGAAAAGGACACTACAATCAAGACGAAAAGACAACCCTCAGAATGGGAGAAAATATTTGTAAACGAATCAAGGGACAAAGGATTAATCTCCAAAATATATAAACAGCTCATGCAGTTCAATATTAAAAAAACAAACAACCCAATCAAAAAATGGGCAGAAGGGGCTTCCCTGGTGGCGCAGTGGTTGAGAGTCCGCCTGCCGATGCAGGGGATGCGGGTTCGTGCCCCGTTCCAGGAAGATCCCACATGGCGCGGAGTGGCTGGGCCCGTGAGCCACGGCCGCTGAGCCTGCGCGTCCGGAGCCTGTGCTCCACAACGGGAGAGGCCACAACAGTGGGAGGCCTGCGTACAGCAAAAAAAAAAAAAAAATGGGCAGAAGACCTAAATAGACATTTCTCCAAAGAAGACATACAGGTGGCCAAGAAGCACATGAAAAGCTGCTCAACATCACTAATTATTAGAGAAATGCAAATCAAAACTACAATGAGGTATCATCTCACACCAGTTAGAATGAACATCATTAGAAAATCTACGAACAACAAATGCTGGAGAGGGTGTGGAGAAAAGGGAACCCTCTTGCACTGTTGGTGGGAATGTAACTTGATACAGTCACTATGGAGAACAGTATGGAGATTCCTTAAAAAACTAAAAATAGAATTATCATATGACCCAGAAATCCCACTACTGGGCATATACCCAGAGAAAACCATAATTCAAAAAGACACATGCACCTTAATGTTCATTGCAGCACTATTTACAATAGCCAGGTCATGGAAGCAACCTAAATGCCCATCGACAGACGAATGGATAAAGAAGTTGTGGTACATATATACAATGGAATATTACTCAGCCATAAAAAGGAACGAAATTGGGTCATTTGTAGAGACGTGGATGAATCTAGAGACTGTCATACAGAGTGAAGTAAGTCAGAAAGAGAAAAACAAATATCGTATATCAACGCATATATGTGGAGCCTAGGAAAATGGTACAGATGAACCAGTTTGCAGGGCAGAAATAGAGACACAGATGTAGAGAACAAATGTATGAACACCAAGGGTGGAAAGTGGTGGTGGGGTTGGTGGTTGTGGGATGAATTGGGAGATTGGGATTGACACGTATGCACTAATATGTATAAAATGGATAACTAATAGGAACCTGCTGTATAAAAAATAAATAAAATTAAAAACAAAAAAAGACCTTCCACAAGACCTTCCACTTAAAGACTCTAAGCCTAAATTTCATCTCTTGTAGATTGTGTTAAAATTAACAACCTCTCTTCATTAACAGGCACCATGAAGAGAGTGAAAAGACAAGCCACAAATGTGGAGAAGCTATTTGCAATCAACATAACAACAACAAAAATCAAGTATACAAAATATATAAAGATATCCTGAAAACAACAGGAAAACATAAAAAAAAATTTAAAAATGGCCAAAAGTCTTGAACAGGCACTTTACAAAAAGAAAATCCAAATGGCAAATAAATACACAAAAAGATGCTCATTCTTGTTAGAAATTGGAGAAATGCAAACCACTGAAATGCAAACCAAATGAAATCCTGAGATACTAATTCACAATTCCGAATGGGAGGGGGAAAAGAAGTCTAGTAATACCAAATGGTCACAAGAATGTAGAACAATGGAATATTTATGCACTGCTAATGGAAGTGGATTGTTATAATCACTTTAAGAAATTATTTGGCATAAGAGGGAGGAGATATGGGGATATGTGTATACGTATAGCTGATTCACTTTCTTATAAAGCAGAAAGTAACACACCATTGTAAAGCAATTATACTCCAATAAAGACGTTAAAAAAAGAAAAGAAATTATTTGGCATTAAACATGAACTGTTGAACTATTTGGTAACAAGCTTGAAAATGGGCATACTCTATGACTCAGAAATTTCCAAGTTTCTACTTCAGGTACTTGCCCTTAAAAAAGTCTTGCAAATGTATACCAGCATTCAATATATATTTATAGCAGCACTGGTTATAGTAATAAAAAAATCAGGAAACAACCTAAATGTCTATCAACTATAGAGTTGATCATTTGTGATCTACTCACAATGTGAAGACCTACAGAGTGGGGAAAAGGAGTTAAAGTTACAACACGAATGAGCCTCAGGAGCATAGCGTGAAACAACAAAAGCAAACTGTACAACAATTCATATAGTATGATTCCATTTACATAAAATCTTAAAACATGCCAAATTAAATCCCGTGTCAAGCCCAACGGTTTGACTTCAGAGCTTATCACTCAAACACAAGCCTGTTATCTTCAGTGGAGAGCGGGGCCAGTAGGAGCAGAACAAAGGGATACAGAAGTGGCTACAGGTAAGGATCCATCCATGAATCACCTTGACCTCATGAAAGGACACTGCAGAGGTGACTATGGAGGGAATTCAAGTGCATAAGGAGGCTGAGGGAAGAGACACCAGCAGCCTGCATCTCTACAAGTCATGCCTGGTAGGTCAGCTTCAAGGGGTTTTTGCTGCTGCTATGAAAAGATAGCTTAATACCTGGAGCCCATTAACCAGAGCTGAAGCCAGCAGGCTCTTGCAGGCCAGCCTAAATTGTGCCTTCAGAGGACAGGCAGCTAAAAGGTGTTAGCTGGTGCTCACTCCTTAAGTCCCATATTAACACTGGGCTGCAGTCAGGATTCCCCTTTGCATCTGGGCATGAGAGTCCCTCTTTCTCTTTTCTAAGGAGGAAAAATGGAGGAAAAATAAGCAGACATGCAGCACCAGCAATGATGTAGACAGGAACTCACACAGGATCACACCTAATCCACACTGCAGCCCAGTGCAGCAGTTAAGATCATCCCCACTTACCAATGAAGACATCAGTCCTCAGAGAAGTTAAATAGCTTGCTTATGGCCACCCAGCTAGAAAGTGCCTGGACTTCGCTGGTGCTGCAGTGGTTAAGAATCTGCCTGCCAATGCAGGGGACATGGTTTCGAGCCCTGGTCCAGGAAGATCCCACATGCTGCAGAGCAACTAAGCCCGTGAGCCACAACTACTGAACCTGCATTCTAGAGCCCACAAGCCACAACTACTGAGCCCATGCGCCACAACTACTGAGCCCATGCGCCACAACTACTGAAGCCCACACTCCTAGAGCCCGTGCTCCACAGCAAGAGAAGCCACTGCAATGAGAAGCCCGTGCACCGCAACGAAGAGTAGCCCCCACTCACCGCAACTAGAGAAAGGCCACGCACAGCAACGAAGACCCAACGCGGCCAAAATAATTAATTAGTTAATTAATTTTTGAAAAAAGAAAGCAAGTGCCTAGTCTGGCATTCAAACCTAAGTCTACCAGCATTAAAGCCTCATAATCATTATTTTAGGTATCAAAACTACCTCCTGGCAGCCCAAAGCTGGACGCCATTTTAAACAAGGATGGATGGTAGAGTGGGTTTGAAGACAATGTAGAGAAGTATAAAGTGTCAGAAGTTACATCTACTATTGGAAAAAATGGCTCCTGGCTACTGGAAAACCAGTATCCCCAAAACACCCCAGTTGGAAGGGAAGAAACGCACACTTAAGAAATTTTTATTATGGGAAAGATTTCTGAGAGGAGGCGAGGGAAAACTCAGAACTGAAAAAAGAAGGAAAATGTAATAAAAATTATGGGTCTCAGAAAATTCTCATCCTAAACCTTGTTGAGACCAGAAGTCATTAATCTCTCTATTTAGATCAGGGTCATGGTACCAGCACTGGGCTTTCTGCCCCAAATCCCTCAAAGTAAATTCAAGCTCGTCAGCTCACTCCCATTCCTTCATCCTGGAGAAGTTAATAAATTAGTGATCAGAGGCCGTTTCTGTCTCCCTGCTCACCCAATTAATGATAATCTGCTGGGGATGAACAATGTTCAGGCTGATGCCAGTGGAATGCTAAGGGAATTGCCATTAGTTCCTCAGAAACCAACTCTCCTTTGATGGGTTCCACTGCAGAAAGCCCCTGCGCCTATCTCAGCCAAACAAAGCTGTAATGGGACCCAAAGCCTTTAGAAAAGGCTGTCTTTGCCTCATATTGGGCACTGTGGGTATGACCAGTCACAGCAACGAGGGGTCTGCCTGGAGTAGGAAAGCAGTGGGTGTTGGGGGTTGCTCCCTGCCTACCTCATGCCCCAGTACCAAAGCTCACCCAACATCTCACTCATTTTCATGACCAGCTAGCCTCTCCACAGCCTTTACCCCAAACGCCACTCATTGTATCATTTATGGAGTTTTCACTCCGGGCCAGATGCTGTGGGGCATTGGGTAGTGGTTAGGTGTACTACTTTTGGGGTGAGACTGCCCTGATTAGAAAGCGGGTTCTGCCTTTTACCACCTGTGTGGTGTCAAACAAGTTGTTTAACTCCTTTGATTCTCAGTTTCCTTATCTATAAGATAGTTACAGGCTTCCCAGGTGGCGCAGTGGTTGAGAGTCCACCTGCCGATGCAGGGGACACGGGTTCATGCCCCGGTCCGGGAAGATCCCACATGCCGCGGAGCGGCTGGGCCCATGAGCCATGGCCGCTGAGCCTGCGCGTCCGGAGCCTGTGCTCCACAATGGGAGAGGCCACAGCAGTGAGAGGCCCGCGTACCGCAAAAAAAAAAAAAAAAAAAAGGTAGTTACAATAATAATAACCTTATGCACAGAAGGATTACAGGACTAAAGCCCCTAAAGCAACATATGGTACAAAGAATGGACATTAACAGCTTTGATTATATCATTCTAATTACCTTATTTGAGCTGGTAAGTGGGTATTATTAATCCCAATTTACACCTGAAGAAACCAAGACTCAGAGGGAAGGCCACTTATTTTACCCAAGGACATAGCTCATTATTGGAAGAGCCAGGATTCACATCTACTTCAAGATGGTGTCAAGACTAGGATGTCTCTTCTCCGAACTTGTCTCTGGTGCTTCTCTCAGATTTACTTGCCAGTCATTCTTCTAAGGAAGGAGCCTTTTCAGAGGAAAGAGCCTGCATTTCAAGACTGTTCTGATACCTCCCACAAGGAAGGAAGCCTCTCTCCAAGAGGTTCCACCCTGAATCAGAACAGAGTAGGAGTTCTCCCACAAGCCCGGAGGAGCAAGCCGTGGGGCTGCACATCACCCAAGAGCTGGATCACTGCCTGGCAATAGGCAGCTCTCCTGCACCCCAGCTACTGCCACCCACCCCTAGCGCAGGCTCAGACCATCGCATGCACCACACCGGAACAGCTCGAGGAAGCCGACTCTCTGAGCACAGCTTGGACCCCAATATCAGAAAGGTGTGGTAAGACCCAGAGATTATGAAAATCTAGTTTGGAAGATATAGGAACTTTGAGGAAAAAATTAAAAGTCTGAAAGATAGCTGTTATCCTTCAGATGATTTCCACATAAGCCCAGTTTCTCCATTGGGATATTTACCCTTAGGACAGTTTGGGTTAATAGGGAGGCAACCTGGTACTTCATAAATGGTCAACTATCAGGTGTCATTCTTGTAGGAAGTAGCTCTGGCATCCCTGATTCCACAAGTTTGGAAGGAAATCATTATCTTGTTAATATCAACTTCAAAGGCCAGAAATGGCCCCCCAAAGATACCAGTTTCCTTTACTAATCTTTACGTGTGGAGATCATACATTTATGGTAAGTGTTCCAAATACCCCTCTAGTCTCCAACGTTTGTAAGCTCCTTTCTCTTGCAGAAGAGGCTAAGCTTCTTCACATCTCGCCAGGGACCTTTATCAGCAGTAAGAGGCAGCAGCATCCTAACACAAAGCTCATCTAAGAGGAAGCTGAGCAAATCACAACCAGCACAAGGAAAGAATTCTACCCTCTGCATGTGATCTCTTTAGCTTATCTCTTAAGAGCCACTTTAAGGCATTCCCTTGGCGGTCCAGTGGTTAGGACTCCGTGCTTTCACTGCCAAGGGCCTGGGTTCAATCCTTGGTCGGGGAACTAAGATCCCATCAAGCTGCTAAGATCCCTACAAGCTGCACAGGCTGCCAAAAAAAGAAAGAGAACAACAACAACAAAAAGACCCACTTTAAGTTCCACCTTTTCCAGAAAGCCTTCCTAATGACCAAAGGCATAACTCCAGCCAAAGAAGGCCATAAAAACTCTTAGAAATATTTTCAGTTGGCCCCTAATTCTTTATCGTTCTATTCTATGATGATAATAATTCAGTCCATTGTTTTATCATCACTGAATGCTCACAAATACATTTATCATGTTCTTGAGTTCATTGTTGGACTTTTTTTTTTTTTTTCTTTGCGGTACACGGGCCTCTCACTGTTGTGGCCCCTCCCATTGCGGAGCACAGGCTCCGGACGCACAGGCTCAGCGGCCATGGCTCACGGGCCCAGCCGCTCCACGGCATGTGGGACCCTCCCGGACCGGGGCACGAACCCATGTCCCCTGCATCGGCAGGCGGACTCTCAACCACTGCGCCATCAGGGAAGCCCTCATTGTTGGACTTTTATGTGTATCTTTTCTCTTTAAATTGACTGTAAGCTCACTGAGGAAAAGGGACCAATTTTCTTGCTTATTTGTACTCCCTATTACCTACTATGACTCATGGTACAAAATTGCAGTTTAGGGAGTATGGGTCACTTGAAGGTGACACCATTTGTGTTTGTGTCTTGCCAAACTTGTGGTAGTTTCATCAGCTTTTATCTGTCCTGTTATGAGTCAAGAAAAAGTAATGGAGCCACAGTTATCTAGGCTGGAACTTCTGAGGGGAAGAATGAAGAGGTCCCAGTCTTCTTCCCCTGATAAGCCAGGAGGCCCCTCTTCCTAGGAAGTCACTTTTATTTGTGTGTGACCAAAGAAAGAGGAAACAGGGAGGGCTGTGTCTGGCAGGCACTGGTTTAGGTGAACCAGAATAGAGTTTAAAGGGCTCTTGAGCTTTCTACGTTGACTAGTTCAGTTAGGTCATAAAGTTCTGTGGCTTTTAGCCACTCAATACGTTTTTCTCTCCAGCTACTGTATCTTGCACAGACCCAGCTGCTCCTGCCACCCATCATCTCCCACCCCAAGCAACAGGCCTGGCCAATCATGCTTGCTTTGATTGGTTCAGGGATGAGCACATGGTCTGAGCAGAGCCAATCAGACTCCCTTTCTAAGGTTAATAGATATCCATTAAAAAAGATAAGTTCTCTTTCTGTGTGGGGTTCCTGTGTGTGGGACCATGCCCACCGGGGTCTGTTAGCAACCATCTTCCACGGCTATATGGAATAATCCAGTCTGTGGTATGACAGAATGAACTCACAAACATAGGGACGTAAAGACAAGAGGACAAAGGAAAAAGACAGCTTCCCTAACACCATTTGAGCCAAAGAACCCAGCCATGCCTGAATCCACCTTCTACCCCTGGCCTTTGCAGTTTCTGGAGCAAATTCATTCTCTTTTCACTTATACCAGTATAATGTGGGTTTCTGCCACTTGCACAGACAGAATCCTGATAAATACAAGAGTGACCTAGCAGGAACAGAAGGTGTACTCTATGAGGGAATGGGCCACATCTGTCTTGTTATGGCCATACCCCTAGTGTCCAGCTTGATAATTATTTGGCAAAGGAACGAATACATCTCTGGAAACATAAACACCTCAGCAGGAAATGGTCCAGCAGCAAAGAGGCAAGAGGCAAGAGCCTCAGCAAGCATTTGAGTAATCACCATTTGCTCTTGGAAGAAGAGTACCATTCCTTGTCTTTATTCTAGTCTACTGTATGAGATTTACAAGAGGACACCTGACAATTTATTGGTTAAATACTTCCTAACTTGACTCTTTTCCTTGGTGATATACTCCAGTTTTCACCTATGTATTGTAATTAGAATGCTTTTTATGTTTCAGTGGAGTTTGTCTCCGAGACTTTTTGGGTTCTTTCTTCATATATCTATCTTCTTCAGCCCACTGCAGACCCTCACTAAAGTGCAAAGAAGGTCGCTGGTAGGATGTTCGTTAGATGTTTTAAAATAACTTCCATTCCCCAAAGTAGAATCCTTCAGCAGTGGTAACTTAGCAACATGATAAAACACCTCCACAAGCAAAAAGCAGCAGGAAAAATTTGGTCTTTTGTCATACTTATTTACTTGCAACAAGCGTGTCACTTACTGATAAGCAAAACAAACAGAATTGCTACCATACGTATGTTTTCTCTGTCGGCGTTGAAAGAGATGTTTGTGTACAAACAGGGAGCCAACACAAATGGAGTCTATAGCAAATCTGCAATATTTCTAAACCTCTCAGTTAATTGTTCAATCCCACTACGTCCATATGACATACTGGAGACTTAAAGAAAAAATATTTGGAATAAATTTTAAAGTATGGTCTTTTTCCTGTGCATTGGCAGGGAGGTATGGAATACTAAAGCAAAATGTTCATGTGTATTCTGGGCACCAGTATATCTGTAGATACCAATCAAGTGCTTGGAATTAGGGGGAAAAAAACATGCTGAGGATATTACCCCTGTTCCCTGTTTTTATAGGTCTGCATTCAAGGTTAGTAAATGGTCTCCCTTAATGAGAGAGACACTGGGTCATTAGTGGTACCATGGGGAAGCATGGCAGAAAGTCAGAACTAACATTGTGAAGAGGTCCCCATGATAAAGAGAGTCTGTGCAACAACAGTATTTGTGCCTTCTGAGTTTCACAGCCCCCCCCTTTTTTTTAAGCTTAGTTGATTACAATGTTGTATTAGTTTCAGGTGTGTAGCAAAGTGATTCAGTTACACATATTTTTTTCCAGATTATTTTCTATTTATAGTTTATTACGAGATACTGTAGTTCCCTGCACTACACAGTAGGTCCCTGTTGTTTATCTATTTTATATATAGTAGTGTGTGTCTGTTAATCCCAAATTCCCAATTTATCCCTATCCCTCTTCCCCTTGGTAACTATAAGTTTGTTTTCTATGTCTCACAGGCCTTTTTTTTGGGGGGGGGGCCACCTCATGTCATGCAGGATCCTAGTTCCCAGACCAGGGACCAAACTTTTGCTCCCTGCAATGGAAGCACGGAGTCCTAACCACTGGACCACCAGGGAATTCCTCACAGGCCTTTTTGATATTGCTCCATGGTGACCATGATTATCAGCCAATGAGATGACAAATGCCATCCCAACATCTGCTCAACATCAGGTCACGTTAATAAGACAACTCCAAAATATCCCAGAGTGATCTTATTTATGAGAAGGTTAGTCTGTACCACTCTATTGCTTTAAAATTTTCAAGGAACCCCAACCTCCTACAAGAAAAAGGCCACATTTCCCAACACGGAACACAGGGCCGTTGGTGATCTGGGACCTCTACACTCAGCCTCATCTCATACCCATAGAGACTCATATGCTTTTCTCGCCAAAAGCACAGACTTCTCAGCATTTCCACTCATTTCCCAATGATTCTTTGCTCCAGTGCCTTTGCTCATTCTCTTCCCCTCTGTTTGACCTCCACAGACCACTTCAATAGTCCGAATCATACCCATTCCATCCAGGAATCCTTCCCTAACCCCTCTTTTCCACCCCTCATGTCCACAGGCTAGGTAATGGCTCCTTCTGGTGTTTCCAAACGCCCTGTACCTGCTGCCCTCATTGCATTCACCACAGGTCATTATCATTTTCTGTTTATTAGTCAGCTCCCTCCACTAGACGAAGACCTCCTTCTGGACCAGACTGTGTTCTCAGGCAATTCTGGATCACCAATGCCTAGCACAGAAATTGGCACCTAGGAGGCACCCAAAGAACATTTCTTGAATAATGAATAAATTAGCTTCTATTTTTTCCCAAAGTAAATCATAATTCCTCTTAAAGCACACCCACGAGCACACACATAACCTTGCACATGCATATATACACACATACGGCCACACACATACACATACCCATTATGACAACTTTTGAAAAGAGAGGAAAGGAATTACAAAACAATAAAATGTCAGCATTCGAAAGTACCTTCTTAAAGTCTAACCTTTTTCTGTACGTGAATACTTTATCAACCCAGTCGTGTTCAACTTTCACGTCTCCAGTGACTGACAGGGAACACGCCACACCCAGAAGCAACCTTTTCTATTCTTGGGCTATTCTGAGTGTTGGCGAGTTCCTGCTCATGATGAGCTGCAACTTGCTTGACTATAACTTCCACCAACTCGCTGGTCCTAGCTCTGATCCCTAGAGCTACAGAGAGTAAGTCTAATCTTTCCCATGTGGCAACCCTTCAAATATTTAAAGAAGCAAAGGCTTCCCTTCTCCAGGGTACACACCATACATTCCTTAAACAGATGCCCAGACACTTGGGGCCTGAGTCCCTCTCACAGCTCTGGTCCTTCTTTCTGGACATGGTTCAGAATCAACCCTTGGGATCCTCTGTTAAAGACTTCGAACATGCATATTGGTATGAGATGTAAAATTACATTCTTAAACTTTATTGAACATTAAAATCACCTGGGGAATCTGTTTAAAATGCTCTGTGGGGGGTCCCCACCCACAGAGATTCCGATTCTCCACGGGTATGCATTGGGACCCAGGAATCTTTATTTTCACAAGCTGTTCAATCCATTCAGCCTTGCAAGGTCCACAGACCACTCTTCAAGAAACAAAGATATCACTATTCTCAGTTTTCTCTCTTGCAGACAGGGGTTCAGTCTGTCTTCTTCTCAGATCACACGGTGGGTTGAGACCTAACTCCTAAACTGGTGACAAAATACAGTCTAAATATTGAACGCACATTAATAATGATGGAAAGGGAATCAAGCATTCACTAAGCTTTCAATCTGAGCAAAAGAGCTAGCAGATGGTGTCCCTACATCAGAGGCTGAGTTAGAAAGGTTGGGGAAGGGAGGTGGGAGAGCAGATTTCAAGCGCTTCATCCTTCCCAATGGCAGTCTTTCAAGCAGCATAATGATAAGTGATCTGCTCTCTGTATTTTATGAATGTGTCATGGGAAGCCTTTTCCATTCCATAAATACTTGTATTAGTAAATCAAATAAGCTGGAGAAGCACTTAGGCATGATGCCAGGGGAAAATTCATGCCGACATTCCTTCACTTCATTAATGTTATTAGTAAATCATTAATGGACACTACTGATGAATTTTACTTAAAGAGAGTCTTTCTATCAAAGCAATGGAGAATGAGCTACAGAGAGTAAGGCCTCATACAGAAATTTCCAGGGAGAGAAGGGAGTCTCAAAAGATGCTAAAAACCCAGGCTCCAGAATAAAACAGTACTGAGTTTGAATCCTTAGCCCTTCCAATTACTAATATATTACCTTGAGCAAGTTACTTAAGTAACGTTCAGAGCTACATCTTCTCTTCTGTAAAGTGGAACTTCTAATGGTTCCAGTATCATGGGGTTGTTAAAACAATTAAATGAAAATACAATGCAAGGTCTCAACTAGGGACCTTGGTATTATTTAATTCCACATTTGTACACGTATGTGGCTTATTTCTTCATTTCTTATTTCTTCTATATTCATAAAACACTGCACGAAATCCGTAGTCAAACTACCTCCTCCATTTCACCAATGAAGACACTAAGGCAAAGGTTTGGTCAATTGCCATGGAAACAAAATTCAGGTCATTCAGCCATGAGTCCAAAGCTCTGTTTCCCATCAGCCTCCCTCTCACAATGTTGCCCTGGCATCAAGAGAGCCAGAGGGGCTTCTGAGAGCAAATTGGCCTGATGCCCACCCTGGGGAAGCTAATACAACACAAGGAGAAAAGCTACAGATCTAGATTCCATTCTTCCCCATGCACTCAGTTATTCCTTCACTTGTTCATTTCACAATCACAAGTATTTATGGAGCCCCTTTTCTGGGCCAGGTACTGGGCCAGGACCTGGGAAGAGTGGAGAGTAAAGCACATTGGATGGCCTTTGTTCTCACTTTATTTAGGTCTCTGCTCAAATGTCACCCTATCCAAGAAGCTCCCCCGACCTATCACCCTACCCAACAGAGCAGCCTATACCCCTGTCACAGCCTCAACCTTGCCTATTTTCCTCCATTCCCTCACATACTATGTTTCGTTTATTTTCTTCCCCGTCCCCTGCTATAATGTAAGCTCAATGAAGGTAGGACTTTCTCTAGCTTGTTCACTTTTCTATACCCCCAGTCCCAAGAGTGGTGCCTAGCCCACAGTACACACTCAATGAAGAATCTGCTGGCTAAATAAACAGAGGGGGAAATCTTGGTGGGGGTAGGTGGGGAGAGGAAGTAAACCAATACATGGTTGTAAATTGTGAAGTGCTAGGAAGGAAATCCACTGGGGTTGACTAGGGAATGATGGGCAGGGAGCCTCTTGGTTGCTGGACAGATGGTGATGGAGATCCTCCCTGAGGGGGTGATAATCCAAGGGTCGATGAGCAGCCCATGTGCAGACAAGGAGGGAACTCTACCCTTAGCCCTCAGGTGACCTTAGGCCTGTCACTGCCCTTTCCAAGCAGCAGCCAAATCAGTATTCAACAATCAGAAGCAATTCTCCCCTCTCAGACCCCTCCCAGAACTTAGCATGCTGAAGATGCTGAGGGCCGGAATAGCATTAGGGGCCTAGCTGGGATGTGATGCTTAAACAAAAGGCCTTCATAAAATCCACTGCACGCACCACTGAAATTATAACAGAAAGAGGATTTAAGCCTGGGCTTTCCACCTGGGGAGCTGCACAGTTCTGCAATATTTTGGTTATGCTCTAATTAGTTGTTAGCATACGGTGCAGGTGTCAGGTAATCTGTGCTTATTAGAAAGAAATCTGCAAGTAGCAACCAGCATAAAGGCATATGAGGAGGCCCCAGGCACCCCTCCTCTTGGAAGAAATCCAGCATCCCCTGTGCCACATGCAGGTGGGACGTGGAGGTAGAACTCAAAGGACTGTGGCATGTTCGGGACTCAGGTGGGAGATACGGATTTGACCACCAGCTGCACAAGTGAGATTAGTTTCCAAACCAGCAGGGGCAGTGGAGCATCTATGGGAAGGACTGCATTTACACTCTCCATAGGGTGTACTGCGAGGGGAAATACTTCCTATGTCTCCCATTGAATATACGTCTATGTATAACTGAATCACTCTGCTGTACAACTGAAACTAAACACAACATTGTAAATTAACTATACTCCATTTCTTAAAAAGGATTTCAAAGGAAAAAAAAAAGAAAAAGAAAAACAATGTGGCATAAAGGCATCACCTCACCCTCATACTAGAAAAAGAAAGCAGGCAGAGGAGGAAAAGCAGCTCATATGGGTCAGAGGTAACCACACAGATGGTCTGACACCTTCTACCACCAGCCGTCCCCTGCACCTTACCTGAAATGAAAACACCATTCCTGCAGTCTGAACCACAGCAGCCCAGGTTCTGACAGTACTCACACCCATAGATTAAAATCACTGTGCTCTAAATTGAAGAACAAGAATTATTTCCCCATTCTGGTACGTGGTGGCCAAGTGGCTCAGACCTGTCATTTCAACTCTGGACTTTAACAGCCAAAGTACAGAACATTCTGGAGAGATTATAATTTTACACAAGAGAATCCACCTTAAGCCATCAGTATTCTACCTGGAATTCATTTATTAGATTAGCTTTCAAAGAGACAGGATGCTGAATGAATGGAACCAAGAGTGGGTAAGTTTTCATGAAAATAAAAGTTAGAAAAAGGACTACTATATCGCCCACTGCTGGGGAAAGCTAGCCTAAGATATGGGGGTTCTTCTGAGACTGCCCTGAGCTGTCATGGCAGAACAACACTGGAAACCCAGAGATGATGGTCTCAGAGAGGAAGGCACAAATCAGAAAAATAACACCTTCTTCAGAGTTTTGCCAAGAGCACTTCCTGCTCTCCAACCTCACTCTGACTCTCAGTCTTTCCACCGGCAAAATGGGCATAATACCATCTTCCTCTTGAAGCTGAATAAAGATTAAGTGAAGTAGCACTTGTCAAGAACCTAGCAGAGAAAGAAGGCTTCTGCTGGCAAAGGTGACTTGAGGAAGAGGGATATATGAACACAGACACAGAGAGAAGGCCTTGTGAAGATTAAGGCGGAAATTGGACTGATCCATCTACAAGCCAAAGAACATCAAGGATTGCCAGCAGCCACCAGAAACAAGGAGGTCTTGTGAGAGAGCACGGCCCTGCCAATACCTTGATTTCAGACTCATCCCCTCCAGAACTATTTGCTTGAAATTTGACGTTTACAATCATGCTCCAATTTGGGCCCCTTCAAATAAAAGAGAAAGGAGTCAAGAGAAGGGAACTGGAAGAAAGCTTTGGAGTGAAATACAGTGGATTTAGAGACTTGTGATTGGCGCTGCTCTGGGCACAACAGTTACAGCCACGAACAAGACAGAAGTCTCGGAGATCATATTCTTGTGGATGGATGAAAAAGTGAGACTTCCGGGGAAGATGGCGGAAGAGTAAGACGCAGAGATCACCTTCCTCCCCACAGATACACCAGAAATACATCTACATGTGGAACAACTCCTACAGAGCACCTACTGAACGCTGGCAGAAGACCTCAGACCTCCCAAAAGGCAAGAAACTCCCCACATACCTGGACAGGGCAAAGCGCAGAGATTCCCGCACAGAGGATCGGTGCCGACCGGCACTCACCAGCCCGAGAGGCTTCTCTGCTCGCCTGCCGGGGCGGGCGGGGGCTGGGAGCTGAGGCTCCGGCTTCGGTCGGAGCGCAGGGAGAGGACTGGGGCTGGCGGCGTGAACATAGCCTGAAGGGGGTTAGTGTGCCACGGCTAGCCGGGAGGGAGTCCGGGGGAAAAAGTCTGGACCTGCCGAAGAGGCAAGAGACTTTTTCTTCCCTCTTTGTTTCCTGGTGCACGAGGAGAGGGGATTAAGAGCGCTGCTTAAAGGAGCTTCAAGGCGGGCGCGAGCCGCGGTTAAAAGCGCGGACCCCAGAGACGGGCGTGGGACACTGGGGCTGCTGCTGCCGCCGCCAAGAGGCCTGTGTGCGAGCGCAGGTCACTGTCCACGCTCCCTTTCCGGGGAGCCTGTGCAGCCCGCCACTGCCGGGGTCCCGAGAGCCAGGGACAACTTACCCGGGAGAACGCACGGCACGCCTCGGGCTGCTGCAACGTCACGCCGCCCTCTGCCGCCGCAGGCTCGCCCCGCCTCCGTACCCCTCCCTCCCCCCAGCCTGAGTGAGCCAGAGTCCCTGAAGCTGCTCCTTTAACCCAGTCCTGTCTGAGCGAAGAACAGATGCCCTCCAGCAACGTACACGCAGAGGCGGGGCCAAATCCAAAGCTGAGACCCGGGAGCTGTGAGAACAAAGAAGAAAAAGGGAAGTCTCTCCCAGCACCCTCAGAAGCAGCGGATTAAAGCTCCACAATCAACTTGATGTACCCTGCATCTGTGGAATACATGAATAGACAACGAATCATCCCAAGTTGAGGAGGTGGACTTGGAGAGCAAGATTTATGATTTTTTCCCCTTTTCCTCTTTTTGTGAGTGTGTATGTGTATGCTTCTGTGTGAGATTTTGTCTGTACAGCTTTGCTTCCACCATTTGTCCTAGGGTTCTATCCATCCGTTTTTTTGTTTTTTTAAAAATTTTTTCCTTCAAAATTATTTTTTATTTTAATAACTTTATTTTATTTTATCCTACTTTATTTTATTTTACTTTATCTTGTTTCTTTCTTTCTTTCCTTCCTTCCCTCCTTTAGAAAACGAATCATCCTAAATTGAGGAGGTAGACTTTAAGAGCAAGATTTATGATTTTTTCCCCTTTTCCTCTTTTTGTGAGTGTGTATGTGTATGCTTCTGTGTGATATTTTGTCTGTATAGCTTTGCTTCCACCATTTGTCCCAGGGTTCTATCTGTCCGTTTTTTTGTTTTTTTTTCTTAATAATTATTTTCTATTTTAATAACTTTATTATATTTTATCATACTTTATTTTATTTTACTTTATCTTCTTTCTTTCTTTTTTTCCTTCCTTCCCTCCTTCCTCCCTCCCTCCCTCTTGCTTTCTTTCTTTCTTTCTTTCTTTCTACTTCTACTAATTCTTTCTTTCTACTTTTCCTCCCTTTTATTCTGAGCCGTGTGCATGAAAGGCTCTTGGTGTTGCAGCCAGGAGTCGGTGCTGTGCCTCTGAGGCGGGAGAGCCAAATTCAGGACTCTGGTCCACAAGAGACCTCCCAGCTCCACATAATATCAAATGGTGAAAATCTCCCAGAGATCTCCATCTCAACACCAGCACCCAGCTTCACTCAATGACCAGCAAGCTACAGTGCTGGAAACCCTATGCCAAACAACTAGCAAGACAGGAACACAACCCCACCCATTACCAGAGAGGCTGCCTAAAATCATAATAAGTCCACAGACACCCCAAAACACACCACCAGACGTGGACCTGCCCACCAGAAAGACAAGATCCAGCCTCATCCACCAGAACACAGGCACTAGTCCCCTCCACCAGGAAGCCTACACAACCCACTGAGCCAACATTAGCCACTGGGGACAGACAACAAAAACAAAGGGAACTACGAACCTGCAGCCTGCAAAAAGGAGACCCCAAACACAGTTAAGATAGGCAAAATGAGAAGACAGAGAAACACACAGCAGGTGAAGGAGCAAGATAAAAACCCACCAGACCTAACAAATGAAGAGGCAATAGGCAGTCTACCTGAAAAACAATTCAGAATAATGATAGTAAAGACGATCCAAAATCTTGGAAATAGAATAGACAAAATGCAAGAAACATTTAACAAGGACCTAGAAGAACTAAAGATGAAACAAGCAATGATGAACAACACAATAAATGAAATTTAAAATACTCTAGATGGGATCAACAGCAGAATAACTGAGGCAGAAGAACGGATAAGTGACGTGGAAGATAAAATAGTGGAAATAACTACCGCAGAGCAGAAGAAAGAAAAAAGAATGAAAAGGACTGAGGACAGTCTCAGAGACCTCTGGGACAACATTAAACGCACCAACATTCGAATTATAGGGGTTCCAGAAGAAGAAGAGAAAAAGAAAGGGACTGAGAAAATAGTTGAAGAGATTATAGTTGAAAACTTCCCTATTATGGGAAAGGAAATAGTTAATCAAGTCCAGGAGGCACAGAGAGTCCCATATAGGATAAATCCAAGGAGGAATACACCAAGACACATATTAATCAAACTGTCAAAAATTAAATACAAAGAAAACATATTAAAAGCAGCAAGGGAAAAACAACAAATAACACACAAGGGAATCCCCATAAGGTTAACAGCTGATCTTTCAGCAGAAACTCTGCAAGCCAGAAGGGAGTGGCAGGACATATTTAAAGTGATGAAGGAGAAAAAACTGCAACCAAGATTACTCTACCCAGCAAGGATCTCATTCAGATTTGAGGGAGAAATTAAAACGTTTACAGACAAGCAAAAGCTGAGAGAGTTCAGCACCACCAAACCAGCTTTACAACAAATGCTAAAGGAACTTCTCTAGGCAAGAAACACAACAGAAAGAAAAGATCTACAATAACGAACCCAAAACAACTAAGAAAATGGGAATAGGAACATACATATCGATAATTACCTTAAATGTAAATGGACTAAATGCTACCACCAAAAGACACAGATTGGCTGAATGGATATAAAAACAAGACCCATATATATGCTGTCTACAAGAGACCCACTTCAGACCTAGAGACACATACAGACTGAAAGTAAGGGGATGGAAAAAGATATTCCATGCAAATGGAAACCAAAAGAAAGCTGGAGTAGCAATTCTCATATCAGACAAAATAGACTTTAAAATAAAGACTCTTAGAAGAGACAAAGAAGGACTCTACATAATGATCAAGGGATCGATCCAAGAAGATATAACAATTGTAAATATTATGCACCCAACATAGGAGCACCTCAATACATAAGGCAAATACTAACAGCCATAAAAGGGGAAATCGACAGTAACACATTCATAGTAGGGGACTTTAACACCCCACTTTCACCAATGGACAGATCATCCAAAATGAAAATAAATAAGGAAACACAAGCTTTAAATGATACATTAAATAAGATGGACTTAATTGATATTTATAGGACATTCCATCCAAAAACAACAGAATACACATTTTTCTCAAATGCTCATGGAACATTCTCCAGGATAGATCGTATCTTGGGTCACAAATCAAGCCTTGGTAAATTTAAGAAAATTGAAATCATATCAAGTGTCTTTTCCGACCACAACGCTATGAGACAAGATATCAATTACAGGAAAAGATCTGTAAAAAATACAAACACAAGGAGGCTAAACAATACACTACTAAATAACCAAGAGATCACTGAAGAAATCAAAGAGGAAATCAAAGATACATAGAAACAAATGACAGTGAAAACACGATGACCCAAAACCTATGTCATGCAGCAAAACCAGTTCTAAGAGGGAAGTTTATAGCAATACATTCCTACCTCAAGAAACAAGAAACATCTCAAATAAACAACCTAATCTTACATCTAAAGCAATTAGAGAAAGAAGAACCCAAAAAAACCCCAAAGTTAGCAGAAGAAATCATAAAGATTAGATCAGAAATAAATGAAAAACAATGATGAATGATAGCAAAGATCAATAAAACTAAAAGCTGGTTCTTTGAGAAGATAAATAAAATTGATAAACCATTAGCCAGACTCATCAAGAAAAAAGGGAGAAGACTCAAATCAATAGAATCAGAAATGAAAAAGGAGATGTAACAACTGACACTGCAAAAATACAAAGGATCAGGAGAGATTACTATAAGCAACTATATACCAATAACATGGACAACCTGGAAGAAATGAACAAATTCTTAGAAAAGCACAACCTTCTGAGACTGAACCAGGAAGAAATAGAAAATATAAACAGACCTAACACAAGCACTGAAATTGAAACTGTGATTAAAAATCTTCCAACAAACAAAAGCCCAGGACCAGATGGCTTCATAGGTGAATTCTATCAAACACTTAGAGAAAAGCTAGTACCTATCCTTCTCAAACTCTTCCAAAATATAGCAGAGGGAGGAACACTCCCAAACCCATCCTATGACGCCACCATCACCCTGATACCAAAATCAGACAAAGATGTCACAAAGAAAGAAAACTACAGGCCAATATCACTGATGAACATAGATGCAAAAATCCTCAACAAAATACTAGCAAACAAAATCCAGCAGCACATTAAAAGGATCATACACCATGATCAAGTGGGGTTTATCCCAGAGATGCAAGGATTCTTCAATATATGAGAATCAATCAATGTGATACACCATATTAACAAATTGAAGGAGAAAAACTGTATGATCATCTGAATAGATGCAGAAAAAGCTTTAGACAATATTCAACACCCACTTATGATAAAAACCCTCCAGAAAGCAGGCATAGAGGGACCTTACCTCAACGTAATAAAGGCCATATATGACAAACCCACAGCCAACATCATCCTCAATGGTGAAAAACTGAAACCATTTCCTCTAAGATCAGGAACAAGACAAGGTTGCCCACTCTCACCATTATTATTCAACATAGTTTTGGGAATTTTAGCCACAGCAATCAGAGAAGAAAAATAAAAGGAATCCAAATTGGAAAACAAGAAGTGAAACTGTCACTGTTTGCATATGACATGATACTATTCACAGAGAATCCTAAAGATGCTACCATAAAACTACTAGAGCTAATCAACGAATTTGGTAAAGTAGCAGGATACAAAATTAATCCACAGAAATCTCTTGCATTTCTATACACTAGTGATGAAAAATCTGAAAGAGAAATTAAGGAAACACTCCCATTTACTACTGCAACAAAAAGAATAAAATAACTAGGAATAAACCTACCTAAGGAGACAAAAGACCTGTATGCAGAAAACTATAATACACTGATGAAAGAAATTAAAGATGATACAAACAGATGGAGAGATATACCATGTTCTTGGATTGGAAGAATCAACAGTGTGAAAATGACTATATTACCCAAAGCAATCTACAGATTCAATGCAATCCTGATTAAACTACTACTGGCATTTTTCACAGAACTAGAACAAAAATTTTCACAATTCGTATGGAAACACAAAAGACCCCGAATAGCCAAAGCAACCTTGAGAACGAAAAACGGAGCTGGAGGAATCAGGCTCCCTGACTTCAGAGCATACTACAAAGCTACAGTAATCAAGACAGGATGGTACTGGCACAAAAACAGAAATACAGATCAATGGAACAGGATAGAAAGCCCAGAGATAAACCCACGCACATATGGTCACCTTATCTTTGATAAAGGAGGCAGGAATGTACAGTGGAGAAAGGACAGCCTCTTCAATAAGTGGTGCTGGGAAAACTGCACAGCTAAAACAATGAAACTAGAACACTGCCTGACACCATACACAAAAATAAACCCAAAATAGATTAAAGACCTAAATGTAAGGCCAGACACTATAAAACTCTTAGAGGAAAACACAGGCAGAACCCTCAATGACATAAATCACAGCAAGATTCTTTTTGACCCACCTCCTAGAGAAATGGAATAAAAACAAAGATAAACAAATGGGACCTAATGAAACTTAAAAGCTTTTGCACATCAAAGGAAACCATAAACAAGATGAAAAGACAACCCTCAGAATGGAAGAAATATTTGCAAACAAAGCAACTGACAAAGGATTAATCTCCAGAATATGCAAGCAGCTCATGCAGCTCAATGTCAAAAAAGTAAACAACGCAATCCAAAAATGGTCAGAAGACCTAAATAGACATTTCTTCAAAGAAGATATCAGATTGCCAGCAAACACATGAAAGGATGCTCAACATCACTAATCATTAGAGAAATACAAATCGAAACTATAATGAGGTATCACCTTACACCGGTCAGAATGGTCATCATCAAAAAAATCTACAAACAATAAATGCTGGAGAGGGTGTGGAGAAAAGGGAACCCTCTTGCAATGTTGGTGGGAATGTAAATTGGTACAGCCACTATGGAGAACAGTATGGAGGTTCCTTAAAAAACTGCAAATAGAGCTACCATACGACCCAGCAATCCCACTACTGCGCATATACCCAGAGAAAACCATAATTCAAAAAGAGTCATGTACCACAATGTTCATTGCAGCTCTATTTACAATAGCCAGGACATGGAAGCAACCTAAGAGTCCACTGACAGATGAATGGATAAAGAAGATGTGGCACATATATATAATGGAATATTACTCAGCCATAAAAAGAAACGAAATTGAGTTATTTGTAGTGAGGTGGATGGACCTAGAGACTGTCATACAGAGTGAAGTCAGAAAGAGAAAAACAAATACCGTATGCTAACACATATATATGGAATCTAAAAAATAAATAAATAAATGAAAAATGGTTGTGAAGAACCTAGGGGCAGGACAGGAATAAAGACGCAGACGTAGAGAATGGAGGACATGGGGAGGGGGAAGGGTAAGCTGGGACAAAGTGAGAGAGTGGCAGGGACATATATACACAACCAAATGTAAAATAGATAGCTAGGGGGAAGCAGCTGCATAGCACAGGGAGGTTATCTTGGTGCTTTGTGTCCACCTAGAGGGGTGGGATAGGGAGGGTGGGAGGGAGACCCAAGAGGGAGGAGATATGGGGATATATGTATACATACAGCTGATTCCGTTTGTTATACAGCAGAAACTAACAAACCATTATAAAGCAATTATACTCCAATAAAGATGTTAAAAAAAAAAAAAAAGAACCTAGCAGAGAGCTTGGTACATAGTAGGCATTCAGTAAGGAGTGACTGATTTTTTTTTAAATGTTACACAGAAAACAAACTTATGCTTATCAAAGGGGAAAGTGGATGGGGGAGAGATAAATCAGGAGTTTGGGATTAGCAGATACAAATTACTATATATAAAATAGATAAACAACAAGGTCCTACTATAGCACAGGGAACTACATTAAATATCTTGTAATAAACCATAATGGAAAAGAATATGAAAAAATATATGTGTATGTGTGTGTGTGTGTATATATATATATATACTGAATCACTTTGCTGTACACCAGAAATTAACACAACATTGCAAATCAACTATTCTCCAATTTAAAAAATAAAATTAAAAAAAAATGGTAATAAGACTGTGACAGAGTATGTGTGCAGAAAGAAACATGAACACTGAATAATGAAGACTAACTTCATATATTCTGCCTAAGAGTTGCAGGACAACTACTCTAAAATCATTACTCTGGAGAAGAGAGGCAGCTTCAAGATTGGTAGATGAGGCCTCCCCGACACTGAGTCAAAGTGTCTGTGGGCCTGAAGTAGACAAATGTTCCCACCTTATCAGTGGATTTCTTTTCTAATGAAAATGCATGAACTCCTGTAAGCTCCAGGTGCCCAGAGGAAGGAGGGTGTGATGGGAGGAGGTGAGCAGTGCGTCACAAAGAATCTTCTCCCTTGTTTAAAACCCAACAACAACAAAAAAGGTTATTGCTTAACAATATAAGTAAAGATCCTGAATGACCAAGCAGGGGAGATCTCTATGGAAACACAGAGACACCAAATTAGGAGGGAAGAAGACAGACAAGAATGGATGTCCCAGAGGTCTTCCCCAAGGTGGCAGTGCACTGTCTGGGGCTGGTGGTACCCAATTTCTACCTGTCTCAGCTGGCACTTTCCAAGTGATAGCCTGGTAGGGAGCCAAGGAGAAATGTCCATGAAAGGACCATAATAGTGATAGTTGACCTTTACTGTGTGCTTCCTTTGTGCCAGCACTTTGCATTCATCATCTCATTTATCTCTTACAAAATCTTGTAATTTGACACTATTATTATCCCCATTTCAGGGATGAGGAACCTGAGGCACCAGGAAGGTTACTTTGCCAGGCTTCATAACTAATAGATGGTGAAGATGGGATTCAAATCCTAGAAGCTCAATAATCATCATTAATATTCACTGGGCACTTACCAAATGCCAGACACTGTGCTAAATCCTTAACCACATCTTTTATTTTATTCCTTATGACAACCCTAGGTGGTGGCTACTGTCATGAGGCCCACCTTACAGATGAATAAACTGAGGTTCAGAAAAGTTAGGTGACTCACTCAAGGTTATCCAGCTAGTAAGTAGTGGAAATAGGATCCAAACCCAAAATCCAAATCCACCTTGTCAAAGACTGTGCTCTATACACCACACTGACCAAACTGCTGAGCATAAAGAGAATTCAGGGATATCATGTGCTCTGGAATGGGGCCCTAGAACTTGCATTTCTGACAAGTTCCCAGGAGATACAGATGCTGCTGGTCAGGGATCAGACCTTTGAGAAAAATTGACCCAGGGAGAGTGGCCTGAAGGACGAATTCCTTCCCCAACTCCTCCTGAACGTTGAGTTAGATGTACTCCGAAAGGTATGCATCCCCTACTGAACCAGCATTACTCTGCACTGGAAAGGCACATTTCAAGTGTCTCTCTTCCCCCATGAGATGTAAGGCCTAAAATTAAAGTCTAATATAAATGTCTAATATAAATGTCTTGAACCTGAACTAGGGAGGGCTCCAGACGGCTTAATCACAAGTCTCCCTCCCAATTCTGCTTCTACAGATAATGTCCCCCTTGATAAGACACAGTTCCTGCTTATCCCTGAGAAGCAGGCTTTGGTTCTTTGCCAGTGCATGGAATTAACAAGCGAATCACATCCTTCCGTGGGAACCAGGGGTCACCCCACCCCCTTGATACTATAGACCTTGCCTCCTACAACTCCTGGTTGTCCACTCTGTTCCCAGTTGCGCCCCCCCATGTGGCCTTGTGCAGTGTCCTCCTCCCCTCTGCTGTGAGTACACACGACTAACGAACCGCTGGCTGTCTCATCTGTCCAGTGTCAGGTGTCATGTATTCAGCTGTCCCCATGACCCTCAGATGAGGATCCTTCCCTCACCAACAAAGTGAAGAGGAGGGGACTTAGACACACTGGGTGATGAGCTCCATGAGAGGAGACACTCTTTCCATATTATCATTGTCCCCTCCACAGCCTGGCATGGGTCCAAGGCAACGAAAGACACATGGGACTGAATGCTTGAAAACCTCCTAACCCTCTGAAGCTCCCTTTCTTTTAGACAAATAGAGAAACTAAGTCTTGTGCATTAACATGACGTGCCAGGCCTGCTTCCCGCCAGCCCCCAGCAGAGGACATGGACCTGCCCTTGCTGGTGAGCAGATCCATGGGGACAGATTCATCCATTCTGTGGGTCACCTGCCAGACCAAACATTCCTCAGCTCGGGGGCTCAGAGGCTGCAGGGAGCTGCCCTGGGCAATTTCAGGTCTCTTCCCCATTCTGCCTGAGCAAATATGAGAAATTGGGCCCGATACACTAGGAAGAGCCACTCTTGGAAGCCCTGTTCAGGGCACACAGACCTCGTGTGCATTCCAGTTGACCAGAAGCAGTACAGAGTTTGTTCTAAGAGGGCCAGCTGATTCACAAAAGCATCAGAATGGGAGTGCTTTGAATCAGAGGCACCTGACTATGTACCAGGGGTGATGTGGGGGAATTAGGGGTCCACTTGGCTCTTACAAAGCTCATGTCATAAAAGTAACACAACCATGACTTCCATGTCCTGTGTCCAGTTCTGCAGCAGGCTCGTCGTGTACCATACCTGCCATTTAATCCTCATGGGAGAGCTGAGAGCAGGGCACTTTTACTCCCATGTCATAGATGAGGACACTAAGGCCAAGAGGCCATGGAGCACAGTGGGTGGCAGAGCCAAGGTCTGAGCCCCAGATTTCGTGGCTCCAAAGTCTCTGCTACTAAAGTCCCCTCCACGTCCTGGGTGTGAAGGAGAAGGAACAAAAATGACAGATGGGGCTTCCCTGGTGGCGCAGTGGTTGGGAGTCCGCCTGCCGATGCGGGGGACGCGGGTTCGTGTCCCGGTCCGGGAGGATCCCACATGCCGCGGAGCGGCTGGGCCCGTGGGCCGTGGCCGCTGGGCCTGCGCGTCCGGAGCCTGTGCTCCGCGACGGGAGAGGCCACAGCGGTGAGAGGCCCGTGTACCGCAAAAAAAAAAAAAAAAAAAAAGACAGATGGCACAGTACCTGTCCTCTGAGAATTTACAGCCTACTTGGGGAAGAAAATACACACAGGGAAAAAGTACTTAAGAGCTCTTATAAAGCAACATACAAAGAGGTCTGGCCTGATAGCATCAAAGGTGGGCTGGAAGTCCCCTTTCCCACTCTGGAAATGCCACATAGCCTTACGCCAGATGACTTCTCCTGGGGAAAAAATAGGATGAAGCTTAAAGACTCATTTAAAATAGCATCAATAATAAGAGCAGCTAACATATAAGTTGAGTTTTTCCTATATATCCAACACTGCTAAGTGCTTACACAGACAATTGAAGATCCATTTGGAATAATATTTTCTTTCATTTGTCAACCACTCTGTTATATACCAGGCATTGTCCTAAAGGCTTTACCTATAAGATTTTATGTATGTTGTCAAAGTGGCTTTGAGATTATGGTAGTATTTGTTCCATTTTACAGATGAGAGAGCTGAGGCAGAGAGGTTAAGCCTGGATTTTCATTTTTTTTTTAAGCCTGGATTTTCAAACTGAGGTTTGTGATCCCTAGTGTGTTGTGAAATTAATTTAGTAGGTAATGACAAGCATTGTTTTAAATTAACAGAAAGGGGAGGGGAGGGGGAAGGAAAAGAAATGGAACAGAAGATATCAGAATGCAAACCATGTGGTATTATTTCATCATTTTTCTTTCAGTATGTGTGTTTGTGTGTGTACAATGAAAAGTATTGTAAAAGATGATTTTACATGAGGATGTTACAGTGAGATGATTGAAATGGGTCTCTGTGGAAGGTTGGAAAGCCACTGGGTTAAGTGACTTGCCTGAGGTCACACAGCTAGTGATTTGTGGAGCCAGGGTTCAACTCCACATACTCTATGTCACCAGAGCCCAAATTCTTGACCTCTAAACCATGCTGTCCCATAGAAATATGAAGTAAACCACATAGGTAATTTAAAATATTCTAATAGCCACATTTAAAAAGGGAAAAAGCCAAATTGAAAAATTAAAATTAATACATTTTAGGTACCCCAATATATCAAAAAAAGAACATTTCAACGTGTAAGGAGTTGCTTTCAAAGTTAAATCAATCATTGAGGTTTGTTTCATTTTGGGTTTTGTTTTTTTAACTTTTTTGGTACTAACTCCAGGAACTCTGGCGTCTGTCTTACACTTCCAGCACATCTCAGTTCAGGCTAGCCTCACTTCAAGTGCTCAGTAACCACACATGACTAGTGGCTACCCCTAGGAGACAGCACAGTGCTAAACTACACTACCTCCAACACCCCTTTGGACACTGGGCCTACATTCTCAAATCTCACTGCAAAGGAGAATTTCCCATCATATTCTCTTACCCCTTTTACCTTCCTGTGGCCTCCTTCATGCAGTTTCCAGAACATCTAAACCCAAACCCCGCATCTGTGGCTATTTGTGTCTGCTCACCATGGCTCCTTTTAGATTTCACATCCTTGCTAGGTCTTAGGGGAGAAGAACTGGTGGGAAAGGGATCCTGCAGCCAAGATAAGCTGGAGCAGGGTGAGGACGAAGGTCCCGAACAAGAGGAACTTGTGCGGAGCAATGACCTGTGCGGACTGTGTGCAAAGCTGCAGGTTCATTCAGTTTTGCAGAGACACACTGGATCGTTCACTCTTGGCCCTGACAGAAGTCAGCTGACCCCACTTCCCTGTCTTTGCCAAACTAAGCAGACTGTGGAATTGCAGAAAGACGGGCGTCTGGAGAGTCGTTAAAAGGCGAGGCAACAGCGATCCAGTGACTTCGGAGCCACCCATTAAATAATCTGATAAATACCACACATAAATATGCTATAACCACGGCTGGTAGGCTGGGAGCCCCAGGTAGCCATGACCTAGGGGTACTGGAAGCCACTGAATTATATACTTTAAAATCACTGAAATGGTGAATGTTATGTTTTTGAGAATTTTACCTCAGGAAAAAGAAATGTAATAATCTATGTTACCCTTTGGAAAGGAACTTGTTCCAGTATGTTTGTATCCTTCACAACTAAAAATCACTGACTCAAACTGAGGTGACCATGCTGAACACACACAACTCTTAGATGCCAGGGTCTGGGCTCAACCTGTGCTCTGCTTGACTGCCAAACGAGCCCCTCCTCCCCATGCCCACACTTAACATGCAGGGGGAAAGGCTTTTGCATCTCTTCGACCGACAGCTGGCCGCTTCCCAGAACCCGCCGATAGGTGGTGAGCGTCCATCCAAGTATGTTTATTTGGGTCCTGTCAGCAGAAACAGGACTTTATTAAGAGGATGTTAGTGAGCCTCTTTGCTTCCCTGCTTTTGTGAGAATTCTTAATGACTCCAATGCGCAGGTGTCATTTTTCAGCAAAATCTAATATTTATGTTATTTCCAGGCAAAGAACATTTGAGGCTCTCGTAATATATCACTCTTCGTTTTGCTCCATGGCACAGGCTGGACAAATCACTCAGCCATTTGTCACGGCATCCCCTGTCACCCACATCCCAGGTGCGGGGTTAGGTACACCATTAGCAGAGGCAGGAGAAGGAGTGAGGTGCCAGGACAAAAACCTGAGCCAACACAGCAGAAACTTCCTGACCTAGTGTATCCTAGAATTTTGGATCTAGAAGAGACCTTGACATACTAAAAAGTCACAGAACTTTCGTGTTAAAAAGAAAACACAAAGCTTTGATTTCACTATAAAGTTGGAATATTCTATTTCTTTATAAGCCAGTCATTGTTGTGGTTACAGTTTAAAGAATAATATAAATAAACTTTAGGGAAGCAAAGATGGCACAGTGGGTATGCATTCCCTTCTTCCAAGTTGCAAGTGCCAGTGTGTGACACATACTAGGTTCATATTTAACATGCATGACTTCGAGTAGTGGGCACTCGTCTTCCCTTACAGATGAAGAAACTGAAGCTCAGAAGGTTCTATCATCTGCATCAGGTCCACAAGTGAATATTAAATTAGTGAAAAAGGGAGGTTTGATCTCAATCGCCATATTCTAAACCACCATGTTTTAACAGAATGATTACATAATCTTGAATATTTTAGAGTCACATATTGAGTGCAAGACAGTGCTTTACAGCACTTTATAATTTTCAAAGATGTTTCACACTTAGAATGTCTTACAGGACAGAGGGTGAGAGTTGCAGCACTTCTGAGATCAGGGAGATGTTAAGGGTGGAGATTCCATAGACGGGGTAGGTTTTGAAGGTTAGGTTGTATTTTAATAATTAACAAGAAAATGAGGAGGACAACATGAGATGAGGAGAACAGCAAAGGAAAAAGTATGGGAGGGTGATAAATAGCTGGCTGGGGTGAGATCGGAATCCCTTAATTCCCAGTATGGAATGTAATCACTGATTAAGCATCACAAAGATACCTGCTTTGGGGTCCCTTCCTGATGGACAACCAATAACAACAACAACCATAATGGCACCAGCTAACATCTGCTAAGCAATTTATAGAACAGCCGCTCACAATGCTAAGCACTACCAGTGACTACCGCCTTTGGTAACCAACCACAAGCCCCCTCTGGGTAATTACATGCACACATTTTCAGGCCATATGGTTCTCTCCAAGCTGAAACCAACTTTAGCTCTCAGGTGAGCTATGCAACCCGGGCCTAGAGCAACTGGAGCACAGTATGTGAATCGAGACTAGCCTCAGTACTGGTTCAGAGATGAACATGATGACCAGTCAGAACCAGTGGTATGACTTTCTCCCTGAAAGGATATAAGGGCTGGAGCTACCCTTGCCATTTTGCTGAAGAGATGCAACTTTCTCATAATACCGCTGGAGTCCTGAATCTAGCCCTACTCCTGGACTTGCGTTTTGGTGAGTAATAAATTGCCTTTTCGCTTTGACTTTGGGTTAAGTTTTTGGTCACTTTCAACAGAAGAAGCCCTAATTAACATAAGCACATAAATGCAACGCATTGAACCTTCACAACAGTACCACGAGGTGAGCGTTATTAATGGAGATTGTTCCTCCCTTTTTTTTTTTTTTTTTTTTTTTTTTTTTGCGGTACACGGGCCTCTCACTGTTGTGGCCTCTCCCGTTGCTGAGCACAGGCTCCGGACGCGCAGGCTCAGCGGCCATGGCTCACGGGCCTAGCTGCTCCGTGGCATGTGGGATATTCCTGGACCAGGGCATGAACCCGTGTCCCCTGCATCGGCAGGCGGACTCTCAACCACTGCGCCACCAGGGAAGCCCTGTTCCTCCCTTTTTGAGATAAGGAATGGAGGCACTGAGAGGCCACGTCCCCTGGCAGGTGGCAGAGGCAGGATTTGAACCCAGACAGTGTGGTCTGAGAGTCGGCACCCCCCGCGCCACTGTACCAGCTGGCTGGCATCTAGCTCTGCTCTTACGGAACAGGACTCTCCACAAGCCGAAGATAAGTCTTTTCACTCAAAATAGTTCCTAAGTCTTAAAATACCTTAGAGAGTGTAAATTTTCTCAGGCTCCTTCAGGTTTGCAGTGATCCCTTTTTGGCTTCAGTTGTCTCCCTGAAAAGAATCATTTAAGCAATAGAAATGTCACTCCCCAGGTCATCCTTCAACTGCTGATACTTCACTTTCCCAAAAATTATAGATAAAAATAACAACGCACAGAAGCGAAGACTACATGGCTGCTAAAATGGAGAGGAGGGAAGGAAACGGGAGATGCTAACCAAGTATTTTGTGTGTTGGCATGCAAGGAGTTTTGATCTTCACTTGGCAATTTTAGAAGTTTATTTCTTATTTAAAGGTGCTTCTGTCCACCAAAGTCTTGGACTGGGGGCATAGGGAGCTACAGCCGCGGCTTCCTACGTGCTTTGGAAATTTAAGAATAAAATTAAATACATACCAGCTAAGAGGACAGCTCTGATGTACATACCTCATCTGGACAATATTCTCTCGTTGTTCAGTTTCCTAGCAATGTGCCAGAGGCTTGGGAATTCCTTGATAAAGGAAGAAGTAGCGATCTTGAAGTGAAAGCCAGGAGGCTGCAGCATGCTGTAACCCTGGTCTCAAAAAACGAAAAGACCTACTGGTGTTCCCAGGGAGCATCCAAGGCAACTCCAGCCATGAGTACTGCTGGATGTAATCAGTACAATATGGAGGCAAAGGGCTGGGAGCCGGGAGCAGGAGAGTGCAGTCTAGCTCAGACTCCCAATAACCTTGAGCCTCATGTGATTAATTATAAAATGACACATTAAGACTGCATTTTTGGGGCTTCGGGCTTCCCTGGGGGCGCAGTGGTTGAGAGTCCGCCTGCCGGTGCAGGGGACACGGGTTCGTGCCCCAGTCCGGGAAGATCCCACATGCCGCGGAGTGGCTGGGCCCGTGAGCCACGGCCACTGAGCCTGCGCGTCGGAGCCTGTGCTCCACAACGGGAGAGGCCACAACAGTGAGAGGCCCGCGTACCGCAAAAAAAAAAAAAAAAAAAAAAGACTGCATTTTTGTTGTTGTTGGACTCCATTAAACAGTAAAGTGGCTGTATAGCTTAGGGAATGAATGCCTGGGCTTTGGAATGAGTTGGATCCCCACCTCAACTCTCACAAGCCTCAGTTCTTGATCTGTAAAATGAAGGAAATACTAGCCTACTTCTTGGGGCTATTGCAAAGGTTAAATGATCAAATGCTCTTAGCACAGTTCCTCACTCAGCATGAAGAAGAAACAAACAAACCAACAAAATATTAACCGTCCCTCTCTTATTAGCGCTGTTAGTAAAGCTTATGATTCTACAGAACTGCAAGAGTAACGATGCCCTTTCTACCAAAAACCATACCTGAATGCTTCTGGGCAAATGTTGGCAATATAAAGGTTTGGTCTTGAACAGCAGTAGGTTTTTGGTTTTGGTTTATTTTATGTTATCACTATTCTTACCAAAATGCAGAGATGAGAATATATCTGAATAGTTCCAAGAAGATGTCGACAGTACAAAGACTTGGCCTCTATCTGACTAATGTGAAACTCTGAGTGCCAGTAGCAGGGCAGGTTAGACTGAAACTCCCACATGGCATCCAAGCCTGGCCACTCTCCAGCATAACCCTGCATCACTGCCTTTAAGGTGATCTTTTGAGAAACTTACATTTTAGTCACACACATTAAGTCATGGCTGTTCTCTCTCAAGGATCTACTGTCATTTGGATCCTGTCCAAATGATTAGGAGAAAACATGCTTTATCATCCATAGGTCTGCAACTTAAGAGTAATTCCAGCAAACCTCAGGACTTAAGAGCATCTGCTTGGCCAGAAATCTTTGTTTTGGACCAGACAGCATGAAACTCCCAAGGTAGGGAGCCTGGCATGGGATGTAACACTATCAGAGAAGTCAGGCAGATTCAATAATTGTAGCTGTAGGTACTGTGGCTCTTTTTTCACTTGGTTTGTCTGCTGCAAGGCAGCATCCTCAAAAGTAGTCTGTACTTGGCTGCAGTAATCCACATAGGTCACTCAAATCTCTGAATCTCAGCAGCTCTCAGTGTCTACACCATGCAATTAAATGCATAAGTATACCCCATCTCGTGGTAGTCAGAATTGTGAGTTTCCAGGTAGAGAGGAAAGAACACAAGACCAGGAATCAGGACACCAGGTTCCAGCCCCAGTTCTGTCGCTGATGCTCATGTGGCCATGGGCATGTACAGCAGCCGTGGAGGTGACACATGGATCCCTCTTCAAGAAAGGACTTGCCACTCAGCTGCAAGGAGCTGTCTGACAGTCTGGAGCTGTAGCGCCCTCAGGATCTGCCTCAAACTTGTGATGCTTTTCCTGGGCAGTCCCTGACCAAAGACTAAGCATGGCGAGGGTATGAGGGTCCAGCCATTTCTACTCAACATGGAACTCCTCTAATGGGCAATCTGTGCCCTGGGGCTCCCCACCTCTATCAGATATGCACTGTGGTCTGAGGCTTTCACTCCCCCAAGTCCCCCTTCCTCCCCTCTTCCTTTCATAGGTATCAGATGCATAGATACACTACCAAATGTAAAATAGATAGCTAGTGGGAAGCAGCCACATCACACGGGGAGATCAGCTCTGTGCTTTGGGACCACCTAGAAGGGTAGGAGGGAGACACAAGAGGGAGGGGATATGGGGATATACGTATACGTATAGCTGATTCACTCTGTTATACAGCAGGAACTAACACAATATTGTAAAGCAATTATACTCCAATACATATAAAAATTTTTTTAAAAATAGGTGTCAGATGGACACCACCATCTGAAGCTCTCCCTGATCCACCTGCTTTCTCCCCTTGTATCTTCTATGAGTGTTACCAACTGCTTGTGCTTTGAACCCTGTCTCAAAAACTCTGTCCTGGGACACCCAACTGATACAGGATTAACTTCTCTAAACCTGTGCTGACTTTTCTTTTAAAGCAGGTATAATCATAACAATGGAAGAGAAGACAGTTTTTCAGGATAGTGTCCCAAGGTACAAACAGAGAGTCCTTTCTCCCCACTATCTCCACACCCTCTGAGCATCCCACCACCACCACCATTTACTCCAAGAAATTCTTTGCATCAGGGGATGGCTGATAGGGCAGAAAAACAGAAACTGTTGGAGTTTCTAAGGCACACCTTTAAGTCATAAGAGCCATGCTTTTGGATGTTAACACATCTAAGCCCTGAAGCACTAGGGACAAACCTTGTGTCCTAAAAAAAAAAAAAGATCTGAAAGAGAAATTACTATACCAATATACCCATTGATCCGCTAAATAAGGACTGAGTAGATGAGGAAAGAAGAAAGGGGAGGAGGGTATGGGGGGCAGGGATGTCCGTGGAGTTTGGCATTGAAGGAAGCGAACCTGGAAGGGCCCCGTGACAGTGGTCAGCGTCATCAGAGGCATTGTGATGGACCTGGAGCTTCCCTTCAAGAAGGCATCCACCTCCTCCCGTCCCTTGGGGCCCTAATCCACTGACTGCCCAGTCTTCATGTGGGTGAGCCCCTCCATGGCCAATGCCATGGGAATTCCATAAGTGGTCTTTGCTCTGGGGGACCTCCCACTGATCCCAGCCACTAGGAGTGTCACCTCTCTGGGCCCTGAGACTTTACTCCATCTCCACCCAACTTCTCCCACACGGTCAACCTTCTTCTCATCAGCTTGGGGTGCTCATCATCAGCCTATGGCTGAGAGGAAGGACAAACCCCAAATACCTCAAGGAATGCTACACAGTTGTTGGGAAGAAAAGCAACCCCTATCCCAACTTAAGACAGTGGTGAGACGGAAATAGTAATAATGATTCTATATAGCTCAATATTGACTAACCTGAATATAGTGAATAGATACCTGGCTCTGTGAGCTCTTCTTTCCAGACATAACCCCATGAGCCCCCACAACAACTCCATGAGGCAGGTAACAATGCTAGGCCTATTTTACAGACAAGGACACTTGAGGCTCAGCAACTTGCCCAAACTCACTTAGCGATAAAGTGAATTAGCGGGGTTGCACGTAATGTAGTTCCCTTCAAATCTGCGTTATACTCCTTGAGGACAACACGTGTCTTAGACTCTACTGTCCCCTCCCTTTCTTACATAACACTTAGCCTAGTGGTAGGCAGCTAGAAGATTCTCCAATATTTTGTGCTTTGACCAACCGATTTAGATATTTTCCCTTCAGAGTAGGGAAAAAAAAAAAAAACTGCTTGAAATGTGCATGTCCATTTTCTCCATACCAGTAGGACTCCTGGGCACCTGCCAGGAAGGAGGTGTGAGGCAGCAAATGTGCATCCATGGAAGAGATCATTTTTCAGTCTTTTCATTTCACTTGACAGGAGAAATACTGATTAAAATCAGCCGCACACGTCATGAAAGGGTAACTGGGTTCCTCGCTTTCTTCTCCACAGAAGCAGCCCCACCTGTACTCCAGGAGACAACTCTTCATGCATAAAATTACTACCAGACACCACCTATCTGATGAATGTCTCCTCCTGAATAATTTATATCACTTGATCTATTTTCAAAGGTTAGTCTTACATTAAAATTACAATTCTGAATAGGTCAGCCTGTTATTTAAGGATAAATTATTTCACCCCTTCATGTTAGTGTTGTGTTTAGTTAATGATGAGGTTTTTACTTCTAGCCCCCAATAAACCATGAAAGAAATTGCTTGTTTGACCTAGCCTCTCTCACCCTGAATCTTATTCCTTGATTCATGCTGACTCACTGTCAGCAACCAGCCTGCATGTTTTAAGACACTAGGTTCCCATTCTTGGTCTCTTGTTATTTTTCTACATTTCTCTCCTCTCTTTATCTGGCACCTCTTCCCCACTTCCCCTTCTAACCCCATCAGCCCACCTTTCCAACCAAAGCACAACCCATTCTCGGGTCCTCTCACTGGACACACAGCCTTACGTTGTCCCATCACTAGCCCATTCCATTCCAAAGAGGTAATACCTATAAAGATGGTCCACATAGCTTTTCCCAGGCTCTCACGCATCACCCACTTAGCAAATAAGGATGGAGAGAGTGTAGTCAGTGGAAAGAAGACTAGAGAAAAGCTGGTTTGAGTCCAGTAAGATCCAGTCCAGTTGGTGAACTGCTCCCCGTCCCTATTTTCTCAGTGATGGAAAGAACACGGCTTTGAAGTCCGATAAGCCTGGGTTCGAATCCAACATTTTTTATTACTTAGCAATTTGGGGCAGTAAAATCTGAGAGTCAGTTTCTTCTTTTATGAAATGAGGACGGTCATACCTTACTGAGGATTATTTTAAGAGTTGACAAGTTAAAACAGGAAAAATATTCCATATAATGCAAACACAGTGGGAGGCACTTAATAAATGTTTGTTAAAAGAATTATGGGTGGGCTTCCCTGGTGGCGCAGTGGTTGAGAGTCTGCCTGCCGTTGCAAGGGGTGCAGGTTTGTGCCCCGGTCCGGGAATATCCCACATGCCGTGGAGCGGCTGGGCCCGTGGGCCATGGCCGCTGAGCCTGCGCGTCCAGAGCCTGTGCACCGCAACAGGAGAGGCCACAACAGTGAGAGGCCCGTGTACCAAAAAAAAAAAAAAAAAAGAATCATGGGTGAGTGGATGATCAGTAAATGACTATTAGCAGACATATCATTTTTAATGAAAAATTTGTTTAGTCAAGATGAGTGGAAATGGCAGGTTGAAGAAAGGTTAAGTTGCTTGTGTTGAACAGTGGTTAAGAGCACGGTTCCTTCAGATCTGGCTTCAAACCCTGACCCCACCACTTACCAGCTACACTACCTTTGACAAGTTGCTTAATCCCCAGTTTTCTAATCTGTAAACGTGACAAATACTCACCTCCTTGGGCTTATGGAGGCTTAGATGGCAAAATGCCTGGGAAAGACTTGGCATAGCCAACATAGAAGGCATCACTGCTGAGATGAATAAAAGTAAAACAAAATGAAAGGTCTCAGTTGCATCTACCTCATGGCACAAGTGTAAAGGGAGAAAATGTTTTGCAACCGGAAGTATGGAAACACATAAGGGATTTTTTATTACCATTATTATTAGAAGGAATGATGAACTGAATAGATGACTGTTATTGGAACAAGCACAAACTTCACGAGGCCTTTCTACAATGGGCACGTGTATATGCGCACAAATGTTCAAGAAAGGTATAGGGTTGGTTTAATTAAAGGATCATTTCTGTTGCTGCTCTGAGTGTACAAAGTCATAAAGGGTGGATGTTTAAGAAGAGAGGCTGAAGTAATGTGTAAAGAACGTAATTGATACTCTAAAACCATTGATTGTAAATACACTCAGGAGGTATATAAATTCACACTGTTTTACGGCAGGACGGTTTTTTCATTGGTAATTTAATGTAATTGTGAGATTAGAAGGATCACTGGGCCAGAAGTTTTCTATGTATTCAGCTGGGAGGGTTGCCTGGTGCCCAACCTTGAGGAGGCCCCCTGGAAGCCACAGGCCGTGACCTTCCATTTTCTGGGTGAAGAGTTTTCTCTAAGGGGGCCAAACAAATTCTACAGGGCCTGTGGATTGTTTTCCCAAGCTTGTCCCCACATTCCCAGGGTTGCCATTACCATAAGCCTATGTTTCTCAGGGTTCTTTCAGCTACCAGCATCAGACATCCCCTGGGCAGCCATGCTGGGGGAAAAGGTGATCTTACTGGGCTGAGTCCTCATGAACTGACAGGACCCAAAACAAAGCACCTTCAAGACCCAAGGTGTTGGCCTCCTTCTTCTTACATGTACGCTTGATTCACCCTTGTGCTCCTTCACCCTCTCCCATTCGTTTTCCAGCCTCTCCTCCATTCATCTCCTTGTACAGCTGCTAAGGAGATGGGTTCTCTTAGGAGACTGGTCCCCCTGCTCCTTCACAAAGGTAGCAGGGGATAACTGCACCCAGCTCTGAAGCTTAGCTTCAAAGAATCCATAGTAACAACAAGGCTGCCAGAGCCTTCTGAGGCAGTTTTCAGAGAAGGGTCATAGTCTGAGCACATATCCTAGTAGGTATCTACTGCACTGAGATATGGAAGACATGACATTTTTGATTTCTAGAGATGAGAACCAACTATTGGCTAAATATGTTAACAAATGTAGAGAACACTTACCCATGGCTTCCTCCCTTCTCAGCCTTAATGGTGCTAAGAGACATGTGTTGCTTCCAATCCAAAGACCATTTCCATGTGTGTCAGAGCAGACAAGGTGGCACAAGTGGAAATGACCCTTAAATTTGCCTCTACTAATGGCTCAGCGTGACATCCCTCCTTTTCATGTTGAGAAGGAAGAGTACCTTGCAGAGTGCATATTAGCGTGGAGGTGGAAATACTCATTTGATGTCAGCGTGGGCTGCTTATTTCTGCTTTGTTCCAAAACTGAGACAGAATCTGAGGATCTTACCATGACTTAGTTATAGCCACACAACACAAAATAAATTTAATTAAATGCCAACTGCATTACTGGTGGATTTTTATAAAACCTCTCCCTTCAAAGAGCATTGGTTTTTTTGTGTTTTTTTTCCTGTAACTCTATTTTTTTTATTCTTTATACAGTTTTTTTAACATCTTTATTGGAGTATAATTGCTTTACAATGGTGTGTTAGTTTCTGCTTTATAACAAAGTGAAACAGTTATACATATACATATGTTCCCATATCTCTTCCCTCTTGCATCTCCCTCACTCCCACCCTCCCTATCCCACCCCTCTAGGTGGTCACAAAGCACCAAGCTGATCTCCTTGTGCTTTGTGGCTGCTTCCCACTAGCTATCTATTTTACGTTTGGTAGTGTATATATGTCCATGCCACTCTCTCACTTTGTCACAGCTTGCTCTTCCCCCTCCCCATATCCTCAAGTCCATGCTCTAGTAGGTCTGTGTCTTTATTCCCATCTTGCCCCTAGGTACTTCATGACTTTTTTTTTCCTTAGATTCCATATATATGTATTAGCATACGGTATTTGTTTTTCTCTTTCTGACTTACTTCACTCTGCATGACAGACTCTAGGTCCATCCACCTCACTACAAATAACTCACTTTCATTTCTTTTTATAGCTGAATAATATTCCATTATATGTATGTGCCACATCTCCTTTATCCATTCATCTGTCAATGGACACTTAGGTTGCTTCCATGTCCTGGTTATTGTAAACGGAGAAAGAGCATTGTTTTTAAAGTATCATCTCATAACTCATTTGGCCTCCCAAGCCAAAGTCTATTTCTTCCCATGCTACAGCTGGCAAAACTACGGCTCAGAAGGATGGTGTGGTTTCCCAAAGTCAAGTGACTAGTAAATGGCAGAGCTGATAACAAAATTCGTATCTTCTCATTTATAATCCCACTGCCTTTTTGCTATATTCCTTTGCTTCCCTATAGGCAAGCTATTTGTTATCTTTCCCTTTGCCCCTCCAGAGATACCCTCCACCCTTCTCCATCCTGCTTTGTACCCTCGGAGGATGGCATTATTGATTGGGTTAACTCACTAGAAGCTAGAGGCCAAAGTATTCTTTTAAGTCAATGAGAGATGCCAGCAAGAAAGCAAAGCGTGGTCCTCCCTGGTGGTGCAGTGGTTGAGAGTCCGCCTGCCGATGCAGGGGACACGGGTTCGTGCCCTGGTCTGGGAAGATTCCACATGCCACGGAGCAGCTGGGCCCGTGAGCCATGGCCGCTGAGCCTGTGCGTCTGGAGCCTGTGCTCCGCAACGGGAGAGGCCACAACAGTGAGAGGCCCGCGTAACGCAAAAAAAAAAAAAAAAAGAAGAAGAAAGCAAAGTGTGAGGTCAGAGTGTATTTTCTGGTTTCCTTACTGCAGAATCTCCCTATCAAAGGCCACAGAACCTTCTGAACAACCCCTACTTCCTCCAACTCCCAGTAGCTCCTTCCACCCCTTGACTAAGGGTGGTACCATCTCCTGAACATGAAGCACTGCACCATCCTTGTTGGTTTCCCTTAGCTCTTCCCTCTATTGGACTTCCCTTGAATTACCCCATCCATTTGTCCTATCCCATCCTTTTCCTGCCAGAACTATGATTGATCAGCACATTAACAGTGTGCCTTAGTCCCCCGATTACTGTGTCATTGAGGCTTATGTAGATATTGTTTCATTGTCTAAATAATAGCCTTTGAGGGGGATAGACTTTACTGTCTTCTACTTGCAACTCACCACCCACAAATACTCTTCAGATCTTAGTCAAAGAAAACAAGTGTCTTTCCATACTGTGTTCTGGCTTCTCTCCATCCTACCAAAGGCAACGTTCTTTGCTGGTCTGAGTCCCAAGTAGGCAGTCTTGGGGGCTGGAATCCACTGGTGGTTCCCATCTTTCCCATGTGAGATCATCCCTATTCCTCCACACAGGCAGCTCAAAAGAAGAGTCAATATTGAAAGGACTTGCCTAACTAGGGGACATATGGGGAAAAAGACTGGGAATGAGAGAAACGTAATGAAGAAACAGAGAGGAAGAGAGCTTAATAAACTGTAGATAGAACTACAAAACTGCTCAATCACAAGACAGCCTGTTCATACTGCCCATGGATAGGCAGGAATTGTACCTGAACTTCAGCCAGCTGTTTATTTCCCGATCTATTTTACTCTGCAGAAGGCTAAATACAGAGAGTGGCTTATTTAAAAGTTGAGTATTTTAAAACACCAATGTAAAGAACTTTTAAATGGGTCACCATATTCCTCTCTCTTCACCCAGATATACATATGTAATAAGTCAACATACCCCATGCAAATGATTCTATATTGCTATTTTGGTGTTTACTTATCCCTGTCAGCCAACTGTGCTCAAAACACTAGCAACAATCATTCCCCAAATGACAAAGATACTCCATCAGAGCAGGTTTTCTATTGTCTGCTGACTGCCCCAGGATCTAGCACAGGGCCCAGCACACAGCAGGCATTCAGGGAAAGGGTATGTATGTATGTGTGTATGTGTGTATGTGTGTGTGTGTGTGTGTGTATGTATGTATGTATGTACGTATGTATGTATGTATGGTACGCGGGCCTCTCACTCTTATGGCCTCTCCCGCTGCAGAGCACAGGCTCCAGACGCGCAGGCTCAGCAGCCATGGCTCACGGGCCCAGCTGCTCCGCGGCACGTGGGATCTTCCCAGACCGGGGCACGAACCCGTGTCCCCTGCATCGGCAGGCGGACTCTCAACCACTGCACCACCAGGGAAGCCCAGGGAAAGGTTTTAGATAAAATCGAAGGACTGCAGGATTTTGGAAAGTGCTAGAACAGTAGAACTGTGTCAGAGAGAGAAGAGGAAAAAGAGAGAGGCAGCTCTGAGAGAATGACAACGCAGGCTCCTGCCATCAGATTGTTTCTTCTACCTTGTCTTCCTTTCCAGCTCTTTGCACACTCTGGGAAGAGCTGCTTTCTCAGAAGCTGCTGCGTTCTCCCAGCACAGGCCAAACATGGCTGCTTTCCTAAATCCAGCTGTCAATGAGCATTAGCACAGGCAGTTCAACTCAAGTTTTGTCTGCTCCTACCAAGAAATGCTTCACAGTGAAAGAAAATAAGTTTCAAATTTTCCTCAGAGGAAGGCACAGCATGGAACAGGCCAGACGGTGGCTCCCGCTGGAATCCATTCCTTCACAGCGACATGTCACACACCTGAAGGGCTGTAATAAAAGACACCTCTGGCTCTTCTTGCCAGTCAGCACCTTACTTCTTCCTGGGTGACTGACTCAAAAATAGTTTCCAGTCGCTGTTACGAGTCTCCACAAGGAACTGAGAATGTCGCTGAAGGTAAAATATTCGGTTCTCCAGAAAGCAGGGAGGCAAAGTGAATTCTTTTCTGCTGCAGCACCATGTCTTATTTTATTCTCTCTGGTACAGCCAAGGGAAAGTGCCACCCCTGTCACACCCTGCCAGCACCCCGACCATGCCCACTCCCGCTAGAAATTTTAGGCATAGTCACGCCACAGAATCTTCCCTTATGCCTGACACTTCTTAATTCTCCACATCTAGAGATTTTACCTCAGGTGAATTTAAAATACATTTTCTGAGTTCAAGAGATAAGACCTACAGAAAATGCTAAGATAAAGTTGGTCGCATTGGGGCTCAGAGGAGGCCGCCCCCAAATATGCCTCAATGGCATATTGGTTATTTTGAATTAAAGTCACTTAAGAAGAGCCAATGCAAGAGGGCACGCTGACCCTCCTTTTTGTCTCCCTGAAAGCGGCAAATGAATCTCTCCTGTGAAAGGTGCCCTCCCTGCATCTGGCGGTGAAAGGAAACCCTTATCACCAGAGATAGGGAATTGTGGCCTACCAGCCTGTATAAGCAAACTCTGTTACTTCTTTAATTCACTACCCCAAGCCCATATTCTGCTTGGATTCTTCACTAATTGAGCACTCCAATCCTAAATCTCTTTGTCCTGTCAATCCCTCACAAAATTTGTGGTGTTTTTTGTCTAAAAAGCATGAAGCCTGCCTGCTTTGGCTACTTCTTAGGTCCCATTTCTATGAGACCTACCTGTACATGCATTAAAACGTGCTGCTTTTTCTCCTGTCAATCTGTCTTGTGTCAATTTTATTATTAGTCCAACAACAAGAATTCAAGAGGGGTAGGGGGACAAATTTTCCCTTCCTGACAGTCCTTACCCTTAAGGAACTGACCAGCTAGCATTTGACCTTAATTTATTTGTTTATTTTCCCACCTAAAAAGGATTGAGGTGGCTTACAGTAATTCAAATGCTACAATGAGGGAAAATAAAACTTAGAATAAGTTGGTGAAGCAATCAGGAAAGAAATGAGGACAAGAAGCATAAGGTGAAGCTAGAAATGAAGTTAGCACCCACATAGCAGGCTGTAATATCCTACACACTTGCTAGGTGTGATCCCCAATTTGACTGTAAGATTTCTAGCAGACAGGATACTTAGTCTAGCCAAAGAGACAAGCCAGGTCTCCAAGTAACTATGAAGATAAAAGGTGTGAGCTCTGGGGCCAGATCACCTGGATTCTAAATCCCAGCTCCCAGGTACATGATCTAAGGGAAATCACTCAATTTTTCTAAGATGCAGTTTATGTATAAACTGGGAATAATAGTACCTACCCCCCAGGGTTACGTGAGGAATCAAAGAATTTACGTCTGTAGGAATGTAAAGCACAGTAAGTGCTCCACAAGCATCGGCTAGTCCAAGACAGAATATGACAAATGTTTTGACAGAAGTTCAAGTTCATTACTATAATAACACAGAAGGAAAAGATTGATTTGGGCTGAGGATAGGAGAGGGACACAGATTGGGGATTACTTTGTCGTGGTGGCAGTAACCAAATGAAGTGGAAGAAAGGTTTTGGCTGGTTGATGGAAGGAAATGGGAAGAATTTAAGCACAAGGGCAAGTACAAGTGTTAAAACAGAAAAGGACAGCAGGTGCCCAGAAATCAAGTAGTTTTCTATCAACACTGTATTAATCAGGAAATTTGTGATAGCAAGTGATGGCAACCCAGTGCAAACCAGCTCAAGAAAACCAAAAGGTGGGCTATATTATTTCCTAACACTTGGAAGCTCAGGGGCAGCTTCAGAAACAATTGGACCTCTAGTAATATATTATCAGCATTCAGTTTCTCTCCTCTCAGCTTTCCTCTCCTCCATGTTGAATTCCTTCTCAGGAAGAAAAACGACCCAGAAGTCCCAGGTTTTCATCTACCCAATCTCAGGCCAGTGGAAATACCCATAGAGCCGTCTCTTAAGAGGTAAGTGAGGGGTTAGGGAGTATTTTAGAGAATGCTTCCGTTCTCCTTCTGGGCACCAGGTAGGATTCTACTTCCCCAGCCCACTTTGAAGTGAAAGGCGGCCATGAGACTGGCAATAGCCAAAGAAATACGAGTGGATGTGGCCTTTTCCACATTCAGGTGGGAGCTTTAAGAGGCAGCCATAACGCGTCCCCTCACCCTGATGATTAAGGTCCTCTCAGTCAAAAGGTGACTCTCTCAACGTGGGTCACTAAGGAGCAGAACTCCTGAGCTGACCTTCTGTGAACATGCAGCCAAAGTGAGAGACATATTTTTGCTGTATTAAGTCACTGAGTTTTGGAACTTGTTGGTGACCACAGAATAACTTAGCCTATACTGATACAGAAAGAAGCTCTAGTGGGATCTGTGCTGGGGTTCTCCAGAGAAACAGAACCAACAGTGTGTGTGGGGGGGGGGCGGAGAGACAGTGAGAGAGATCTTAAGGAATTGCTTCACATGATTAAGGAGACTGGCGAGTCCAAAATCTTCAGGGTGAGCCAGAGCCTGGAGACCCAGGAAAGCAATGGTGTAAAGTCCAAAGGCCATCTGCCCGCAGAACTCCTTCTTGCTGAACGGAGGTCAATTTTGTTTCATTAAGGCCTTCAACTGACTGGATGAAGTCCACCCACATTATGGAGGACTTTACTCAGAGTCCACTGATTTCAATGTCAACCATGTCCAAAAAACACCCTCACAGAAATATCCAAAATAACGTTTGACCAAATATCTGGGTACCATGGCCCAGCCAAGTTAACACATAAGAGCATCCCCATGATTCTCTCTAGGTTAGAGAAAAAGCTTGTTAATCCACTTCCAGCGTTGGTTCACTTCACAACTGAGGTGTCAGATTCTGTTTTGTCTCATCCTGGTTCAAGTCTCTGTGCCTCCCTCGAGCCATGTTTCCTAAAAAATCCCTGGTCTCCTTCAATATTCTCTTTTCTTCCACAGATCCAGGTATCAGTACCACATGGCCTACCACAAAATGCAGGGCAAGAAAGAGTGACTTGAACCCTGGGGCCAGATATATTAGCGCAATTCCCCAGGATCTGGCTACCCTGATCCTATGTGACAAAGTTTCCTTTAAACTATGACTCACTGGCAGGTTTGGTTCTTCAGAGCTCCTCATAAGCCCATGAATCACCTTTTTATCCCTTTTCATTATCTAACAGAGGCAAATTATCTAACATCAGCACCTCTGTGGCTTTACCCAGGAAATAGCCTCAAGCTGTTTGTAAAAATGAACTGGCATTAGGCGTGGGTCAGGTGCATAAGATACAGATAGGCTGGCAGCAAGAGAGTTGTCAGTACTTCCTGCCCAGAAGGGAAAACCCTAACCAAAATTATAAGGTAAGGCAACATTGCCTTCGCTTGCCCAAAGCCTCAGCTTCTTGAGCATCTCCCTTCTGCAGGCACTATCTCCCTCACCTCTGCTGCTCTCTGTTTTGACAAGTCAAAAACCCCACCTAGGAAACCCTCTTGTTGTCTTTCAATGCACCCACTCATCACCTCAGTGCCCTTTTTCCACAGGGCTAGCAAAGAAGAGTGTGCTTTGACCAATTCATTCACACCACAGTACTAATTACTGATAAGAACTTGACTGTACAGACAGAACGACAAACACTGTATGATATCCCTTATATGTGGAATCTAAATAATACAACAAACTAGTGAATATAACAAAAAAAGAAGCAGACTCACAGAGACAGAGAACAAACTAGTGGTCACCAGTTGGGAGAAGGAAGGAGGGAGGGGCAATATAGGGGTAGGGGTTTAAGAGGTACAAAATTTTCAGGTGTAAAATAAGCTACAGGCATATATACTACAACACTGGAATATAGCTAATATTTTTTTAACTATGAATGAAGTATAACCTTTAAAAATTAGGAATCGGGACTTCCCTGGTGGTCCAGTGGGTAAGACTCCGTGCTCCCAATGCAGAGGGCCTGGGTTCGATCCCTGGTCGGGGAACTAGATCCCACATGCATGCTGCAACTAAGATCCTGCATGCAGCAACAAAGATCCAAGTGCCACAACTAAGACCCAGTGCAGTCAAAATAATTAATTAATTAATTAATTAATAAAAATAAAAATAGTGAATCACTATATTGTACACCTATAACATAATATTGTACAGCAACTATACTTCAATTGAAAAATTAAATTAAAATAAGAATACTGCTCAAGAAAAGTTTAAAGAGCTTGACTATAAACTTTCTCAAAGGCATTTGAAAGTTAAAAGAGGGTTCTTTCACGTATCAATCCCTGTTAAACTAAGCTCAAAATTGTGATTCACTTTTCATTCCCCTCTGAGTAGTTCCCCTGTCACTATTAACAAAGCCCTGCATACTCCATGACTTTCTAGGCCAAAACTTAACCATCCAACACAGATGCATGAATATAGCTTTGTGCTTTTAGACAATTACCACTTGAGAGAACCTGACCTTTCCCCCCACTCTTCCACACAGCCTGTGTCTTCATGCTAAAAAACAATGGGACGGGGCTTCCCTGGTGGCGCAGTGGTTGAGAGTCCGCCTGCCAATGCAGGGGACACGGGTTCATGCCCCAGTCCGGGAAGATCCCACATGCCGTGGAGCGGCTGGGCCCGTGAGCCATGGCCGCTGAGCCTGCACGTCTGGAGCCTGTGCTCCGCAACGGGAGAGGCCACAACAGTGAGAGGCCCGCGTACCGCAAAAAAAAAACAAAAACAAAAACTTAACCATCCAACACAGATGCATGAATACTGCTTTGTGCTTTTAGACAAATACCACTTGAGAGAACCTGACCTTCCCCCCCACTCTTCCACACAGCCTGTGTCTTCATGCGAAAAAACAATGGGATGTCCTCCTACACCATCATCTGCTCCTCCCTACCCTTGAGGGGTGGAGTGGGCCTGGAAACAGAGAAATCGCAATACCTTATGGTAAAGACAATAAAAGTGATGGGAATGAAGCACTGGTAGCAGAGACAGGATCACTAACTCGACCCAAATGGCACTGTCCCCTCAAAAGTCTTACATTTACATTATTATTATTACTATTACTATTATGATGATGATGATGATTGTTAGCTGTGCTGCGTGGCTTGCGGGATCTTAGTTCCCCAACCAGGGATTGAACCCACACATCCTCCTCAGTGAAAGCGCAGGGTCCTAACCACTGGACCACCAGGGAAATCCCTTGCATTTATTTTAAATGCAAAATGTCCAAATTATTACCGTTCAAAAAAGAAGTAGTTCAACAAGAATCCCGGCTGCCATATTGCACCAATCCAAGGGACATCATCCACAATTATCCAAGTGAATGGTACCTCTGGAGTTGTGCCAAAGAGCAATGCCGCCAGAAGGATACAGCACAGTTAACAGTAGGCTCTTTCATAACCTCGCAACCAGTTCTACCCATCCTACTGGACAAGTAAACCTGTTCTGGGAAGTTAATGGAGATCATTCTGGACTTGAAAAGCTTTGATAGATTTCTATGAGTGAAAAACTAACCAAGAGTGGACATGAAGCTTCCATACAGGCCCTAGTCAAGGAGGAGGGAAGTACTCCCTGACATGGCTCAACTTTGGATACCCTTAGTACCTACTATGAATCATATCCAGCTCAGTAAAGGAACTGTTTGGCTCTATGACATCTGTCCCTTAAGGTTAACCAATATCCTGGGACAAAGGTTTTGGTTGGAAAACTTAAAACTATTTCCATGTGATTCACCATCTATTTCCTAGAAGTTTCTACAATTCTTTTTTACATCCCCAATTTCTCAGCAATTGTTTTAAATTCATTGTTTTCCCTAGCAAAAGAGTTTTACACCCAGCTTTCCAGTTTGTGTTCATGGCACCATTTTCATAATGTATCCAGCCATACTAGCCAAGCCTTCGGCTCCACCTTTCCCCCATCAACTTATCAAGTCTGTTGATTCTATCTCTGCAAGTTCACTATCACCTGTCTCCACTTCCACACCTCTAGGCATCACCTCTCTCTTACCTAGACTGCAAACTCTCCCTTCTCCAATCCTTTCAAAACAGTTTCTTTCTTACAGTGAAACCTCAACTCTGCTCTGTTCAAATACCCTCAATGACAATTAAGTACAACTCCTCGTTCTGGCACAAAGAATCTCTACAACATGGCATCAGTTGTCTTATCATTCATCATCCCTTTCAGCCACTGTTTTGCAAAATATGGTCCATGGCCTATTGATGAGTCCCAAAGATATCCCAGGGGACTATGAACTGATCCAAAAATCTCAAGAGCTAATTTTGATTAATTCCACAGATGACTGTTTTACCTATGACTTAACATTTTTACAGGAATCCACTAAGTAGGTAAGAGGACCCAAATAAGCTATAACTAACACCACTGGAGAGTTTCTCAAGGACTCTAATTCAGTATTCCATAAATTCCTTGGCTGCCATACAACACTGAAAAGCAACTACACGTGCATACATGTGGATAAATGGAATCCCCACGAATACGTCTGGGTGGGATGAGTGGACTATGAGGTAAGTTGCTAAATGGTTCCCAATTTTTTTTAAAGTGTTAAGAAACACTGTTCTAGGAATAGTCTAAATTCTAATCAAACTAATATACTATTCTCTAAACAAGTCTGTGCTTTCCTGACTCTCCGCCTTTGCTAACTCACTTCTCTCTGCTTAGCATACCCTTCCCATATCTGACTGTGTAAATATACCTCCTTCTGTATATTTCATTTCAGAACTCCTATTTCACAAACTCCCAACCCCATCAGATTGAAGCTAAAGTCTCTCTTAAACCCCAGGTGGTGCTTGCAAAGCTCCTATTAAACAACTCACCCTATCATGCGTTACCATTAGGCATCTCTTTATAATAACTCTTCTACTAGAACGCAGTCTCCTGTGCTTAATATATTTGTATCAACAAGCACCTAGCACAATGCCTCACACACACTGACCACGCCATGTTTTCTCACATACACAGACATACACACAGACACACACAAAGACACACACACACAGCACTAGTCACAAAGATAAAATCTACAATGAGTTTTCCTCAGGGTAATGAAATAGTTTTATATAGTTGAAGAATTTTGCAATATAAATGGAACTGTGGAACTGTTCAACCCCCAAAGGTAGTTATCACATATATAATTCCATTATAAAATGAGCAGTGGACAGGATGAAACATTTCAGGAAGGAAATGGCAAAGATGACCAAGCCTGGGGCCTACTGAGAATTATAGTACCAAAAAACTTTTATTTCATTTTCCTGAATCTGAAAACTTCTCTCCACAGTTGATCCTCTGCAGCTACCCAGAAGCAACCCCTCTGCCATCCTTTTCTCTCTCTCTCTCTCTCTCTCTCTCTCTCTCTCTCTCTCTCTCACACACACACACACACACACACACACAAGTTGCTGCATGGCCAGTTTAGGGAGTTCGCTAAATGTTTTTCTCATTATTTGCCTATGCCTTTAAAATGTCTTACAGAATTAAACCACAAAAAATTACACTTTCCTAACGGGCCACCACCTAAAACTGTATTCCAAGTTCTAGAAGGCAGCTGGGGCATAATAAAAAGATAACTGACCATGGAATCTCGTTACCAGGGTTTCAAGTTCCAACCCTGCCCCCTTCTAGCTGCCTACCTTGGAAAGGTCATCCTCTCTGAATCTCAGTGTCCTCATCCTTAAAATGGGGATAAAAAGAAATCACTATATGCTTCAGAGGGTTTTTCTAAGAATTCAACGCAATAAATGGATATGGGTTATCTATCTCAGTGATCAGGTGTGCAGGAATTATTTCTCCTCTATTACTTAAGAGAAGTTAACCATTTCATCTGATTTTCATACAAGTGCAAAATATGTCTAGTTTTAGTTTGTAATGTGACTTCAGACCTTCTGCAAGGCAGCATGGCTGAGAGCCTGGACTACAAACTTGATCAGTGAGCAGAAGAAAAACAGGCAGGGAAGGGGAAAAAAAGAAAAAAAAAAACACAATTTCTCGATGTTTTTCAAACACCTTCGAGTGTACGAGGACACATTTCCAGTCCTGAGAGTCCAGGCATAGCTGCCCCAGTTACTCGTTCGTCTGTCACATGCACGGGGGTGACGAGGTTCCGGCTGACAGCAGAGTCCCCCCTGCATTCACAGCCACCTTACATAAGCTTCTGCTCGCAGGGAATTCAGCCCCCGTCTCCTGGAAAGCAGTCAAAGAACTCCCAAGGCATTTCTGCCAGCATCGCTGCTCTTCCCCACCAAGGAGCAATGAGGAGTGAAATGGCCAACGTTTCCCACCTCAAGAGCCAGTGCAGCTATAGCAACTACTAAACAGGCCTGGCCAGTTCCCCAGGCTGTAAGTACTTCAGGGTTGGTGGCCTGGCTCTGTGCTGCAGAATGTGATGCCAATGTAGATGCAGTCCTGAATGAGCCGATTATTTTCTCCCAAAGAGGAAGGGATTGGTCTAAGGGGATGGATGCTGCACGCCTAATATCCTCCAGTCATCTAGCAAACAAAATTTGGGTGGGGAGGTAGGAGCCATTCATTCATTTATTCATTTGTTCATTCACTCATTCATTCCACAAATATTTACTAAGCCCTGACTCTGTGCTGTGTATTATTTCAGGCAGTGGAAACAAAATGGACAAGAACTCTGCAGGGTTCTCTTTCTAGCGTGGGGTGTAAGATGGGAGTGTGCTGGGAGAGAGGAGGGAGACGAATCAATGAAGGAATAAAATGAGGTAATTCCAGACAATGAGAAGGGTTATTAAAAATGACAGAGTAATAGGATAGAGACTGCAGAGTGGATGGGGGAACGGTTTTAGTTTCAGGGTAAAGGAAAGCCTCTCTGAAGAGGGGACATCTGAGCTCAGCAGCAGCAGGGTTCAACTGTTCTAATTTCTTTCCTTTTTTTTTTTTCGGCCACACCACGCACGTAGCTTGCGGGATCTTAGCTCCCCAACCAGGGATCAAACCTGGGCTCCAGCAGTGAAAGCACCAAGCCCTAACCACTGGACCACCAGGGAATTCCCTCAACTGTGCTAATTTCAAGGGGAAGAGCATTCTGGACAGAATGAGGGACATGCCCCTGTGAGAAACCCCACCCCTTCCATTTGAAGGGTATGTTTCACTCAGAGTGCTTCCATGATGGAGTTTCCATACGCAGCCCATCAATACATGAGGAATCATCATGCCAAAGGAGGTTACTCCTCTAAGCCTCTGGAACCAGAAGCACTTCTGCAATAGATCAACTGATCTGGAGCTTCATTTTCCTCTTCAACATGGGATGTACCTTTATCTTTCATTCTCTTTTCACAGAAAAAGCATCTCAGAGAGAGAAAATAGGGTATGTGTGTATATATGTATGTGTTTTATACATACATGTGTGTATGTATATATACAAATACCCAAACATTTAGATCCAGCTTCTAGGCATGTCTGTAAAAGAGTTTGGGATGGCCCACAGAAATTGTATGTGAGGGAACCCAGAGGAAAAAACTTGGGCAAATGGAGTATGGTGTCTGTTGATGATCTTGATACCCTTGACCCCATCCACTACCTCATACCCATCCCAGGCTTGGACAAAGATTTGTGTCTGAGCAGCCTGGAGCAGGCAGAAGCTGGAGGAGGGGTTTTAAGAAGTACATGGAGCTGATTTAGGGATCAGGCAATATGCAGCTTAGCAAGGGAACAGGACATCGTTGGCAGAGCACACGATCCTACTTATGTACACTGAGGATTTGCACCTTTCAGAGCTCAGTAGAAAGCTGTTCTTCAGGGGTGTCTGTTTCATGAGAGCCCCCCAACCCCCTGCTGGAATGTCCCTAAGGCTAGGGCCTCTGGGTGTTAGCATATTGCCTGGAATGTAATAGATTCACGTTTGTTGAATTTGCTCCAAGACGGACATCAGTGAGGAATGTGAAGACAAGAGCACACATGAGGGGATTATTTACAAGCACATCAGGTACTTCTTTGTACACCCAGAAATACACAGGGGCAAATGATGCAAGTTAGGAGGGTGACAAGAGGCAACACAAGGTAGGCAGTTACCACTAACTGGCTCCCCTTGAACCACAGCTGAAGCAGCCTATAGATGTAAACAGTCCAAGTTAAGGTGGCGTTTTTGGTGCTTGGGAAGGCCATCTCGATCTCTACAGTCAAATTATTAGATCACTTGAAATTGTAAGGAAATCATTCTGCTTGAGTATATACTTACATTGCCACCAACTAGACACTGTATTCAAAACCAAAACCAGGCTAAGAACCTGGCTCTGTCTACCCTAATTTCCTCAATAGTTGCTGCTAGGCTCACCACCCTACTAGGAAATTCAGGTGATATTAACATTCATGTTTTACTCAACAATTCTGATGCCTTGAGCTGTAGCTCTGTGGTCCCTGCTGAGAAGCCAAAGCTTTTTTCTTCTTTTGGACAAAGCAAATTCACTACTGCTTATGGCTTTGCATAGGCAGTCTGGTAGGATGTACTTAGGTGATCTTCTGGAGGAATTTTGACCTTGATCACTGTGAGGAACCAACAATTTTCCTTCCATCTAGAGTATGATTTTCTTCTTAATTTACCGTCAACCCTCTAAGTGCTTAACCAGACAAAGATGAGCCCTCCTGAGGTCCAAGTACAAACACATTTGCTGGAAGACCAAATGTATGGCAACTTCAACTGGGAGTGCTCACCCAGGACTTTAAAGTCATTAACTTTTAGAAGACATTGTTATATTAATCATATAAGCTTTAGGCATAGAGCAGGGCATACAGGCCCTCACTGAGAAAGGAAGACGCAAACATTCAGTACTTCCATTGATGATGAGATCCCTTGATCAACCAATGAAGACAGTGCCCAGGCTTCCCTGGTGGCGCAGAGGTTGAGAATCTGCCTGCTAATGCAGGGGACACGGGTTCGAGCCCTGGTCTGGGAGGATCCCACATGCCACAGAGCAACTAGGCCTGTGAGCCACAACTACTGAGCCTGCGCGTCTGGAGCTTGCGCTCCGCAACAAGAGAGGTCGCGATAGTGAGAGGCCCGCGCACCGTGATGAAGAGTGGCCCCCGCTTGCCACAACTAGGGAAAGCCCTCGCATAGAAACGAAGACCAACACAGCAAAAATAAATAAATAAACTCCTACCCCCAACGTCTAAAAAAAAAAAAGACAGTGCCCACTTGTGCTGTCTCTCCGTCTCATGTACACTTACACAATTCATTTTAATAAAATGGTGTGAACAGTATGATCTTCTCTCCATATTCAAATTCTGGCTCCACCACTGGTTGTCTATTTGGCCAAGTTTCTTGACTTCACCCAGCCTCAGTTTCTTCACCAGAAAATGAGCATAACAATGCCTGCCTACCAGAGTGGGTGAATGGATCATTAAATGAGACAATGTAAAACCCTTAGCAGTGTCTGGCATTCAGTAAGGACTCCATAAATGTCAGCAAATTAAGAGGGACCTAACAGAACCCCATAAAATTCCTTCCCATAACCTGAGTAAAGATGAATTGGGCAGCTGGTGATATGCCAAGTATAAACATCTGGTAATTCCAAGAAATAGTTAAATGGGGTTTGTGGATGAGAGTCGGAGACAGTGCTGCACTGGTTTTCACTATGGAGATGACCTCACAAGAGCCATAGGCTGAGGAGTCTGAGGATATATAAGCCCACCCAGCAGGTACCAGTTAAGCTGAGCCCAGTGAGAGCATCCACAAGTACTCATGCTAGTCCTACAGCAGTTTTCTCCTGTGACCCTGCCCAGTTACGAAAAAAGGACTAAGAACCTGCCCTGTCCTCAAGACCTCCTCCAGGAAGATTTCTGATGCCCCTCTCCTCAAAGACATGGCCACCTCCCCCCTGGTCATCCCCGTTCCTGGTATCTCTAGCTCACAGTCAACACAGAGTGGAGGGTAGTGGTTACAGCCATCAGCTCTGGAGACGGGACACCCAGCTCCAGTCCCAGATGTGCTGCCTTCTAGCTGAGGGACCTAACTTTCCTGTACCTTGACTCCTCATCTATCCGTAACAAAGAGAGAATGCCTAGTATTTACTTCCTACGGTGCTGTAAGGATTAAAAAAGATCAAGAATAGGGCTTCCCTGGTGGCGCAGTGGTTGAGAGTCTGCCTGCCAATGCAGGGGACACGGGTTCGTGCCCTGGTCCGGGAAGATCCCACATGCTGCGGAGCGGCTGGGCCCATGAGCCATGGCCGCTGAGCCTGTGCGTCCGGAGGCTGTGCTCCGCAACGGGAGAGGCCACAACAGTGAGAGGCCCGTGTACTGCAAAAAAAAAAAGATCAGGAATAGAAAGCCCTTAACTTTCTACTGAAATGAGCAACAATCACCCTGGTTATCGCTTGTTGAATCTGGCCAGGGCCAGAGTGCAGGGGAAGGGGCCAGGGTTCACCCACCCTTAGCAGCCAAAGTGGTCAGTATGAACAGACAAAGCCCGACCTTCAAAAGCACTCTTCTGGCAGGCTTCAGCAAGACAAACAGGGAAAGGCCCCTGTGCCTGCCAAAATTTTGCCCGGTAAATAATTGATGTCCCGCTGTGTGTTCTTTTATAAAGAAATGCCTTTGAAGTTTGCCCTTGCCCTTGCCACAGAGATTCTGGGGGAGAGAGGCCAGGAGGATGTAAGGAAGGAGCCACAGAAGAGGAATGGGCAGTGTGTGATCCAGAAGATGGAAAAACTGAAGCCATTTTTGGTATTTGTTCAGGTTTGAAATCATTAATTGTAACTTTTAATCAAGCAAGGATTCCTAGCAGCCAAGCACCAAAAAGGGAAGATGGGGAAAAACACAAAAGCAATTCTTAGTAACAGCTGTGGGTACTAGACCAACAGCTCCCTTCTGGGGAGGTGACAGCTGGTGAAGACATTCAGCAGCAGACAGGAGTTTACCTGGGCAAGTCAGCCAGCCCAGGGACTAATTCTGAAAATACGATTACAATGGATTAGTAATCTTGTCAATCAGAGCCACATGCCAGGAAGCATCTGGCAGTGGATGAAAATGCCATAGGACAGAGAATTTCGTGTTGTGGGTATTTTTTGCGGGGTGCAGGGGTACAAAACGTTGCTCCCCAGGAGGGAGGGCCTTAGGGTCCAGGGGATGAGAAAGGGCAGAGGAGGCCTCTGGCTTGGAGCAGGCAGGATACATGACCAGACAGCCCCAGTGTGTCTGAACTGGAAATTCTGGATGGCGTCCTCTTACTGCCACCCATGAGAACCGGCCCAAAGCTTGCTACCTGTTTTGCATAAGCCTGAAAGGCAAGTAGTACTGTCTTCCTGCAACAGTCAAGGAAAGGTAAATAGAGGTTAAGAAATGATATGGGTAGAAATACTAACCACTGCTACCTTTCCCTGAACACATAGAAAGGTGTCTTGCCAGGTGCCCAGCAGTTTCTTCTTCATCTCATTTAATACTTACAAAACCCTATGAGGTAAGTACTATTTCTCTACGAAATAACCAGAAGCTCACAGATGTTGTGACTTGGCCCATGTCATATCACAAGAAACATAGAGCATCTGAACTCCAGGGCTTATTCTCATAATTGCCAGCTTCTACTGCCTCTTGTAAAAGGGAACCCAAAACCAAAGCTCTTCAGTCTTCCTTTCCTGCAATTATAGAAGCATCCTCCATGTCACAATGACAACCAAGAAAAAAGGGAGGCAGCGGAGTCTAGACGTCAAGACACTGAACTGGGCATCAGAAGACCTAAGTTTCTCAACACAACTACAAGCTACCTTTAATGGAGTATTTGCCACGCCTCTCGGTGTATTAAATGTTTTGGTTACTTTTGGTATTTAATCTTCAAAGTAAAGATACAAAGGAAGTTATCATTCTATTTTATAGATGAGAAAATGGAATCTTAGAAAAGTTGAGCAACTGTACATATGCTATAGAGGTGGTAAGAGTGAGAAAGAAATTCCAGACCAGGTTGTTCTGATCCCCAGGCTTGGCTTCTTATGACCACTCTCTGTGTGAGAGGCATGTGTGTATTTTAAATCCTCATCAACCTTCGCCATGACCCTGTCTGCGAAGCACTGGGCTAGAGACTGATCCATCTGTACTTTGCTTTCCCCTTCCGAAAACAAGGACAGCATTTGTCACGTCATTGCACTGAGTCATCACCAGCAAAAGTGACCTGGGGTGGCAGGAGATAAAATTCTGTCCAGATTTGCAGAATTATTATTAGCAAGGAAAATTCTAGAGTGACCTAAATTTCATTCATATTGCTCAATGCTCAAAGAACAGAGTAAAGAAAACAGATCTGCTTTCCAGCTTAGGAAATGAAGAAATGAAGGCATGCTCAGCTAAATTTACAAAAAAAAAAAAAAAAGAATGTTTTACAATGTACACTGTATGCTGTCATCATTATGAACAAAAAAGAAAAAATGGGGCTTCCCTGGTGGTGCAGTGGTTGAGGGTCCGCCTGCCGATGCAGGGGACACGGGTTCATGCCCCGGTCCAGGAAGATCCCACATGCCGCAGAGAGGCTGGGCCCATGAGCCGTGGCCGCTGAGCCTGTGCGTCCAGAGCCTGTGCTCTGCAGCGGGAGAGGCCACAACAGTGAGAGGCCCGCGTATCGCAAAAAAAAAAAAAAAAAAAAAAGAAAAAATGAAAGATGTTTTTGTAACACTGTGATGGCAAAAAAAATTAAAAAAAATGAACACATCAATGGCATGGGGATTAGGTAGTGAAGCACTTGCTCTCCACTACTGTTTTTATTTAGATGGTTTACAGTTTTCCACCTCTCATCTGTGAGTGAGGGCTCTATTTCTACCTCACATTTTGTTCCCTTCCACATCCCCAGCTTCGAGCAGATACTCAGCCCAGCATTGTTTTATGGGTTCCCTCTAGCTAATCCTAGTGGTGTCAGAGATAAACTGAAGGATCGCTTCACTTCCTTTTAAGGCTTACCATTCCACAGTCCTGGGAGAAATGGATATAAGTGATGGAGAGGAGGCATTTACTCCTCCAACTCGTATTTCCTCTCACTGACCTGAAAGAAACAAACCTCTAAAAAAATTTTTTTAATTAAAACAAAATGCTGTGTGCACACCAGCCTTTCGCGGGGATGGATGACAATGTCAGAGACCCGACGAGTAGCATAAGCTACCGTAAGAAAGGATTCATACATGAAGTACACCAAAGAATAGGAGCACATTCCTGCAACGTTGACAGATTCCCCCATTTCAACGATACCACCCGCCAGGGCACTGCAAACAGCCAAGACTGAAGGAAAATTCCTATAAAGGGGGCTGAGGAATGCATAACCAGTGCTGTGAGTGATAAGCATGTGAATCCCGGGAACTAGAGGTGCAGTCTCTTGACAAACTCTGAAGAAGCAGGAATACGTCCATCTCTCAAATACAGCCTTGAGCATCAGTGTCTTCACAGCGAATAGCGGCTGGTTGGCCTTGAATATATGATTCACATTATAAGCCTCACTATTTCTGTACCTCCTCCTAAGCCTGCAGAGTAAAACCACAGTGTTTCAGGGGTGGGAAGGGGAAAAAGAAAATCCTGAAGAGAGCTGAATCATCCTTTTGAAACATGCTGGTCACTCCTTATTCAGACAGTACATTAAAAAATGAGTGCATTTTAAGAGAAAACCCTCTTCCAGGTTGGAGGAGATGAAAACCACATTGTACTTTTAGGTCAAAGGAAACTACTTCTGAGTTTTCCCAGTGGTGCTTATGTTATCAAGCCCAAGTTCACTCTGCTTACTGCATGACAGGCCAATGAATCAGGAGACGAGGTGTTGAGGCAAAGGAATACGACTCTATGGAAGCCGGCAGACCGAGAAGTGGAAGACTAATGTCTCTGAAAAACCATCTTATGGGGTTTGGATGCCAGTTTCTTTTATAGAAAAGAGAGAGGGAGGAGATGAGGCAGTAAAGTAAAAAGGCCATACGATTTGCAAATGTCCCCTGGAATGGCCAGCCTCAGGGAGGGGATGTGTTCATTTCTTCTTTCTTGCAGCCATCCACAGGTGGACAGGGTCAGGATGTTTCCCTGAACAAAGGCACTTTGGTTTAACATTCAGGCAGAGGGGCAGGGTTCCCTGAGGCAGGCCATTGCGTGTAGACAGTATCCTTTTAGTGAACAAAAGCAATGGAAAGCGAAGGTTAAAGTAAGAAAACAGATGCAACATGGAGCCCGATTTGGCTCTTCCCTGGTACACTTACAGTACTTGATAGTTCCCTCCAGGAGGTCTCATGCCTCTCTCCACACAATGCCTTTAAGGGTCTGCCTAACAGCATCCCCACCCACTAGCCTAGGATGTTCCCCTCATTGTTCTCACAATGGGCAAGCCATCCCCTTCCTCATCGCCCGAGCATGCCAGGTTCAGCCAGGCCATCAGGCCTCTATTCAGGCCATTAGCATCCCCTGGACTCCTCTCTCCAATCCAGGCAAATCTCAGGTCTCCCTCAAAACTGTATCAAGTGCTTCCTCCCCCAAGAAGCCTTTCCCAAATATCTCAATCTACACACTCTCTTTGTTCTCAAGTTATTCTTTAGGCCCTGAATCTAATGGTGGGCTCCCCTCTGAAAACGGTTCCCTATGTCCATGTATTTGATCAATCCAAGAAATAAGAAAATCAGTAATTACTGAACACTTAATACATTTTGAGGCATTCAGCTAAACCCTTTATAAACACTTATCATATTTAATCCTCGAAACTGAGCCCTGTGGTAGCACCTACTATTATCCCCATGTTACAGATGAGGGAAACTGAGGCACATTAAAGTTCAATGTCTTGCTCAGTATCACACCACCAGGCATGAGTCCAGGTCTATCTGACTCCAGATCCTGCAACCTTAACCCTCAAAGGAACCAGAGCCTAAGAATCTCCCAGATCTCACAGAACCTTTGCTGATGTGCATTTTATTCATTTTTATTGAGAGAAATTGTAGTATGACCAAAATTTGACTTACAACTTCTCAATGTTATTCACTTACCAAACATTTTGAACATTTTTCATGTGCCAAGCACTGTGCTAGGGGCTATGGATTAGATTATGAACAGACACAGCCCCTGTCCTTAAGGAGCTCAGAGTCACAGAGCAGGGGCTCTGTAATTATTGGAATTGAATTACCACAAACACAAGCCAGTGACTGGTAGCCTCAACCAAGTACGTATGCAGTGGTCACTGAGCTCAAAGACACATTAAGTTGTGGCAAGAACACAGGACTGATACATAAGAGGCCTGGGGTTTCCCCAGACTGCCAATAATTTGCTATGTGACATCTAGCAAGCAATATTTCATCTATCTGTTCATATATAAAATTGAGAACCTGGGCCACATCTGGGAATTCACAACTTGGCCTATCATCAGAATTACCTGTTCAGTGATTTTTATGCTACTGCCAAACATGTACCTGGGTGAATGTGAAATGGAGCAGGACCCTGCGGGGCTCTCCCAGGTAAAAATCATTTCTGTGTCCCCCATTTCTTGTTTGTAGGAAATAGGATTCATTCAGCCTCCTTAACCTTCCAAGAGTTCCAAGTACAGATTCAAACAGTTGCTTGTCAGGGAAGGAAGGGAATGCAGAAACAAAGGAGGAACAATCAAGGAACAATAGTGCAGCTGTGGGGCAGGGTCCTGGTTCCTCCTCAAGAATATGCATAACAATACCTTTGAGTTTTCTGTAGGAACTAAGGCTCCTACCCAGGTGGAAGATGGCAACTTCAGGCTGAGCACAAGATTCCTGGAGCACTGCCCTGTGATCTCACCACCAACCAATTGGAACAAGTCTGCACACAGTGGAAGATATGGAAGACTCTGACCCGCTCCCCAAATGATTCTCCCTTTAAAAATTTCCATGGTCAAGCAGAAGTTTTTGTTTTTGTTTTTTTTAGAGATTTTACTTATTTTTTAAATTTATTTTATTTTATTTATTTAATTTTGGCTGTGTTGGGTCTTCGTTGCTGCACACGGGCTTTCTCTAATTGTGGCGAGCAGGGCTACTTTTCGTTGCAGTATGCGGGCTTCTCATTGCGGTGGCTTCTCTTGTTGCAGAGCACCGGCTCTAGACACATGGACTTTTGGTAGTTGCAGCACGTGGGCTCAGTAGTTGTGGCACATGGGCTTAGTTGCTCCACAGCATGTGGGATCTTCCCAGACCAGGGCTTGAACCTGTGTCCCCTGCATTGGCAGGCAGATTCATAACCACTGCGCCACCAGGGAAGCCCCGGTCAAGCAGAATTTTGGAGTTGGTTTTTGGACATGAGTCCACCATCTACCCAGGTGCTGGCCTCCTGAATAAAGCAAGCTTTCCCTTCCTACCAGCACTTGTATCTCAAGTATTGGCTTTCAAGCAGTGAGCAGCCTAATCTGAGTTTGGTAACAAATGCATTAGGGAATGAATGATTGACTTGGCTGATCTGTTATGAGATTTGGAACAACCAAGACAGAAGAGGGCTCTCCTCAACTACTACCATTAAAGGTATAGAGTTGATCCTCATTATTTGTGAATTCTGTACTTGTGAATTTGCCTACTCACTAAAATCTTGTAACCCCCAAAATCAACATTCATGGTGCTTTTGCAGTCATTCACAGACATGCTCAGAGTGGCCAGAAAAATTTAGTTGCCCAAGATACATGTCCAACATGAGGTTAAACAAGGAGACACTCCACTTTCTTGGTTCAGCTCTCAAACTGCAGGTAAGTGTCCTTCCTGCAGTCTACTTAGTGCCACATTGTTTGCATTTTTGTGCTTTTTGTTGACGATTCCACTGTTTAAAATAGACCCCAGGTCTAGTGCTGAAGTGCTGTTTAGTGTCCCTAAGCACAAGGCTGATGTTCCCTACAGATAAAATGTGTGTTAGATAAGTTTCATTAACGTATGGATTGCAGTGCTGTTGGCCATGAGTTCAATGCTAATGAATCAACATGAAAAAAGGCATCTTGAAGCAAGGACACATATGAAACAAGGTTAATGCTGATGAGTTGACAAAAATGTTGTGACTCGAAACTCACAGGAACCTAAGCCCCTTATCTCCCCTAGGAGCAATGGTTCAGTATTCACCAATTTGGTGTCCACAGAAACTTCATAGAACATAACTATTCCAGTAATGAGAATGAACAGTATTTCCTGTGACCATGCAATAAAAGAAGTCTTCATAGAGGTCTCCAAACCAGTTCTCAGGGAGTTAGTTGTGATATTATAGGTGTAATCATTAAAATAATCTGAGATAATGGAGAGAGAGATAGTACTGATAACACACTGAATGTTTTTTGAACTATGACAGGGGGACAAAGTCATCTCTAAAGACTGAGGCTAAGGATGGAATGGAAGATTATTGCTTTTCAATATAAACCATTATGCAGTATTGGATTTTTTTAAACCATAGTTTGGTTAAACCATCACTATTAATTTACAGGGCTAAAAATAGGGGGAAAATTAATTCATTAATTAAATCTCTATACAGCCTTGCTCTTCCAGTTCCAAGAAACACAAATTATTTTCTTCCTGATAAACAGACACTGTTCACTTCCCCTCAGTTTCTTGATCTATAAAATGGGAAAGATAATAGTACTTCTCTTATGGTTCTTAATGGACTCAATGAAGTAATGTATATGAAGGACTTAGCACCATGCTACTAGAATATAAGCCATAGCTATGAAGGCACAATGTAAGCTGGAACAGGATGGGGTAGGAGAACCATTGTCTCTGGAGGTTTCATCCTGGGCAGAACCTCTCAGGTCATGGAAGTATATTTCCAGCTGACCCCATCTGCCTCCTCCTCATTGCAGCCCTTTGGTTTTCTGAGGCTCATATTGGGATCAATAAACTGTTATCAGAAGGCAACGTTTAAGAGCATGAGATTTGGAGTCACACAGATTTTGGTTTGTGTTCTGACTCAAACATTTACTAGCTGTGTGATCTGCTGCAAGTTAGTCAACCTCTCTGAGCCTCAGTGTCCTTAACCCCTCTGAGCCTCAGTGTCCTCTCCTGGAATATAAAGATAGGATCTGCCTTGAAAATCCCATTTACTCTTCAAAGGAGTTTATTACTCAAGCTCCTCTGAGAAGCAGATGACAACTCATAATTAAATGAGTAAGGAATTTATTCAGATGGAGAATATTGCTCAATGGGCAAAGAGTTTCTGTTTTGGGTGATAGAAAAAATTGGAAATAGCCAGTGGTGATGGTTGTACAACATTGTGAATATAACTAATGCCACTGAATTGTGCACTTTTAAAACATTTAAATGGCAAAATTTATGTTATACTATGTATTTTATCACAATTTGTAAGAAATGAGCTTATTAGAGTAAACACGTGTGAGACAAAATAGAGAGGGATTTAGGAGAGGCTGGGAGAACCATCAAACTGGGATGCAGGTATGACCCCAAGTGAAGAAAAGTAAGGAAGGAAGGTTGGGTGGAAGGGTTGTAGACCACAGTGTACTTCGAAGAAAAGTTCAGCAAAGCTATCTGGGGTCCACTGTCTCCCAGTTATGGGCCTCCTAAGTACCCCTGCAACTCCTAAGCTGGTCGGGAGCAGCCCATGGGAAGCATGTAGTTAGCAGGAAGTCACTGATGGATTTCAGAGCATGGCAGCTGGGACCATTGGTCAATTATGTCCTCGGTAGCTAGATATCTGAGAGGCACATTCGCATGGCTGGATTCCCACAGGGATCCTACAGGTTAAGGCACTTATCATGCAAAGATAGTAGAGGGTAAAAGTAGTTGTAATTTCTATACAGAATATCAATATCATTATCAATTGTCATCACCATGACCTTTATCTCAGTAAAAGTGTGCTCAAAGTAACATATAACCAATTCAAATTAAACCATTTCCAATACTTTGTGCTAGTTCTAATAATTCTTATTGATTGTGATACTCATGTGGGCATCTTAAATTGAACTGTAAACATTAGAATTGCTAAATTTATTTCTTATAGGTGCAGGAGGAAAATAAGGTGTGACTCAAAAATAACACAAGTCAACAATTGTGAATGAAATTTAGGCAGAGCCTTCAAATCCTGCAGTCTTCAATCACTTTATAAGAATAGTAGTATTGGTCTCCACTTGCTTGGGGACTGTCACATTACTCACTTATTATCTGTCCAAACAACTTCATCACCTACAAGCCAAGTAACCAGCCAAGAGAGAAGTCATTGTGAACTTTCTCACATCAAAAATGAACCAGGTAGGGGGCTTCCCTGGTGGCGCAGTGGTTGGGAGTCCGCCTGCCGATGCAGGGGACACGGGTTTGTGCCCCGGTCTGGGAGGATCCCACGTGCCGCGGAGCGGCTGGGCCCGTGGGCCATGGCCGCTGAGCCTGCGCGTCCGGAGCCTGTGCTCCGCAACGGGAGAGGCCACAGCGGTGAGAGGCCCACGGACCACACACAAAAAAAAAAAAATGAACCAGGTGGGGCTTCCCTGGTGGCACAGTGATTAAGAGTCCGCCTGCCGATGCAGGGAACACGGGTTCATGCCCCGGTCTGGGAAGATCCCACATGCTGCGGAGCGGCTGGGCCCATGAGCCATGGCCGCTGGGCCTGCGCGTCCGGAGCCTGTGCTCCGCAACGGGAGAGGCCACAACAGTGAGAGGCCCGCGTAACGCCAAAAAAAAAAAAAAAAAAAAAAAAAAAATGAACCAGGAAATGGACTTGAGGACACGGGGAGGGGAAGTGTAAGCTGGGACGAAGTGAGAGAGTGGCATGGACATATATACACTACCAAATGTAAAATAGATAGCTAGTGGGAAGCAGCCGCATAGCACAGGGAGATCAGCTCTGTGCTTTGTGACCACCTAGAGGGGTGAGATAGGGAGGGTGGGAGGGAGGCGCAAGAGGGAGGGGATATGGGGATATATGTATACGTATAGCTTATTCACTTTGTTATACAGCAGAAACTAACACACAATTGTAAAGCAATTATACTCCAATAAAGATGTTAATAAATAAATAAAGTGAACCAGGAAGCAGTTTCAAAATAAGTAATCCCATCTTGTTATTCATGGCAGCAAGATTTAACCCCACAACTTCCCATTTAGACACCTGGGGTGATTCCTTTGCTCTGAAAACAATGCATGTTTCATTACAGTATTCCCTTAAGAAAGAAGAATGTTACACTCAATCAAATTTAATGGGAAAAAAATCACTTCTCTGTCTTCCCACAAGGAGAAGTTAGTCAATTTTGTTGAAAAGTTAGAGTGGATGACTGAAAAGTATTCAGATAAACATAGGTTTAGACAGCAATTCCACTTTTGCAACTATTATCTTTCCCCAGTCATTTAATTAGGCAGAATCCTGTATCTTTTACCTATCCCTTTAGCAGAGAAATGAATCTGTAAGGGAACCGTAAAATTTCCTTTCTATTGTCATGTTTTCCACCAAGTAAAGGCTTCTGCTTGTCTTCCCGTTATGATTCCTCTGACTCCTTTCCTTTGTGAAACACCTCTCTCTCTGACCAAAGAGATTAGGCACATGATCCTTGATTGGCCCCGGCCAGAGTCATGCAACTCTAGCAAGCCAGTGAGAAGTCTTCCCTGATATGTGGACCCAAGGGCTTCTTTCTTTCCTCTGTGGTAAATAACCATGGATAATTTAAGTCTGAACTTTCCTTTATCACATGAAGAAAAACCATAGGAGGAGAGACTCAAATGAACAAAGAGAAGCAAAAAGAAAATAAAATTAAAAAGAGAGATCAGTCCTGATGATACAAAGGGGACTGAGGCACTTCCCGACTGTGAAAGACACAGCCCTCTGGAGGATGACAAACTGTCTAAAATTCAGTCAATACTTACTCTTTTGAGATGAACTAGGAGATAGTACATCACCCAGTCCCTTGGACCAAGGGGGAATAACGAAAACAATAAAGTTTCTTAAAGATCCTGCAAACCGTATGGTCCTGAGGGAGGTCACAGTTATTAAGAGAGCCCATGATCAACATGACAAGGGTAAGCACAGGGTGTTATGGGATCCACATATGTGATCACATGAAGCCCTGGTGAGGGTCAAGATTTCCTGGAGGAAATGACATAAATACATCTAAGTTGAGTCCTTTAGGAGAAGTGAGAGTTATCCAAATGAAGTAGAGAAATAGAGGAACAGATTTTAGCACAGAGAATGGTGTGGTCAAGAAACTGCATGTGGTTCAATATAGCTGGAGCACAGGACTCAAAGAGGTGCTGGAGCAATGAGAGAAAAGGCTAGAAAGCGAAACAGATCAGCTCATAAAGAGGCTTGTGGACCATAGGCAAACACCAGGACTTGATTCTAGGACACTGGGGAGCCACTGAAGAACTGTAGAGCTATACATGATGCTATCTGCAGATGGCAAAACCTTTCTGCAAAGGGTGTGAGTTAATTAATATGTCAAGCTGTTGTAATAATGTAGATGAAAAATAAAGGTGGCCCCCACTGACACAGTTCCATGGTGATACCAAGAGTAGACTCATTCAAGAGCTATCAAAGGAGACAGAATCAACATGATTAGCCACTGATTAGGTGAAGGTGGGGAATGGGACTCCAGGATGACGGTCAGGCTTCTGGCTTGGACAACTATTTGGATGGGAGTACCACTTACTGAAATGGGGGAAACAGAGGTAGAGGCAGTTTGGAATGAGTTGAATATGAAGTGCCTGTGTGGTTTTCAAGGCATGATATCCAATTGCCAAGTTAGGTAAACAGGCCTGGAGTTGAAGAAAATGAACTGGGCCTAAGTTTTCAATTTTGGTATCATCATCCACAGGTAAATGGTAATCGAGGCACTGTAAAGAGATTAAATCAACCCAGAAAAAAGTGTATAGCATGAGGTAGAGGAGGCCCATGATGAATACAAATACTTAAAGAATACACAGGGGGAAAGTTTCAGAAAGAAGACAGGAAAGAGAAAGCCTAAGATATAGAAGGAACACTCAGAATTTCCAGGAGAGACTGATAAGAAGTCAAGTCAAACAAGGGCAGGCAATCATCCTTTGGATTGAAGCACAAAGAGGTCACAGATGGCCATGGAGAAGGTGTTTTCCACAGATCGGATATAATGATGCCTATCATATACATCTTGACGTAAGTCAGTCTATGTGCCTCCTAGCATTTCTTCAAGACCCTCAACTCTGACCTAGAAGCTATAGGATCGCCACCTGTGCACCTTACACAGCACCTCATATACAATGAGGCATTCAATAAATACTTGTAAATGATAAATGCATATTGGTATTCCCACTTTTAAAAACTTCATTTGGAAGCATAGTAAAAGTGACTTGAGAAAGAAGAGAGGAATAGATGCTCACAGCTGCTCACTGACCTTGGGTGGCTTTGGTCTATCTCCCCCTCATCTCCAAGCGTTAAATTAATCATGCCCTTTTCTTCCACTTCTACTCCTGGGTCAATGAGCAAGGTATTTCTGGTCTAATTAGATTCCCAAATGAGCTCTAGAGGCTTAAGGCAGTGCCTGGACCTAGGAATTCACTGTGCCCTCCCCTCTTTTATTTAGTTGTATTTAGTTGATTTTGCTTCCAATTATTTTGATCTGGGCTCTTTTGTGACCTCTGTTGGAGGGTGACCACTCATCACTCAGAGGACACAGAGGAGAGCCACATCAGGAAGAGGCCAAGTAGCCACCATTTATTAAGCACTTTCTATGAGCCAGGTATGGGGCTGACCTCCCGACAGAACTTCTTCAACCACATCACAGTTTCACTCAAAATCCTCACCGGCTCCACGTTGCCCAAAGAGTAAACTTAATTTGCTTTCACTTCTTATTTAATGCCTTTAATTTATTCAAAACAATGAAAAAGAGAAACACAAAAGGATGAATTAGGTTAAAAGGCCATTATCAGATTACAAAAATACTTGTGAGCTCAAGTATCCTATTGTTTGTACCTCTAACAAAGACCATCCTAAAAGAATGTTCTAATTACATAAGACAACTAAAAAATTCTCTTTTTCTGGCTAAATACATTTATTATTGCAGCACTACCCATATTTTGTTACTATTGGGGCTCATTCTAGTGAGGGATTACATAGTCTTCAATATCTATTCCCTCACAAAGAATGATTATAAGCTTAAACACAAAAGGGAAGAGCAAGTATTTAGTAGGGAATGTTGGGCATTAGTTACTATTGTGGATTACTCAAAGAGACCTCATGCCAGGGTCTTTTTATTGCATTTCAGTTCCAAAGTCACTCTTCATTACCCCTCCTGTGAAAATTAAGTTGGATCCTTTCAGTTATTTTCATTTCCCAGCTAGCATGTTGTTACACTTTGTCAGTAGAGGGCGCTAAAGAGGCACTCGAGCGGGAAGGGGGTTTTCTTCTTGGGGCCAGCGTGCTCACTGGGCAGGCTTCTGCAGCTCAGGTGGCTGGCTCCCCCATGTGGCGCTCCTGCCCCAGCCTCTGACTTCCGCGGCATACACAGATTCTCCCAGGTCCAGCTCCCGCCGTGCAGGCAGCTTCCTGAACACTAGCCTTCTGTAGTCCACAGTGGTCAGTAGCACTTGGGCGGTTTTACAGCAGAATGTCTCCAGGGAGACACCTCTCTGTGACAGCTTTCTCCAGCACCAGAAACGGCACACTACCTACCCGTTCCAGAGGGTGGATTTCTAGCAAGTGTTGCCAGCACAGCACCACAGCAGTGTCTGTCCTTCACTGAGTCACAGCCATGTCCTCACCAGCAAGGTCTGGGTCTCAGCCGGGAGGTGCAGGGGGGCTCTTCCTCAGACACCAGCTCAGCCCTTGGGGTAGTGGCTGTTCCTTCTAATAGTCCTGTCTTCTTCAGAGCTCTCTTTACTCCTACTAGGCAATCTCTCCGTGCCCTAACCTCTTGTACTAGTTAATAATTCCTTATGTTAAACTTACTTTGTTCAAATTACTGTGGGAATGCTGTCTCCTGATCAGTATCTGACTGATACAGCATTGCATAACCATGCCCGTGCACACAACAGTTCCTAAGTTATAAAAATGGGTTTTAAGGCTCTCCAGGGGGGAAAAAAAAAACGTTATCAACAACAAAAGACCTTTGCTAGGCTAGGGATGATTACATTTTTATCCTCATAATAGTCCTGTAAGACAAGTATTTTATCCTCATTTTACATATGAGAAACTGATCAGTAGAATGGTAAAAAATTATTTACCCAAGGTCCCAAAGCCATACAGGATGCTATAGGTAGTAGCATCAAGAATGACAGCTATGACAAAACTGGGTAAGTTATTTGCTTATTTGCCTAAGATTAAGGATTGGTCTGACTTCTTTTTCTCTCAGATTCTCACATAACAGTCAGGATTCAAACCTAGGCTAATTAACTCAGAAACCTCTGCATTAAATTGCTGTACTATGTATAGTACAACTTCCAAGCCCCGACATTTTATCCGCTATTTGGTGGAGTGCATGGGGGTAAAAATAACTGCCAACAGAGACTTCAGGCTTGTCTTGGACTTCTGGAAAATAAGCGCTTCATAAAAGTCTTCCTTGCACTTGCATTTCCAGAGTGCTGCAGTGAAGGGAACACAGCCAGAGACTGGTAACTGAAGGAGAACTGATGCTAGTCAAGCAACTTCTGTGTTTAGGTTAACACCCAATGTCCCAATGAGAAGCCAGCATTTTTAATACAGGGGACAGTTAGTAGCCTCAAGAATAACCATGTCTCTCCAAAACTGGGAAGATATTTACCTAAGATTAAGGAACATTCTTTTCATTCCTAGCCTCATCCTTTAAAAAAAAAAAAAAAGACACCTGCAAAGCATTTGTTGGGGAATTTTTAATAACTTGTTCAATCCCCAGTCATCATCAAGAAAAGACTTGCATCTGCAAAGGCTTAAAAATGGTGATCAATTCTTCTCATTCTCCTCTCTCTAGAACTCACATTAACCTCCCAAAGAGTGATGCCAACAGATAAATGAGGAAACACCAAACAAACCAGAACATTTTGAAGCAAAATGCTTCCTTGGAAGATTAGCTACATTTTTTTGTATTTCAGTTAAGTCCTGGCTTAGAACTCTGTTTTGCTTGAATCCAAGACCAAGGTGGGCTGCCAACAAAGACTCCCTGGTGCCCACTGGAGGGAGTCCAGCCCCACCAGCTTGAATTCAAGGCCTTTAGAGAATGGCCTTGCTTACTGGCATAGCAGCATGTCCTCCATGCCCAGGGCTAAGGTTCAGCCAGGACTCAAATAGCTCCTTCAGCTGTTAAAACACTGCAACACTTCTGTGCTAGGTAGACAGCCCCTTTCCCAAAATCTCATCCCCTACCCTCCCACAATCTACCAATCAAGAAGTTAAATGCCTGGCACAACCAGGAGACCTCCAGGACCTATTTCAGACCTTCTCCTGCATAAATTCTCATTTATCAGTGTTCCTGCCAATCAACCCCACAAAACTCATGGATTCTGTGTGGACTTTGTCAGGGCAGTTCAGAACATCGACAGAAGAAGGGGTATCTGTGACAGTGGTACCTGTTACTGACATCCTGGTAGATCAATAGTTATGACCATCCACCACTAGCCTATTCTCCCTAGGGGTTGATAGTATGTAGCTACTGGTGGTTAACTGTGGCCTCTGGGGGACTTCAGCTATAAGAGATTCTAGGTTCAACAGGGATCAGGGAGGCTGGCAGCAATAGGGTCCACTGCATATATACTAGCCAAGCACTGTGGGTTCTATCAGCAGAGCGGGTTCTATTCAGCACTCCAGCAACAGAAGGGAGGCCACAGATGACAGACACAGCCCAACGGAGGAGGTTTAGGTCAGGTAGCATGCTGGATGTAGGTGCCCTTTACACTGTCCCCATTGAATGTCACCTCCATTTAATGGGAGACTTGTTAAAACCTTCTGAATCCTCACCCATTGTGAACATTAACATTTTATCCATAAAAGTGAGAACCATCACATACAGAGCATGAACCATGCTAACTGCCTATTAACTTACTTGAATGCTGTAAACATCACTATCATATCCCCATTTTTCAGAGAAATAAACTCAGGCACAGAAAGGTTATTTAAACTTAAGATTTAAACCAGGCATTCCATCAATAGAGCTGTGTTTCCCCTCTTCTGGCCTGCAGGATTAAGTTTCACCTAATCAAATATGGCATTACAATAAACTTTTTGTGATAGAGATACTTTTTGTGTTTGATAGAGATATTGAGTACCTTCAAACTTCAGACGGTATTGTAAGAGCTGAGAACTCCTGAATGTAACTGGTGTTAAGTGCAGCAAAAGCCAAAATGATTTAATATCATGAGCACTAATGGGAAAGCCATTGGAAGGATTTGATGCAGTTTCCTATGTCAAATCATGACTCAGACAGGGCCATTGTTTCGCTAGTGCTAGATCAAATGAAAGATCCCAACAATTTCTATTATTAAAAGGTGGTATGTAAATTATCAGAATATTATGAGTGATTTTTACTATAAGCTATCAGCTAGCAAGCAGTTTTAAACAAAGAGTTTAGTTTTATTACAGAATAAAGGGGATAGAGATTACTAATTTTATGTTACTGTATTACATCAAGACCCATATTTTTCATTTTTTTATTGAATGAAAGATTCTTTAAATTCTATAGTCCTTTACCATTCTCAAAAGTTTCACCACATGATTTCATATAATCCCATAATTAACTTTTTCTTTTCCCCCACCCTTAGAATGCCCCTCCCCACTTCTCTCTCCCTGCAGGTAACCACTAGTATGTTCTCTGTGTCTGTGAGTCTGCTTCTTTTCTGTTTCATTCACTAGTTTGTTGCATTTTTTAGATCCAACATATAAGCAATATCATATAGTATTTGTTTTTTTCACTTAGGTTAATGCCCTCCAAGTCCATCCATGTAGCTGCAAATAGCAAAAATTTGTTCTTTTTATGGCTGAGTAGTATCCCATATTGTGTGTGTGTGTGTGTGTGTGTGTGTATGCCACATCTTCTTTATCCATTCATCTGTTAATGGACACTGAGGTTGTTTCCATATCCTGGCAACTGTAAATAATGCACTATGAACAATGGGGTGCATGTATCTTTTTGAATTAGTGCTTTTGTTTTTTTCAGATATATACCCAGGAGTGGAATTGCTGGGTCATGTGGTATTTCTATTTTTAGTTTTTTGAGAAACTTCCATACCATTTTCCACTGTGGCTGCACCAACACATTCCCACCAAACAGTGTATGAGGGTTCCCTTTTCTCTACATCCTCTCCAGCAGTTATTATTTGTAGACTTTTTAATGATGACCATTCTGACTGACGTGAGGTGATATCTCATTGTGGTTTTGATTTGCATTTCCCTGATGACTAGTGACGTTAAGCATCTTTTCATGTGCCTATTGGCCATCTGCATTTCCTCTTTGGAAAAATGTCTATTCAGTTCTATTCAGTTCTTCTGCCCATTTTTTAATCAGGTTGTTTGGCTTTTTTGTTGTTGTGTTGTATGAGCTGTTTATATATGTTGGTCAATATCCATGTTTTCATTTCAACCAAGTCCATGCCCCGACATCATGATCCCCTCCCGTCAAACTCGCCTATGCTTGTTCACTAGCCTTCGCTCCTACAATGACCGCACCATCCCATTTTTTCACTCATTTCAACCACTCAGATCATTCCTAAAGCTTTCCCCTCAAGTTCCACTTAAACTGACTCTCTTCATCTTAACTGCCTGTAGTAGCTTGAACAGTGTTCCCTCAAACTCATGTCAACCTGGAACCTCAGAATGGAATCTTATTTGTAAATAGCATCTGTGCGATGTAATTAGTTAAGATAAGGTCCTACTGGAGTAGAGTGGGCCCTATATCTAGTAACTGGTGTCCTTACAACAAAAGGACAGGGCATACAAAGAGACACAAAAACAGCCACATGATGAAAGAGGAAGAGACTGGAGTGATGCAGCTACAAGGCAAGGAATGCCAAGGACTGCTGGGAGCCACCAGAAGCTAAGAAAGAGGCATCAGACCAGTTTCTCCCTCAGAAACTCCAGAGAGAACCAACTGTACCAACACCTTGATTTCAGACTTCTGGCCTCCAGAACTGTGAGATAATCAGTTTGTTGTTTTAAGCCACCCAGTTTGTGGCAATTTTTATGGCAGCCCTAGGAAACTAATATACTGCCCTTAACACCTATGGTCTACCAGTAGTTCCCACATATCAGTGTACTAGAATCACCTGGAAAGCTTGTTAAAACAGTAGTGGGCCCCAGCCTGAGATTATGACTTAGTAGGTCTGAAGTGAGGTCTGAGACTTTGCACGTCTAACAAGTTCCCAGGTTGTTGGTCTGGGGACCACACTGAGAACCACTGGGTCTGTACCAGGCATTTTAGCACTTAATTTCATTCAGTTTAGAACTTCATTGCATCATATCTTACATCATGTTTATAATCAGTTCATAAATACAAGGTCTGCCCTCCCAGTGATCCCGTGAGTGCCACAAAATCCATGCTTTAACCTACTTTTGTTTATCCACAGGATATAATGGTGGCTGGCATAGTGCTAAACTGAATAATTCAAGCACCATAGTTGAAAGCACAACTCATGCTTTTAAATCTCATTTCCTCTTTGTACAATGGGGTTAGTGATATTTAAAAGGAATTCTTACTAAGAATGAATAGATAACTCATGTCAAATGCCTGATATTGCCTGGCTTCTAGAATGTGTGCAATAGAGGTTAAGTACTATTATTTTTTAATAGATCTTTATTGGAGTATAATTGCTTCACAATACTGTGTTAGTTTCTGTTGTACAACAAAGCGAATCACCCATATGCATACATATCCCCATATCTCCTCCCTCTTGCGTCTCCCTCCCACGCTCCCTATCCCGCTCCTCTAGGTGGACACAAAGCACCGAGCTGATCTCCCTGTGCTAAGTGGCTGCTTCCCACTAGCTATCTATTTTACATTTGGTAGTGTATATATGTCCATGCCTCTCTCACGTCACCCCAGCTTCCCCCTCCACCCACCGGTGTCCTCAAGTCCGTTCTCTAGGTCTAGAGTTCTAGACATTCTAAAGTTGCCTCCATCTAGACAGAATCATCTGAAACAACAGATACGCCAAAGCTGGAACCTGGAACTTGTCAGATGTCTAAACCAAGAGGTTATGGACGTTGTACACATGATATAGCCAGAGGGATTGCTACTCGTGGGTTATGTTACCTGCATACCTCCACTCTGGCTCTGGAATGGCAAGGCATTGTTGCTTCGAGAAGGTTGTGTACAGCTATAGTATACTCCTTATACCTTATAATGTTAAGAAGGATTCTGAGTTTGAGAAAAATATGGTTAAGTCAGAATATGCTCGATACCAAGACAGCAAATGGTGAACCGCTCCTCCCAAGAGGTCAGCTACTTTGATTAATGGGTGGAAGGTACTCTTAACAATCAAGAACAGAACATATAGCACAAAGTTTAGAGGTCACAAAGAAATGGGTGGCACAAACAGCACTGCAGTTCAACAGAAATGTGCCAGGCAATGTGCTAAATTCGGGCAAGGCAGAGGTGAAAAATACCATTAAGGTTCCTACCCAGGTGAGTCTTCAAGTGAAGCAGGGTTTGAGTGAACATCAGAGTCACTGACCAAGCCAGAGACAGGAAGGAGAATTCAAAGAATTAAATTGCTGGGCTGGCTATGCCTTAGCCCCGAGTTGACAGCAGTGCCAGCCTCAAGAAGGAAAGTCCACTGGTGTACAGGTGGACGGCGGGAGTTCTCAGACATTCTCCCCAGCTAAGCATCAAGGCAGCTGTTGGTCACATGTTCTTCTTCGGTCCAGTTACCCAGCTCTTTGCCAGTTTCTTCATGACAAAACCTTTCTTTATGTCCCAGTTTCAGAATCTCTGCTCCTGATTATTCTCCCTTCCCTTGCTTTATCGGAGTCTCTGCTTTGGTGTCTTCCCCCCAAATCCGGTTCTTTCCAGGTCTACATTCCCACTATTTTGTCCCATTCCCTGGAGCTGAGTCATCACTACCTCCCAGAAACTAAATGTCCAACTCACCCACTCTCTGCCTCCTAGTGATCGGAAACTTCCCTGATGCCAACTACAGCACAGACCTCTCCCAATTCCATGACCTCTGTGGTTCCCAAGTCCCAGTCTTGCCCTAGTTCATCCCATCTGGCCAACTACCTTCTCTAAGACTTGTTATGAAGAGGCCAGTGTTCAGGGTCTCAGACCAACTGGAAAAGAAATAAGACACAGAGTCCAAAAGAGACCAGCGACAGGGTCCCAGAGCCCTCCATGAGCAAAGAGTATGCTGGCAGAAAGAAGAAACAAAGGGCAAAAGGAGAATAAGACTAGAAAGGGAGAAGGTCCCCACCCATAACCATGACATCTGAGTATAGCAAAGCTCACCTCAGAGTCACCAAATGTCCAAGCTTCCCGTGTCCATGAGTAGGAAAGTCGTTCTCAACCATACAACTGCATCGTATTCTTCCCCTATCCTCAAAGACAATGATGTACTGGCTGGGAAGTAGCTCAGAGAAATGGAGACCTTTCTGTTGCTTTTCATCAGGTGCAAGATTCATGTTGCAAGGTACTGTGTGACACTGGCATCGCAGTGGAGGTAGATAATGAAAAAAGCAAGTACTGACAAATCTCAAAGGCAACGTGTAGCACAAAATGAGGATATGGGTGATTCTCTGAACCGAACCGCATATTCAGTTCCAGAGCCAACTGCTGCGCTTCAACTAGAAAGATGATAGATACAGTGGACACCCTGTATTCATGGATGCAGAATTCTCAAACACAGAACCTCCAGATACGGAGGGCCAACTGTACCATGGCTATCTTGAGCATCCTCAGATTTTGTTATCTATGTTATCGATCCTGGAACCAATTCCCCTACACATACCAAGGGACCACTATTCCAAAAGGCACAGAGGAGAATTCCACAGCAGGTGTGAAGGAGATGAGACCAGCGGTCTGCTCTGTTCAGCTTTTCCTTTAAACCCAGCAATAAGAAGGGAAATCATGTTTTCACAAACTTCAATACGTGTCCTAGTGCCTTTCCTGTATCGTCCTGACCCAACTATCTTGTTCCTTCCTCCATGCTCACTAAATAGAACAGCAGACAGGGAGTGAGCTCCCATTCTGTACCAGCAGCCACAGAGACAACTGCTGGACACTTAGCAGGGATAGGACATATGTGGCCCCTGCTTTCAGGATGGTGGGTTGATAAGATGAACAAAATTTTAAACTAATTAATGACCTTGATTACATGCCAAGGAGGACAGGAAGAAGAATGCCAGGGTATGTTTGACACAGCCTGACTCTTCTTAGCCAGAGAGAAAACTGCTGAAATCTTTCCCCAAGACCCGAGTCAACTGCTGATATATACCGTGTATCGACATGGGGTGTAATTTATGTCTCCATGAATTTAATTAACCAGTGATTTCCACTGGTTCACTTCCTTTGTTTTCCAGTTGGGCAACTTTACAGACCGTTAGGATCTTCCACAGCTTGCAAGGTAAGGGGACTAGCCTGTCCTTTCAACAGAGCCTGGGGGTTTCTTCAGGACTTAGATATTGTTTTAGGAAATGTCTAAAGCATGGAACTTAAAAACAAAACCAGAAAGGGAGAAGACTGCAAGAAATAGATGGAGTCCGAGTTTCAACTATAACGTACTTAATCTGAAGGAAAACATTGTTCAGTTCAAAAAACTGGAAGAATAAGCCTTAGATTTAATATAGATTATAATGTCACCATGTGATACAGTTTTCACTTTCCTTGGTTTTCCAAGCAGTAAATTTGGTTTATTAATGTCATTCATATCTGGGATGAAATTGACTCTACAGCAAAAACAATCTTTTGTAGAAATGTCTCTTTTTACCTCAGAGATCCCATCTAACTCCTGTGCAATATTTAAAGCCACTTTGCAGACAGGACCATGGACATGTACCAGTCACCATTATTCACAAAAACACCTACAAAACAGCCAATGCACCAGAGATGCTAATTCCTGCCCACAAGGTATTTAACCCGGTATAGCCCACCTTTATTCCTATATCCTCCAGTCAGTCACTGAGTCCATGAAATTTATTGGGTACCCACCAAACTCACTGTGAAAATGTTCAAAACGAATAGAGATGTGGTTCCTTCATTCCTTCATGGTCTCTAGATCCTCAGATACAATTCAAAGGTCCTTAATATGTAGAAGCAAAAACACTGCAAATGAGTTGAATAGATTCAGGTGGGATTGTACACACGGCACAAAAAGGCACTCAAAAAAGCTTATTGAATGAAAAACAGGAATCAGTCCAATCAAGTCATTTATTTCAAGCCCCATAGCTTAGCACTCTCTTTCCAGATCAAAGTGGAAAAGAGCCAGTGCAAAACAGAGTGAATTAAGGTGGAATCTACAATGTTAATTGCTTCTGGCACACAATGGGCAGTAAAATTTAGGGAAAGGCTATGCACAGTGCCAGTCTCCAAGATGTCAGTTACCCATCTGCAAGGAGGTGTGTTTAGGTCAGGATGTACAGCAGTGCACTGCTTCCTTCATGGAGAGAGTTCTGCCCCGAGCCCAAAGAAACTGTCGTCTGACCCAATAATATAGTTGACTTGCATATCCTAGCACAGCTCCTAATGTCATCAAGGAGGGGTGACAGTTCAGAGACCTCAGCCTGTCCTAACACCACGCTTTGAGTAGTGCTATTTTAAAAAGTAAGAGCTCAGACTCTGGAGTCCGGAGAACACGGACTTCAGTCACATCATTACTTCTGAATATGTGACTCTGGGCGAGTAATTCTCCCTGCCTCAGTCTACTCATTTGTAAAATGGGTATAACACCACCCATTGTATTGGGTCATTGTGAGGATGACATGAGAAAGTGTCTGAAACGTTTGACATGAAATGTGGCATATGATCAATAATAGGGAACTGTTACTCAACCTTCTGATTTGGGTCCTTAATATTCCTCTTCTCAGTATAGTAAAAAGTTAGAAAGAAACTCAGAGGTAACAATATCACACCCAGCTCAGAATGAATTCTCTCTCCTAATGCCTTTTACTCCTTGCTGCATAGAACAAACAGACAATGAGGTATAGAGAAATGATGGCTAAACTAAAGGCGAGAATTCCTAGGTTCTAGATCTGACTTACCTCAGAGACCCCTGGGGCAATTCCTTTAATTACCTGAGCCACAATTTCCTCATCTTTCAAACTAAGGAAGTAAAACAGAGGGATAATGCTTCAATAAAGCATTAATATTCAATAAAGAATATTACCTTGGCCGTATACGTCATGGTCATTGCAGCAAATAAAACCATGTCTGTGAAAGCACTTGTTATTAGCCGCGGAACATGAATACAAATGTAGCTGGTCAAGGAGGATCCCCCTCGTGAGCATTTCGGATAGCTCATAGGGCATCCACACCCTCTCTGGTCCAGGGTCACCCATTCTCAAGTTCCTTCAGCTACTTGCCACACAGTATTCTTCTGGATGACTTCTGCACCTTCTCTCTATATTCCTGAGCCAAACAGGGAAAGAGCTGTGAAAGCAATTCCCAGGCTGTGTCATTGTCGATCAGCTCTCCCAGCTGCCTCCGGGAACCTACTCTGTGGGTTAACTACCCATTGTGAAAAAGCCGTTTATCCTCAAATCCCTGTGCACAGAGCCCTTTCAGGTTGATGCCCTCTTGTTTTTTGAACCTTGTTGCTTCTAATTGGTTGTGACGTCCACCTTCTCTGTATGCCACGGAATATTCTCCCTTGCTCTTTTCTTCCTGGATTTGCATACTTCTTTAAAAAATTAATTCTGGGGTTTGGAGAATCCTTGTGGACTTCAGACACTAAGAGAGATCTTAAAATGTCAGCTGGTAAGAGAGAAAGAGACACACAGACAGACGGATGGATTCATCTGCAAAGATATTGACCTAAAATTGTAAACACTCACTGGGCAGGTAGGGCACAGAGAATATTCAGACAAGCAGCAGGGGCAGTTATTAGAATCCAGTTCTATCCTACAGGTAGAATTTGGTATCAGGAAGACATTAGAAGTGGTCTAGGTCAAACCTGTATGTGTATAAAAATGGCCTGGGTAATCTTTCTCCTTATGCCCTTTACTCCTTGTTGCACAGAACAGAGGACAAATGTATTATGATCTATAAAGGAACTATAACTAGACCAGTGTCTCTCTAAGATGCAAAGTCTAATTCAACAGGTCTAGGATTCCTAATTTTTTTTTTTTTTTTTTTTTTTGCGGTACAGGGGCCTCTCACTGTTGTGGCCTCTCCCGTTGCAGAGCACAGGCTCCGGACGTGCAGGCTCAGCGGCCATGGCTCACGGGCCCAGCCGCTCCACGGCATGTAGGATCTTCCCAGACCGGGACACGAACCCGTGTCCCCTGCGTTGGCAGGTGGACTCTCAACCACTGCGCCACCAGGGAAGCCCATAGGATTCTTAATTTTTAAACAAACACCTGAGATGTGCTGGTGCTGCCAGTTCTGAGCAAGCTATAGACACAAGTGGCTAATAAAATGGATAAACTGTGAACAGGCCACATGAGATGCAGCTGACAGTCTTCCTCGAATCAGGCTGAAAAACAACCATGAGGAAGCATCTCCTTATGCAAGTAATAGACACTTGAAGATTCTTACTTTGTGTGAGGCATAGATGCTGTAAGCTGTGTTCTCTAAACAAAGCAATGAACAAGACAGAATGGCTTCTGCCCCATGAAGTTGGTAGTCCAATACCAGACTATAATTGCAATCCACTCGTAGACAAGAGTGAGAGGGGCAGGTTTACCATGACAGGAGCTCGAGCACTCCATTAGAACGCCCATATCACCAAGTTCCCTCGGCAAAGCCTGCAAAGCCAAACTCAAATGCCTCCGCTCCCTTCCACCTCCTCTGCCCTTATTGCCACCCGTGTCACGTCACTATCAACGCCTTCACCAGGACGACCACAGACAACTCCGCAACTGGTCTCCAAGCTTCCTTTCTGCCCTGCTTCCAGTTCACTTTCCATCAAAAGCCAGGAGCAGTCTTTTTTTTCTTTCTTTCCTTCTTTCCTTATTTATTTATTTATCTATCTGTCTATCTACCTATCTATTTATCTATTTATTTATTTATTTATTTGCTACGCCACAGCATGCAGGAATCTTAGTTCTCCAACCAGGGATCCAACCCAGGCCCACTGCAGTGGAAGCGCAGACTCCTAACCACTGGACTGCCAGGGAATTCCTTTTTTTTTTTTTAATGTAAATAAGAATTCTGCTTCTGCCCAAGATGGAGAAACAGAATGGATTTACCCTCCTACTTGAAACAAATAAAAGATAAAATATACGAAACAATGGTTTTGAAGACACTGAGCATCAGGCAATGAAAGAGTGACCCCTGCGATATGGGAAGACAGATGAAAGCAGGCCTGGGATTTCCTCAGCAAACTGTCTGGAGACGGTTTCCAGGCAGCAGCTCAAGGAGGGGGACGTAGGCAGAACCCAGTGGACTCCCTGAGTTGAGACAGAACTGAGAGTCTGGGGAGACTGAGCAGCTAGAGGACAGAGGCGAGAGCCGCACAGACGCAAAGCTTGGGCTGATGCCCAAGATCTGCTTTGAGCTCTCAGCAGGGTACTGAACGGTGACCACTCAGGAGAAAACTTACTGTGGCCAGGGTTGTGGTGGAGGGGGAATCCACCCCAAAGGATGAGACCACAGCTCCCTGTGATCATCACCTGGGGACTCACACTCACACCAGGCATACAAAATCTGAAAATCTAGGGGTAGGGGCCATAGGTCTGTGTTTTAACCAGCTCTCCAGGAAATATTCTGATGCACACTCAATTTTGAGAACCACTGTCCTAAGACAGTGATACTCAACCTTGGCTGAATTTTATTATTTTTTATTATTATTATTTATTTTATTTGGTTGCACCGGGTCTTCGTTGCGGCACGTGGGATCTTTAGTTGCGGCATGCGAGATTTAGTTCCCTGACCAGGGATCGAACCGGGCCCCCTGCATTGGGAGCACAGAGTCTTAGCCACTGGACCACCAGGGAAGTCCTTTGGCTGAATTTTAGAATAACCTGGGAAATGTAAAAAATTCTGATGCTTAGGCCCCACTGAGAGAACAATTAAATCAATCTTTGGCTCAGTAGGTCTGAGTGTGGCCTGAGAATCTGCATTTCCAACAAGTTTCTGGGTGGTCTGGGAACCACTCTTTGAGAACCAATGGTAAAGGGTCTGAGGAGGCGTAAAGCCTGCCACTGGGAGCCATGTAGTTAAGATAGCACAGCTAGGAAATTAGGCAGAATCTACAGGTATCTTCAAACCCTCTAACGTTGAGGAAATCACTACACTCCAAAATATCCTATTTCGGGACAAAACTAAGTATTAAGAATTTCTTTCATCACGAGCCAAAATCTAGCCCTCCATAACCTTCCAGTTATTCATCTTTATTAAGGGCTTTACCTTTCTCCAACTTCATTGTTCTCCCCACCGAAGGGATTAAACCATAACTGTTACCAAGCTGCAGTTAAGCTTTCCCAGTAAAATGATGCTATTTGAGTGTTTTGTCAGTTTCTTAATAGCTTAGACCCATTAGGACTGTGGTGCTCAAACTTCAGTGTACATGGGACCCTGCTAAGAAATGCAGACACTTGGGCCCCACCCCCGCAGAGCTTCTGATTGTAGCTTGGTACGGTACGATACTTCATAAATACCGAGAGTGCTTCTGATGCTTTAGGCCACATACTGAGACCTACAACCCTAGGATCTTGCTCTCAAGCTCAGTATCCAGTGAAGCATTTTCAGAATAACTTTTTTCACACTAAGATTGCAGCATCCCAAGATCTTCCTGCCTGAACACTGACTATTCTCCTCAAATCACTGTTGTGGACAGCGAGGGTCCCTGCTGCATCAGGATGACCGCTGAGGTTTATACACACAGAAGCTCTCCCCCAACCAGGGAAGGTCGGGCCCCCTCCTGCTGCACTGCTGGCTAAGAGCCAGCAGAACCACTGGCCTTGCTGACGGATGTAAATCATATTCGTTTCCTCTCACCTTTTTCCTAACGTTTTCACCCGTTTCTCTCCTCCTCGGTTCCTATCCCTCTTCTTTTTGTCCCCTAATAACAACAACAGCTACTGGTTTGGGAGCCTCTATTTCCATAGCTGGCACCATGCTAAAGAATGTTACAGACTCCATCGCATTTAGTCTCCACAGTCACCTAGGAGTTCAGCCTTATTTTACGCAGAGGGGGAAATGTCAACCTGCTCAAGGTCACACGGCTGGTGACTGGCAGCAGTCACCTCGATCCTAAAGTTCCTGACCCCAGAGCTTATGCTTTGGTTCCCTCTCCTCTTCTTTCCCTTCAAGACCTCCTCTGCCCTCTTTTTGGCATCCCTTTGCTTTGCTTTCTCCAGCCCCTCTCCACCAGTCTTGGAATGGAATTCATGGCTATGAATTCTGACAGCAAGAGCCCAGAGCTTAGACTTACAGAGTATTTCAAACTTGCATGTGTGAGACACAGGGGGTACACCCTGCCCCAAGTTGTATGTGAGTGCCTACGTCATGGACCAAGGTGGGGGTCTCTGTCCTTCGGACATTTGGGCCCCCGAATCAGAGACAAATGAAACGCCAATAGTCGGAGATCTTGAGGCTTTGACTGGATCTTGTCTGACATGCTCATCCTTCCGAAATCACAGTCCCATCCCTCGCAACCTGGCCCAGAAGCCTGTTTCCTGCTTGCAAACCTGCAGAATCCTTGGCCTTCCAGCAGGGGCCCATCTGCAGGTGGTACACTCATTTGGTACCAGAGAGGGCAGCCTGGATAACAAGAGTCAGCAACAGGAGTTCAGAGGCTAAATCCTCCCAGACAGCTCACCTGGCCCATTTGAGCGGTGGGTACAGAGACATTCGGCTGAAGAGCCTTCCATCGGCTTCTGTGCCAAGAAGCCAAGGCCATGCTGAGCAGAGCATCCCTCAGCTTTCATCTACAGCTTTTAACCATGGATTCATGGTTAACGACTCATCCAGCTTTCTCAGCGTGGTTAGAGGCCAGGCTCAGATGCATTTAGCTACAATTCTAGCAATCACTGCCCCTGGAGGAGTTAAAAGTCTTCTTGGCTACAAGTAGAGCTCTCAGACCTTCCAAGAATTCCTTTTTTCTGAGAAGCCCTAGGAGCTATGGATCAGAGACATGTGATACAGAAAGCATTCAGAATGTGTGAAAGCATGTAACTTTTTCTTTCAAGGAGCAAATGTTACTTTTTCATATGGGAGGGAAAATGTCCACTAAACGCAAAAATTTCTCTGTGAACTCAAAGCATACTTCCAATAGCTACAGAGCAGCATAGCTAGAAACAGGGTGAAGTCATGGGTATTTTAAGACTTTAATCTGGAAAGTTACTTTATAGAGTCTCAGCTTAGCTAAGGGTAGTACTTCCCGATCACGGTGAAGAAACAGTGTTAGCGTACTGCAAGGATGACTTCATACTCAAGACCTACCTATACACTGGGGCAAGTCATTAATTTCCCTAATCCATGTTTTCAGGTTTCTACAGAAGGGATGATAACCCCGTCCCATAAACCTCAAAGCTTCTTACAACCATGGGAAAATGTAAACCATCTGAGTATAAACAGTGAATGCCACTTCAATTTTGACAATACGTATTTCTTAAGTAACCCATAAGGGGGTGTGGTCAAGTTCTCTGGAGAAACAGAACCAACAGAATATATATAGATATATGAGAGGAGATTTATTATAGGAATTGGTTTATGTAGTTATGGAGCCTGAGAAGTCCCACAGTCTGCCACCCGCAAGCTGGAGAACCAGGAAAGCAGGTGGTGTAATTCAGTCTGAGTCCGAAGGCCTGAGAATCATAGGCCGACGGTGTTAAGTCCCAGTGTGAGTCTGAAAGCCGAAGAACCAGGAGCGCCAACATCCAGAGCTGGATGCCTCAGTTCAAGCAGAGAGTGAGCTAATTTGGCCTTCCTCCTCCTCTTTGTTCTGTTCAGGCCCTCGGTGGATTAGAGGATGCCCAACTACAGGGATGAGGGCAATGTGCTTTACTCAGTCTACTGATTCAAATGCTAATCTCGTCCAGAACACCCTTACAGACACACACAGAAATAATGTTTGCCAGCTATCGGGGCATCCCTGAGCTATCTGTGCTTATGCACTTTGACACTTAAATTCACCATCACAGGAGACTTTCCTTATTGGTCATGGTATTATTTATGCCTACAACCCCATCTAAAGAAAACATCCCTGTTGCTGCAAATGGCATTATTTCATTCTTTTTTATGGCTGACTACATGACCTATATGGGAGAAGAATCTAAAAAACAGTGGATATATGTAACTGATTCACTTTGCTGTACAGCAGAAAGTGACACAACATTGTACATCAACCATACTCCAATAAAAATTTTTTAAAAAAGAAAGAAAAAGAAAACATCCCTACCCATAGCCTTTCATGATGGGGCAGTCACATTCCCTATCTACTATCCACATTGCTTTCTTCCAATGACTCTAGCTGGACCAGGGTGACACATATGTCCCAAAGCAGCCAACTCATGAGCTAGTTGATGGCCCTGAATTCTCACAAGAATAAAACCTTCTGGCCAGAGAGGATGATCAAGCCATTAGGAAAAAAATGTATAAAGAAGCAGAAACTGAACAGAATAACTGAGGTAGAGAAAAAAAAATGTGTCAGGTTTGGAACACAGATAGTAATGGGAGGAGATGCTGTCAAGGAAGCAGAGGTGGAGAGACAATCTAATTTGGGTTAATAATGAACCACAAGAGTGCAAGATCCAACAATGCCTACTGCTGACATCTTGACAAATCTCCTTACTCTGGTTCCTGCCTCCAAGGAGCCCGATTATCCCATGGTTCTTTCCTTGTGCTCCTGTGAAATCCCTGTTTCCTTTATGGCCATAATTCCTTTGTTGTCTCCTTTCCTGGGCTAGGATTCTCTAGGTCTCTGCCTCTTGCAACCAGGAGAATTTAACTCACACAACATTAAACATCTGATTATGTGAGATCCTGCTCAGATATCAATGTGCCAGGTATTAAGAGGGGTCTGTCCCCAGTAATAACTGCAGGGACCCCTTCAAATCCTAGCCATTTTGCTAGGAATCCTCACAACTTCGAGCAAGAGAAAGCATTAGCTTTCCGTACCCTTCAACTTCCTCCAGCCTGCATGGTGGACTTGCCTGAGAAGGTTGGACATGAACATTTCCAAGAGGGAAGGTACCAATTTGCATAATAGTTCTGCCAGAGTTTAAACTTATTCCCTTTTCTCCAGAATGCATCATGCCCCTTAAAAAAATAATCAAGAGAAGGGGACTTTAATGATCTTTATTTTCTCCTCTTCGTTTAATGCAGGCAGCAAGGGAGATAAGAATTCGTGGACTAAGCAATTTGCTGGAGTGGCTGTTAAAGTGATGTGTGGAAGGGGCAACAGCAAAACCTGCTTAATGCTCAGAAACACCTGCTGGGAAATATTTTTTCTACCTGGGTTGCAAACAGTATTAAAACAATTTTCTTGCCTTTAACAAAAGAGGGGGGTGGAAGGGGGCAGCTATGTTTCTGTAGGCTCGCACTGTGGAACAGAACGGGAGAGAATTAAAAGATAAGCAAGAGGCTGGGCGAGCACACAGGTATCTGTAGCTAACTTTGGACAGAGAGCCCTGCTGAGTTGATCCTTGTTCTGTAGCTCTGGAGGGAACTGCTGGCTCAGGCCACAATTCTCACTTGGGTACCCTCAATTCAGAGTCTTGAGGGATCTCAGGGTGCCCTCTCAGCCTCAATCCCCTATGGCTGGTATGGCAAAGGCATTCTTTTTTATTGAGTGCAGAGGGCAAGGAAAATATATATCCAGCCCCTCCTCTCTCTGGGGAGGTCAAGCGCTGGCATTCCCTTTCTGTCCACTCCCTCGGCCCTAGTTCAGGTTCTGAGCGCCTAGCAGGTGGCCACCTAGCTGGTCTCTGGGACTCCAGTTTCTCCCTCTTCCTACAGTCCTCCACACTGGTGCCAGAAACATCTAAAATGAAACTGATCCTATCTGGCCAACGTCCAATAACTTCATGCTTCCTTTTGGCCATAGAATGAAGTCCTAACCTCTCACCTGCTCACCACCATCTGACTTCAAGCCACCGATGCATCTTCCCATCTTCTACACCATCCATCTGTGCTCAAAAGCTCATGATTCCCTAGGTCCTCCTTGGGAACCATCCTCTCTGCCCTTGCTCTTGATGTTTATTTTCCCAGGAGGGCCTTTTCCTGCCTAGAGGACTCTAAATTTCAAGCCCTAGAAGACTGAAAGCACAATGGCATCATGACATAAATAGGACATGTGGAAAGGAAAGTAACAAGTTCAGAATCACAAACGGTCAAGTTTAAAGGTGGTATTGGGACTTCCAAAAAAAATAAAACCTCAGAAGACTGGGGAAATATTTAACAGATCCAAGAAGGAGAATCAAAGCCAGTGGTAAAGACTTAAGAGTCATTGTCTAGAAGACATTCAGTAGTTAAACCATAAATTATTTTATTACATTCACAAAGAGAATAGGTGTTTTTGAGATGGTTCACCACTCCCAACTCTGAGAATTTTTTTGTAAGTAACGTTCTTGCTTCTCAGGTTTCTCTTCTGAGTTTCATTAGGATCATGTGGACCTCAAAGAACCTGAGTCATTTATCAAGTATTGAAGAAAGAGTGAGAGAAGCAGGCATAGTGATGAAACATTTCATGAATTATGCCAACATTTATATTCTAAGGTGGACTCCTCCTTTGGGGGCACTCATTAGAGCATCATACAGAGCCATGCTTGCAGCAGTAAGTTGCATTTTGCTTTACGTCTGTTCCCCACAATACACACAACCTTCTCCCTCATTGCGTCCTCTCTGCAAATAATCATACCAACACTGTAAACTAGTACTCAACTCTGAACTTTTCTTCCTCCTCAAATTGCTATCCTTTCAATGGAAATAAGCAAAGAGCTAGATGGCTTTCATGAACGCTTATCCAAGCTAGGAAAGGTCCCTTAAGTGTTTCAGCTGTAAAACACATAAAGGGGTAACATCAATCGTAATAGGCAAGATTATGCTGAAGTGACAGATGACTCCCCAGATCTCAGTGACTCACATCAACTATTCCTCACTCACGTTACATGTCTATCAACGACTGGCATCAGCTTTGTTTCATATTTTATTTGGAGACTCAAAGAAACCCTTACCTGAGACATTGCTGGTTTCTCGACACAGGAGGGAAAGTGCGAACCATGCAAGGGTTCTTAAAACTTCTATGCAGAAGTAACACATGTCACTTGTGATAACAGATGACACAGTTCACTTCTGTTCACTAACCAAAAGCAAATCACATATCCATGTGAGAGGGATCTATAATCCTTCCATAGGAGGGACAGTAAATATTACGATCAATAATAAAATCTACCTGCAAGGCCAAGTAACACACTCTTATCTCTGCATAGTTGAAGTGTATCCATTTAAGTCAGTAGCCACAAACTTAAATGCCTGTAGGAGTCAGGCAGGGCACATAAATATGAAGTGGGAGTGACAATAGGGAATAGAGAGGCCTGAGGCAAACAAGAGCATTCCCTGACCTACGAGCATTCAAACACATGTATTAAATAGCCCAACAAACAATACTGGCAGAGAAGTTTATGACTCCTGATTTAAATCCAATCTGATTCTGAGGGAAGAGTATATGTAATTGGATGTCAGATAAAAATACATGTAATTTGATGAAAAATAATTTGTCGCGTGTGTTATATTTTAGACACTAGGCTAACCGCTTCACAAGAAGTAACTCACACCTCCATAGAGTGTGGTTGCCCGCCCTTTGACATATGAGCAAAACTGATGCAAGACCTCTATTCCATAACCTCTAAGAAAGCCAACGACCTCCTTAAGAGTTCTGTGAATCCTTACAGTTTATGTTCTCATTCTCACTTCTGCCTCTTGAGTTGTCTGTACTGAACTCTCAATCTCATTAGCATCTCAGTTCCAGGGGTCCGTCTCTCTGACCAGGATGTCACAGACATGAAATTCAGCCCCCTTCCCTTGACTTTCCCCAACTGTTCACGTTACATTTGACAGAAGTTAGAGAGTGACGGAAGAGGAGGATTTTACCACAGCCAACAGACATCAGACTCTCTCCTCCCTAAATGCCATCTGACTACCCATTCACAGATCGCCAACCTCCAGCCCCCAACCATGCTGCCCAGTCCCATTTCCCCCATCTCCCACTCCTATCCTTTTGCTACCACCCCTAAATCTATGCGTTTCTTACACAGAATGGTTTAACGATCCATCTGTGTTGCTATTTCATTCAGGGGTTGCTCTATCGGCTTCTGTCTTCAAATAAAATGGCACAGAAAAAGCTGATGCCAACCATTGATAGACAAGTAGCAAACTAAGAAATCAGAGTCCACACTCCCGTAGTTGCCATCTGATCTTTTTCTAAACAAAGTTCCAACCCCAAGAGGAACTCTAAGACCAGTTGTTAAAATAAAAATCCTCACTCCATTATACTTACAATAACGTTTGGTGGTAGATTTTCATTCTAATTTTATAAGTGAGAACTTGAAATTAATATTATAGGATAGAATTTATTTTTTGGACATTAAGCACATCCCCCAGCCCCATCCTGGTCAGTCATGAGCCTGTGCAACATCAGAGATGGGGGGGGGTGGGAGGGGTTCATTTTTCTCGTGAGCACAATAGCAGGAAAGTAGGGAGCCACTCTTGTAGACACACTCACACACTGGGGAGTTCCGTAAGAGCTTTTTTCTTTAATTTGTCTCGAAGAAGACATTGCCCTCTTTTTCTAAGGGTAAATCATATCTCTGAACCAATCTGAAAGAGATTCTCTAACCTCAGTAAAGCCCATTGCTTTGGAGTCACATAAGCTTTTCTTCTGATACCGCCACAGGAAAGCCAGCATCACTGCATCATCACCTCATGCCTTGAAAGTGCAAGAAATGAGATACAGGGGTGCCATGGCCATTCATGGAAGGATGATGACAGGCTGGACTGAGACTCAGCACCTCTAGCTTCAGAAGCCACAGAGAGACACTGAGCAGCACAACAAGGTCTCTGGCCCAGCCCACCAGGCAGAAGCCCTCACAGAAATCTAGCCTGACCACCATGTCTCATCCTATAATCCAAGCCTATGGCCACTTTTCCCTATGTTGGGAGATCTCCAAGTTGTTCCCATGCACTTCATGTTGTATTAATTCATTTATTCAACAAATATTTTTCGTGCACCTACCATGCATAGGTTCTCTTCTAAGCATTTGGAAAACATGAGTGAAAACACAAAGATCTCTGCCCTTGAAACGTTATATTCTGGTGAATGAAGACATAATAAAAAAAAACATAGTAAATCAATTGTATGGAATATCAGAGGATGACAAGTGCTACAGAGAAAATGAATAGGTCAGGGAAAGGCTATCCTCTATCTTCTCTGTAGGAGAACGCTAGGAGTACACGTGTTAGCTCAGGGTTTCTTAATCTGGGCACTATTGTCACTTGGGGAATGGATGAGTCTTCACTGTGGGGGGCTGGCCTTGCATTGTAGGATGTTCGGCAGCATATCTGACCTCTACCTACTGGAGGCCGCTAACACACCCATTCTCCCAGATGTGACAACCAAAGATGCTCTCTAGACATTGCCTCATGTCCCCCGGAGGGCACAATCACCTCCAGTTGGCAATCCCTAGGTTAGAGACATGCAAGTGGTCTAGTCCTGAAGCACAGATTCGAAGATAAGTGCAGACTCTCACATCCATTCCCTGACTCACTAAGGTTTGTCACCTGGTTTTACCATTTACCAGCTATGTACCATTAGTCCAGTTCCTTAACCTCTCTGAATATCTCTTTCTCTACCTGTAAAATAGGGGTAACAGTGCTTCTCTCAAAGATTGGTTGTAAGAATTAAGTAACATGATACAGTTTTATCACCTAGTATTCATTGCCAGTGAAGAATAAGCCTTTTCAGCTCAAAATTGTCAACTAGTAGCTCACTTTTTTCACCTGGTAATATTCTAATGACGATAAGCAGGCATTACTGGTCTATTTTATAAAGGGATATACCTAGACCCTAATAGATTAAGCAGTGCATCCACAAATCATACAATTAGTAAGTGGCAGAGTTAAGACAAACCAAGCCTGAATCCTCAAAGTCCCAATTCTATATACCTTCTCACTGACTGTACCACCTCCCTAATTTTAACTTGCTTGCAACCATTTAAGAGCATGCCTGCTGTGCACAGCACAAAGCATACTAGTAAAGGAAAACACCTGGGTTACACAACAGTTCCTGGAAATGGACTGAACTCACATTTGACAATGATTGATATACTTTGCTGTGCCTCCCCCAGGAACATCCAGGAGGAAAAGCTCCCAAGGGGCCCCAGCCTGACCACCTCCAGCGCTGCTAACAGCATGGGAGCCCAGTTCAAACAGCATCTTGGGTGTAGCCTCTTTGTCCCACTGGAAGTCACTAAGACAGAACTGGTGGCACACTACATATCCAAGCTTCCCTTTTCAAACCCTAGAATCTCAGAAGCTCAGTTGCAAACAGGATTCAAATAACCAAAAGGGATGAGGAGGGGAAGAAAGGAGAAAGACTGGATTAGACCTTGGCCAATGGCTTTGGGCAAGTACACGCATCCTCCCGTTGCCATTTTAACAAGACTAGAGTCTTCTCTGAACACAAATTCCTCCCTGGATCACTGCTTCCCAGAGCAATAATATAAATCCATCTAACATTTAAGCAAAAGGATATTGAGCTTGGCAGATCAGGACAGTGTGCGTTTGCCTCCTGGAGTGATAACGTCACCCATTCAAGACCCACTAGGAAGGGTAAGTGGAAGCACAGAGAGACACGATGTGAGATGGCCAGGCCTGGGACAGAGATTGGAGATAACCTTTGCAGAAACAAAGAATGATTGGGGAGAATCAAGTCAGAGCTTTCTAGGAAACACAGGCTTGAGGTGTCCAGCTGTCATTAAGAAATGCAAAAAGTTAAAAACAGGTCAAAATGCATCCTGGTATCGCAGGGATATAAAAAGGGACATTCTTATATCTGGAACCCCCAAATAGGCTGCCTTAAAATGTGGAACTTCAACTGCTCAGACCTGATCAGGTGATTTTTTTTTTTTTTTTTTTTTTTTTGCGGTATGCGGGCCTCTCACTGTTGTGGCCTCTCCCGTTGCGGAGCACAGGCTCCGGACGCGCAGGCCCAGCGGCCATGGCTCACGGGCCCAGCCGCTCCGCGGCATATGGGATCCTCCCAGACCGGGGCACGAACCCGTATCCCCTGCATCGGCAGGCGGACTCTCAACCACTGCGCCACCAGGGAGGCCCTGATCAGGTGATTTTTACAAGTCAGCCTACAGCCTCCTGAATCTAACATGCACCCAACTTATCAGACAAAACACCCATGTTTTCATCATTGCAACATGTCCTAGAAGCTGACCAAAACCATGCAGAGAATATATGAGGTAACAACATCTTCCCACATTGTTGATAGGAGAATAAATTACTACCACAAGTAGTGGACAAGTCTACAGGTAGTATGATGGAAGAGATGATCTCCAAAATGTATTGTTTTGGACTCTGCGCATCCGGAGCCTGTGCTCCGCAACGGGAGAGGCCACAACAGTGAGAGGCCCGTGTACCACACACACACAAAAAAAAACATGCTGTGTTACAGCTGCCTGTTTACACATCTGTCCCTCACCCTAGACCATGAGCTGCTCAAGTTCAGGGGCCATGTCATTACTTTCCCAGCCACGCACTCAGTATGCGGCAAACAAAAGATGCTTAATAAACATTTACTAAATTGACTGCAGCAGGTTCCCAGCAACACATGCAGTGCTCATCAAGCTCACTCTGGGTGCTTATAACCCTTGTGCAATATTGGACATTGGTACCTTTTACTGTTATATATCATTCCGTGTCTGATACAGGGGGCTATGAATGATAGAATGCACAGACAGAAGTCTGAATCATTATAGCTGTGGGACCTGAAGCAAGTTACTTCATCTCCTGGAACCCGTTCTGTTACCCATGAAACGGAGATGCTATCATCTATCCTGCGAGATTGAGGAGAGGAGTAAATGAGATTATGTTACGCAGCATGCCTTGCATGCTAAATAAGTGGTGACTGTCACTATCTTTTCCTTTATCCTCCACATCTAAAAGGTGAGCTCCTCTAGAGCAGGTATTTTCTTACCTTGCATCCTTCACATGCTCACCTCACCGTGGTATCTTGTACTTACTGAATGTTCAAGAAATGAGAGCAAATGTAGAGTTTGCATACTATCAGACATGGGTTGGAATTCAAGCAGGCTGGACTGTTTAACTGAGTGTTCCTGGGCAAGTTACCTCACCCTCCAATTCTCAGTTTCTTATCTGTAGAATGGGTATGTTCATATTTATCTCATGGAGTTGAGGTAAAGATTAAGTGAGATGACACATTTAAAGTACACACACCCTGGACTTCCTTGGTGGTCCAATGGTTAAGACTCCATGTTTCCAACGTAGGGGGCGCAGGTTCGATCCCTGGTTGGGGAACTAAGATCCCACATGCCGTGGGGTGTAGCCAATAAATAAAGTACACACACCCTCACACAAAGTGTCACTAACTTGTAGCACTTGTTATCACTAATAATAAAATGGAAAATCCTTTGTACACTGGAGCTTTGAGGCCTGAACACAGCTCATGTTGTTATTACTATTTCCCTTGGAAGTAGAGAGAGGCAGCGTGAAGAATGATGAGATGCATTCTGCTGAGAACTACAAGTGGTAGGAAAGGTAACCTGGAGGCAGCCCAGCTTTGAGGGGCTGTAATCAGCCCCAGATGTGAAGAATGAATTGTCTGCGTAACAACTGATACATCTCTTTGCTAAAAAGCAGTCTAAGGGACAGCCCCTAGCAGGCTACCTTGGAAGACTGCACAACTGCCAAGTAACCTGGGTATGGTTTTTACCCACTTTACAGATCCAAGAGCTGAGGTTCAACAACTTGACCAGGGAAACCAAAAAGTGATAGAGCTGGAGTTTAGATCGAGGTCTTCTGGACAGTTAACCCAATGTTCTTTCCAATACATCAACTGCCTTTGAAAAAAAAAAATGAGAAGAGTGATCGTAACCTACACATATAATAATATATGATATTTCTCAAGGTGTAATTTCTAAGGGTTAAAAATATGACCCCTCTATAAATACAGAATGAACATATGCCAAGGATTTATTTAACTCACTAATGAGGAAACCAGCAGGACAGTAACACTGGTTCAAAGAGCATTTGAAGAAAAGAGATTCATGTGGACAGGAAAGATATGCCAAAATCAGTTTGCTCTGTGTGATAGGTTTCAGTCCTAAGGGCAATAAAATTGTGATCTTTGGGGTAACCTCCTGCAATAGACAGAAATTATTTTAAATCTCTAGGACAAAGATCCACCAGTTAACATGTAACTTCACAGGGTGTGGTTCCTAATAAAATAAAGACAAACAAAGGTACAAGCCCTAGGATTAAATTATCCTTGGGTGGTCCAGTTAGGCCATGTTCCAATATGCTCCAATACTGAAGAGACATGCAGTCATCCTTTTCCAAGTCATAATAATTTTTTAAACATTTACTAAGTTCATTTACATTTGGGTAGGCATTGTGTTAGCACTTTACATATATTCCTGTGATCTTAACCACAGCCCTATAAGGTGGTTGCTATAATTATCCCATTTTTACATATTAAAAAGTGAGTCACAGATGGGTTAAGTGACTTGCCCAAGGTCAAAGGGCTAGTAAATGGCATAGCAGAGATTTAAACTCAGGCTGATGACAGGGCCGACATCCTTAACTAATAAGACATTCTGCCTTACCAAAATACCATGACAGTCTGCCGTGACAGCTAGGATTGTATTTCTTCATTGTTGACTCCCCAGCACCTAGCTCAGTGTCAGACAATTAAGTATTTGTCGGTTTTGTTTTTTGAACCTAGAGCTAGGACTACAGAAAACTATCACTGAGACCATGTATCACTAAGTGCCACTATTTCCAGACACTGAGCCTGGAAATGAACTAACAACTCAAGAATTAAGTTGAGCTATCCAGAAGCATATGAACAGTAATTAAACATAAGGGACATGGCCCCTCCCTCAAAGAGCTTACAGACCAATGGGCAAACGAAAGTGAACAAGGACTGACAACAAAACATGATGTTGTGATTGAGTGAGTACAGGGTGCTGTGGAGGACCGCAATAGGTGGGCTTCATATGGGCCAGTGATAAGGGTCCATGGAGAATGACATGTGGTCATCTGTGACTGTTTGGCCTGAAATGGAAACATATGGTTCCTAAGGACCAAAAATCAGTGCGCTACAGACCTTATAAATGTATTCACCAGCATACTGCAGCGATTAGGATGACTGGGGAGAGGATGAGGGTAGGCTCATCACTCCAATGGACTTGTACCTCTTTATCAAGACACTCAACAGTGATGTGCCATGGTGGATGTACAAATGATGTTTAACAAATTCATCCATTTGAATGGGTGAATTAATTATGACTTTTTTTAATAGCCCAAAGATTACATTAGATGCAACCAATAAAATATTTTTTTAAAAAGACATTTGTAAACAACTTAAAGCAGAAGGAAGTGCAAGATGGCAAGAGAGGTGCCCCATCGCTGCTCCTGACTTTTTTAAGACTAGAGACAAAGAATCTCTGATCAAGGGAAGAAAGGTATTTCTCTAAGAAAGATAGGAGAACCATGCTTTTATGAGTTCTGACTCACATCACCTCCTGAGAGGGGAACATCTTGCCAGCTATCAAGAAGAGGAGGGGAACTCAAACATGGAAGTCACCGAGAGAGTGAGCCTGGCGGGGAAGAAGCCAATGACATATTTTATTCAATTAAACCAGCTCTTGGTTGGTACAAGTCTTTATGGACTTTAGCTAATGTAGCACAGGCCAACAGACAAGGAGCTACTGATGCTCAGGACTTAGCCCACTGTGCCCCTGCTTCCTACAACCAGCTGACACCAAGCCCAGAGGCACCTCCCACTCTCTCAGAATTTATAGCGTGTAATTCTGTGCACACCTCAAGGCCAGAGGATTCCAGATGTGTCTTACCTACCTGGGCATCCCAAGAGCCCTACACAGGAGGAGCACAGGAGGGGCACCATAAATGCCTGTCCTCTCCAGGTATGTACGCTCTGTGCCAGATTTGGGCTCTCTTGACATGGAAGCTCCCACTATAGCACCTGGGCAGGAAGGAGCTGTGTGTCATGCCTCTCAGCTTAAAGAAGAGGTTTGGTTACCTTGCCCTGACAGAAAGTCAGTGGGAAGCCATGTGATTTGTGGAGCCCAGCCTTGTCAAGCAGAGATGGATGGCCAAGGCCAGGCCAGGGTCTGGGGTAAGTAAGGTGGCACTGGGCCAGTGAGCTCTTCTGGGAGGGTGATGCACAGGGATAACAGCAATTTTTAATGCAGCTGTAAGCCCTTTCTGAAGGGGATTTACTTCCAAAGCTTTGATCTTGGGTCCCTGTAGCTGAGGTATCTTTCCATAGTGAAAACTCAAAGTTGGCTTCTGACAGGAGGTAGGATAGGATTTTGAGTTTTCTTTTTTCTTCCAATTCTTGAGGTTTAAGCTAGATACATCTAATTCTCGAGGTGTGCTCATGCAACACTGACTGAAGCAGCAAAAGTGTGGTGAGATTTGTAAAGCCCAACTGGTTTTTGCTATTTCTAAATCGAGCTGCGGTTTCCAAAATAGTCTTTTTACTGCTTTGAAATGGTCTATCTACTGTGTGGATGTGTGCTTCCAGGTTCCAGAAGTTCATGTAAATTAAATACCAAAACACCATGTAGGCCAGAGGTTAACACCTGTTTCTGTAATGAAATTTTATTGGACCTCAGCCATGCTCTTTCCCATACGTGTTATCTATGGCTGCTTTTACGCAACAGCAGCACAACTCAGTGGTGTGAAAAAGACAGTGTGATCCACTAAATATGAATTATTCACTACCTGGGCCTGAGAGAAGCATGTTACCAGCCCCTGATCTGGGCTTTCAACGTATTTTGCATTCTTTCCAGGTGTACAACAAAGGAAATTTCCTTGGCACACAACTGTAGCAACTTGAACAAACTTCTCTGCCTATGATAATGTGGAAAGTATCATCAAAAGTGTAACTGATAATTTTGTAGCCACTTGGCCAACGCATTTTGCATTTTAATTTTCCCCTCACTGTCTACTGCAGCCTCTGAGCTTTCTGCCCCAAGGCAGGAGAAATTTTTGCCAGTCTTCACCATCTTGGAAACCATCTATGGACAGAAAGGGGATCTTCTAAATTCTTTACCTCCTCTTTAATACAACCAGAGTCAGGCTGCTGCTTCTACAGACTAAGAGACATCCATACCCTACTCGCAATGGTCAGTTATACCCCAAAATAAAGAAACCACATTTTTTTCCTACACTGGTAGGACTTTATACCCTGGCTAAAAGGAACAGATACTGAAACCACCTGGTCGCTTTTGAGGCCCTAACTTCCAGTTAGTGCTGCCACCCTGTGCTGTCACTGAGTCAGTTTCTGTAAGTCCAGGCTAAATGTTGATCTTCTGGTCTCTGTTCAGTGACCCCATTGCCAGGAGTCACGTGCGAATGCAGTACACAAAGGGTAACAGGGAAGAGGCGTTTAAAACAAATCAAAATTTATCAACACAAGAAAATGGAAAAACCTACTCACCACTCAATAAACTCGCGGTGAGTTCTTAGCTTCATTTGTTCATTTATTCATTCAATGGATATTTAATAAGCACACAAAACATGTCAGGCACTTGTGATACAGAAGTTAACAGAACAGGCAACAACTCTACCTCCCAGGGCTTATGTTCTAATATGAGGACAAAGAAACAAGTAAATGAGCAAAAATTGCAAATCGTAATCACTGCTATGAAGGAAACCACCAGGGTGAAATTACAGAGGGTATCAGGGAACCCACTTAGAACTCTCACTGCCTAGCACAGTACCTGGTACTTAGAATGCGTACCTTTTTTTAATGGTTGATGCAAAACTGGATATTTAAAATGCTTTATTTGCTGTCACATCTATGTGGCCAGCTCAAGGCAACTCTGATGTGCAGAACGGGACTGAAAGGAAGAGGAGACAGACCTAAGGCATTCCCTGCCTCCAAGGAAATTATGATGGACAAAACAAACGATCTTCCCAAAGAACCTGCAATGAAAATGCATGTGCTTTATGAAGCTCTGTTTCAACACACTAACCTGGAAATCAGAACTGATCTCACTGGTTAAGAGAACAAGACCTCAAGTCAGACATCATGGGCTCAAGATCAGATTCTGACACTCACTGACCATAACTCTGAGCAAGTTCTTAACTTGTCCAAGCCTCAGTGCCTCACCTTTAAACTGGGTCTAAAAACATTACTTACCTCCGACTGTTATTAGGAGGATTCAGTAAATTAACATGATGAACTCTGCTTAGCAACGAGCCCTGGTGTGCCTTCAATAAACACTATAGTCCCTGCCTTCAATAAACACTATAGTCCCTTCTCCTCTGTGTGCCCATTTCCCTGTGTAAAGAAGATAAGGACACCTACCTCACAGGGGTGTTGAGAGGATTAAATGAATTAATCCACATAAAGCACCTACAACAGTAAGTGCTCAGTGACTGTTAGCTAGTATTACTATTAATCTGATTTACTTGCTGATGACAGTGCAAATAAACCCATCCCATTTTAAAATCGGAAATAATGGATGTGAGTCCTGGATGTCTGAGAAAATTCTGCAAAGGAATCTCATTAGCTGAGTCAGACCCACCTAGACCACTGATTCCCTTGAAATAATGTATTCATCACTTATGTTTGTTAGGGGTGGTGGCAGAAGGGTGTGAATCTAGTATTACTCCAAGTATCTCAAGGTTTGTATGACTACGTGCATAATCACCTCCTCTGAGATTTCTAATTTATTCCAATTACTTTCCTTTCCAGATCACATTCTTCTTTGTATTACTACACTGTTTCCTCAGTTCCTACTTTGGGAGGAGGACTGAGATTAGAGCAATAATATGGGTCTTTCATCTCTTCATGCTGAAAGTCTATTTCTGTACTAGACTATAAGTCCCATGCAGGCAGGGGCCATGCCTATTTGGATCTCGTTGTGTCCCCAGTGCTGATGAGGTACATTTGGGGTTAGGGCTGTGTGTATATCATAGGTGCATAATTACAAGGATACAGAGAAGCAGAAGAAATAGGTGGTGTGGCTAAGGGTCTTTGCCCAGCATGAGTCCCCACCTTCTGATAAGGGAGTGTACACTGGACCTAGGCACAACCAATCATGGTACAGGGATGGGCATATGACTTCAGCTGAACCAATCAGTCATTTCTCCAATTTTTCTGGCTAGACTGGTTGGAGAGTTTCTTTTCTTCTCTGGCTACAAGCTCTGAGAACGAAAGCCTGGAACGATCTGAGGTCACATTTGCCCCCACATGGGGAAAACCTTACCTGGAACAGAAGCAAGATGACAACACACAGAAGATGCTAAGAGGAGAAATGAGAGGTTTAGACAGTACTCAAGTTCCCATATCTTGCCACCAAGGCCACCTCTACACCTGTTATTTCCACAATTTATTTATGTCAAAGAAACGTAGCTGGAGAGTAGTTAAATCAGTAAAAAACAATTTTATTCAGGACTATTTCAATAGGGGAAAAGAAAGCTCAGTATAGAGCCAGGATCATTTCCGAAAACAACATGGACAAGTGGGAATGCACAGCCAAGGAACAGGGTGGGGGGTCACTGGATGGAAAATTACTAAGAGAAAACATATGAGGGATCTAACTAAATTGACCTAACAGGATCTTTTCTGAAAACAGGCCACGGTAATCAAACATCACCTGGGGGATGATGGAGGCTGAGGAACCCAATTAACTTAATTAACCCAATGAAGGGTGATCAGATATGGAGGATGGGGGCCTCTTGCTAAACTGACTTAGCAGGGTTCCTGATAAAACTGAATTTTTACAAGGAACTGCACAGATGGGCCTAGGAGAAGACACAGGGAGCCTAACTAAAGTTTGGTCAAGTAGAGAATCTTCGTCATTTACACAGACCAAGGCATTCCCCTTTTGCTTAAGCTAGTTCAAGTTCCTTATATTCAAAGTCTAAAATGCTCAAAGAAGGGGTTGTCCAGACCATAAAAATGACAATATAACTATCACTCGTTGAGGGCTTCCTCTGTGTCACACACTGTATTAAATATGTTTTTCTGCATCATTGCATTAAATACAATGCTATGAGGTAAATACTAATATTATCCCCATTTTCACACAGGGGAAACAGCCACGGTTATCAAGAAATTTGCCCAAGTTCAGAAGGTGGCTCATCTGAGATTCAAACCCTGTCAATCTGACATCAGGGCCCACCACAGACATACACCAACGCCAGTCTGTCTTCAAGTATGGTTCCTAGACTACCTGCATTAGGATTACTCAGAGTGCTTATTTAAAGTGCAGATTACCAGAGTTCACCCTCATTTACTGAATCAGAAATTTAGTGTGGGGATTAAACTACAGTTTAATAAAGTGGAGGAGGATATTTCAGGAGAGACCAGAACATACAATTTTCTTGGGAATACACCCTCACCATTATGTTCACTATTCACCAAAATAGACGCACCCAGTCAGTGCTAATATTATTTCAATCCTTCACAGTAAAAGGAGAGACAGTATGAAGAATAAAGAGAAGGAAGGACAAATGGACAAGACTCAGGACACCATTCGCCCAGTCTTCCCTCTCCTCCATACCCAGTTGGAGCCACTAACTTCATAAAAGCACATCAACGGTAAACAAGTTTTGCAAAATTGGCTCACAGAATATTATAAGTAATTCTCCCCCTTGTCCACCTTCAGCATGTGGCTTAGAACTCCAAGGAGATAAGTTATCCCTACGTAAGTTCTTTATTTTTACAATTTCAGACACATCCTGTGAAAGCACCTTGAGCTCTAAGAAGAACCTAGATAATAACAAGAAGTTAATAAGTGTAGGCTCCATTTAACCTTTTCTCTGCATTGCTTTGCTTTCTCTCATTCTGGAGAGACTTTTTCATTTTATTCTCACATTTGAGTTTGTTTGGATTTTTCCCCAAAAAGAAATGCCTTCTTGCAGCTCCTTCACTGACTTGTGTTTTATTTATTATATTTCACCCCCCATTAAGTTTCTCCCTGGAAAGGTTTCATCTGTATGTTGCAGATTCACCTCTTTCCTGACCCGCCACTAGGAGATGATGGGCAGCTGTCTTCATTATTTGTCAGTTACACTCCACCAGCAAGAACCACATTTTCACAGAAAGGGAGAGGCGGAATAATAACCATGAACGCTTAAGTTCAGAACCTGGCTCTTATGAGGAAGAAGAGATCATTCCCAGCTTTACAATTCTATCCTAAATCTACTCAGTTTCGTTGTTGTTTTTGTTAACAGGTCCAGAATCCATTTTCTGCAATAGCTGTGGTTCCTAAAGCCAACAGAGAGGGGACAGAAATCTCTGAACTCAAGAAATCCTAAGACTTAACTGGGCACATGGTAGACCAAGCCCATTAGAAAAACAATTTCACAAAATGTTTTAAGTCCCAATATTATAATATCTCTCCTGATTTCCTCTAAATCTCATTACTTCCACCTCCATGAACTGTCACCACAGCAACCCACCCAGGGACGGGGAAGACATTATCTCACATGGAATATGTTGGGGGTCTTACTCATCATTTGTTATTTCATAATTTACATCACCACCAAATAAGCCTCAGCCAGACCTGTGATTTATACCAACACCAAGCAGGTACCTAAACACATATTTTAAACCCTAAATAACCATATTTAATATATCTTATCAGATATGCTACCCCAAGCCAGACTGCAGCCCAGACATCTTAAGACAGTAGGAAACGAGAAAAGCCATTTTGCAAATATATGGCCATTCAAGGTGATTCTGCCTTGAGGAAATAATGTCAAATACAAAGTAGAGAATGTTGGGTAGGAGGAATGGGAAAACTGTCTTGCTTCTGTTTCCTTCCAGTTCTGTTTGAATATTAAGTCTGAAATTTTGACTTATTACTCTGCAACTCATTTTCCTAACTTGGACTCCTAATGCAACAAGTGGAGCAATGAACAATGTTTTGTTGTTACTGTTTTCACTAGAAATAATAAATGAGTGAGAATCACCTCCCTCAACCAACCAGTACCATTTGGCTGTTTTGCTAAAATGGGTGGTTAAATTACAATAATTTTTATAAGAAAGGGATTTTTCACATTGATATTATGTAATAGGAAAACTCTGCCTATCCCTGGAATAGGCATGTATCCTGTTGACAATTAATGACCCACAGCTTACTAACCCTCCTGGACCCAGGTGAGGACAGTTCTCAGCATCCATGACACAAAACTGAGTAACAGCCTATCTCAATAGAGAATTTACAGTCCACTTTTGATACAGAGATTGACATCCAAACTTTTACCTTAGACAAAACTCTTTCTCAGGCTCGATCTAGCTCTCTTGTTTTCTATTTGGGGAACCTAAGATTTCTTTCCAGAGGGATGTTTGGACTGTTTAAATGGCCCTTGGGTCTGTTCTGTGACAGACCCCACCTACTCCTTTGATTCTGTTACACTGTTCAATAGATAAGCATAACTTCTCACGGGTTGAGACATCCATCTATCCATCTACAAAGATATTCTTCCATCCATCCAACAAATACTTCAGTACTTCTCAACCTTTTTAACATCATAGCACACCTAGTCAATTATTTTTTCATACTGCAGTAAAGAGATGAAGCTGCTAGAGGTGGGAAGAGATTGGCCCTGGAAACCTGACAATTTCTATCCCTGCCTGGACTCCCCCAAGGGCTGAGCAATCAGTAACTCAGCACACCTGTAACCTATCAGGACACACGTATGTGCCAAGACATTGGGGGGAGGGAGGAGAAGCTCTGAGCTACTGCATTTGAACCAAGAACCAGGGTAAACCATGAGGACATAAAATTAACAAGCATGGTTCTGGCCCTCATGGAACTTACAGCCAAGTAAAGACAAACCATGAACTAATTACTTCAAGAGTAACAGGTGTTACAAAAGGGAAATCGTGGGGGTGGCTTGAGCACATAACAGGAGACCCACCTAATCTGGGAAGCCTATTAGAGCTCAGTGAACCCTAGAAATGACCCAGAACAACTGGGTCATGACTGAGCACTGTGAGAAGGTGAGAGGTGTATTTGGAGAGGTGACCCTCCACAAAGGACAGCTGTGCTAATCTCTTCACCCTCTCTTTTTGAAACTGTCATGATATCTGACTCCTTACTCCAAGATCATTAGCCATTGGATCACTGTTGCAATATAAGATACTTCCCAAGCATAAGGTAATTTTCCAAATACTTTACTTTTTACTTCACATTTACATATCATTTACATGTTATCTATTACAAGAAAACATCACCACCCTCATTCAAAAGCTGCAGAATACTGAAAAGTGGACTAATGATGCTTAACGTGGAGTACTTAATGGATGCAATCCAGTATGCTAAGCATATTTACATGAACCTTTTGAATCCTCACAAAACTCTGTAAAATAGGTACTGTGTGTTTCCCTATTTACAGACGGGGAAACCAAGATTCAGGCAGAAAATAACTTAGCAAAGGTTGCAAGTGCCAGAGCTCAACTTGAACGCAGGCAAAAGGAAGCCAGAGCCCCTGCAAATACCATCAGGATGTACTGACCCCATTACAGTGAGACCAGAAAAACCCAAGACTACACGGAAGCGTTGATAGCCAACACGAGCATTGATTCTCCAGCAAAGGCACTCACTCACTGAATAGTCATGACTGCAAACACTTGGTTTTCTGGATCTAAAACTACAGCTCCATGTTGATAATACTGGAAGGTTTTTAACATGACACACTTGTATTCAGAAAGGTAAACAGATGCTTGATTTCTACAGGCAGAAAGTACAAGAAACTGATACAGAAATGGAAGCAGCAATGTACAAAGCCAAGTAAAACACTGGAATCACAGACTCACCATTTGGAAGTGACCTCTCCGGAACAAGAAGATAGCTGTTTTGACTCTTCTGCAGCGTTAACTCTGGCAGCTGAGAGTCAAGCTTTCAGAGTGGGATTATTCATGACTGTTCTCAAACTTGAGTGCGATCAAGTTTGAATCACACTTGAAGAATCAGCTCTGAGAATCACCTGGAGGGCTTGTTAAAACACAAATTGCTGGGTCCCACCCCCTAGAGCTTGTGATTCGTAGGTCTGAAAATCTGCACTTCTAACGAGCTCCTGGGTGATGATAATAATGCTGCTCCAGGGCCACACTTCCAGATCTAGACCAAGCTCCTCCTTTAAAGATGGAGAAACTGAGGCCTAGCAATATGAAGTGACTTGCCCAGCATCACACTGCCAGCTCCTGACATAGCCAGAAGTCAGGCATATGGTCACTATTATTTCTCCTCTCCCTCTTATCCCCATTTAATTTTTTCCATACATTGTTTTTCCTTTATAACAACTGAAAGCTTGTCCATCACGAGAATAAATGTGTGCAGTTAGGGAGTGATTACACTGAAAAATAGAGTAGGCCCATGCTTCTACAATAAACTATCCTGAAATCATACTTAAATGCTCCTTAGCGTTTTCACTCTTACATTTAACAAGCACTCATGCATTCTACTTTGCCTAAGTTCAATACCAAGGAAGTTAATGGAAATCCTTATGTTTGGAGTCAGGCATCCTAGTTTTCCGTGCAAACCCTAAGACTCATGTTGCTTCTCCGTGTGATTCTCACAGGCTGAGTGTCAGAGAAAACAAGAGCCCATGTTCAGCTTTAGCTTTGCCTCGGACTTTCAGTCCTCTCTTCTGGCCTCAGGTTATTTTTTTAGCTCCAAAATAAGGAGCATAACCTCTAAGGTCCCCTTTACAGCTCCAACTTTCTAAAGTGCTGAGTAGAAGTGGAAGCAATGTGCCTGAAACCAAAGGAAGCCTGAATGACAACGAATTTTGTTTAAATAGCACTCTCATTACACACAACCACTGGGAAGGAAACACACAGTTCTAGGAGAATAATGTCATGGTGATGGTGGTGAACAGAAGGCAGGAAGAGAGGTAGGGAGCCACTTGGGGCTGGGTCTGAAAAGATGAGGGCAAATGAATCAGCACATTCACAGCAATTCATTCTGTTTACCCCACTTCCCCTTCTCTCCAATGTATAAATAGATCCATGACACAAGTGAGGACTTTTTAATACCCCTTTCATTTATAATGATTTCTCATTTACACTTGGGCAAAAAAGACCAGTGAGGCAAAGGATGCTTGAGCATTTTTACAACAAGAAAAGACACTGTGAAGGGACGGAGGTTATTGCTCATTAAAGGAAAATCCTCTCCCTGTGTCGCAGCAAAACATATGCCAACCAGGAATATTATGAAGCCAAATTCGTCCCCATTTAGGTAAAAGGATGAAACTGTCAAAGACAACAGCGCTATCATTTTGGAATTAAGACCTGTCAAGGAAGAAAGGAAACTATCTTAGGTGCAGAATCTGAGAGTCAAGGTCAGAAGCAAGCGGGTCCTTATTTTATTCATTTTTCCACAGGTACAAAAAGATTACATCTAGCAGATGGAGGCTTTTAGGACAAAATAAGCTCCTGTGGCTTCATTACTTGTAACAACAAGAAATATATGGCTACAGATGGCCATCTGTTTCTTAATTTTAAGGTAGAGGGCAAAGAAAGTTTTTCAACTTTAGTTTGGGGATTTTACTAAATAATTATTATTTTTAAGCACAGACGTCATTAATAGCTCCCATACTGCACTGTCATCTAAGGCCTCACGTATTGTAGGAGGGGTTTGGTCAAAATGATTAAACCAGGTGTCAACATATATAACTCAATAGCCCTTTAAAAAAACCAAAAGGGCTTCCCTGATGGCGCAGTGGTTGAGAGTCCGCCTGCTGATGCAGGGGACACGGGTTCGTGCCCTGGTCCAAGAGGATCCCACATGCCGCGGAGCGGCTGGGCCCGTGAGCCGTGGCCGCTGAGCCTGTGCGTCCGGAGCCTGTGATCCACAACGGGAGAGGCCACAACAGTGAGAGGCCCGCGTACCGCAAAAAAAAAAAAAAACAACAACAACCATGCCACGAACTTTAGGGGTATTGACCAAAATTCAAAGGAATGTGATTTAGCTAGTTAGATGCTGTCTGGGGTTTTCCAAATGCCAATTTTAGAAGTCAGGCTACACAACCATCTTGGAAAATCCTCCTGAAGGCTGACAGCAGGGGATCCCAAGATAGACTCCCAGCTTTCTCTTCCCCCCAGCAGAGAATGGCGAGAAGGACACAATATCCCAACACCCTTTGCAGTCATCCATCTCTTGTTACTGTTGTCACTGCAAGGGAATGGATTGAGGACATGGGCGATAACTAAAACAGCGTTGGTTCATTTCTCTGATGGAGGTCTGCAAATCAGTAAACTAACATGACGAAACTAAATTATCTAGAGAGCAGCATTCTTCCTCCTGAAGCAAATTAACAGATGCAAAAGACAAAATTTCCTACTTCACAGTGGTATAGCTCCTCCCAAGTTGCTGTAAGACGGACACATCCTAAAATACGCTCATCTCTTTAGACCCATATTAGGATGAAGCATTTAAATGAACTGTGTCCTGGAAACTAAAGATCTAAACTTATTACTGACTCAGAGGAAAGACATGATAGGCTTTTGTAACTAAAGTAGTACCACCTGTCCTACAGCAGAACTAATGGAAGGCTTACTACTTCACCCTGTGGACCCATGCCACTGCACGCCCGCTCTGCTTTCTTCTTATGTTGGGACAAAGATCTGTCCTCCTGTAACTTCAGAAAAGCAAGGCTGACTTGCTCTAAAGTAATCTTGGAGCTCCATGAATCAGTATTTTTCACAGGTCTATCCTTTGCACCAATATTTATAACACGATTATGTCTACACTAAACTTGTGGTGGCCTTTAACACCACTTCATGCAAAGCAATGGTGACCCATTACTTCTTAAAAACAAATCAATCTGTCTGGGGGGCAGAATCTTGTTGATTCTTAGAATTTATGGGTGTTCTGAGAACCAATATTTTGAGATTCTGCAACTGTGAAGTTCTCTACAGTAGCAACTAGCTACAGGTGGCTGTTTTCATTTAAATTCATTGAGGTTAAATAAGATTTTAAATTCAGTTCCTTATTTGCTATTATATTGCTATATTTCAGGTCCTCAATGGCTGTGGCTAGTGGCTACTATACTAGACAGAATAGCACAGAACATTTCTATCATTTCAAAAGTTCTGTTAGACACAGCTGCTTTAGAAGCTTAATTTGGAAGGAATCTTTCAGGACTCTCTAGTGCTACTTGCCATTTAGGACTTCCTGTATAAAATCCCTAACAGTCTGAAAATAAAATTTGAAAAAGTATAAGCTAAGACGTTTAAGGCCTTTCTGAGAGCAGTTTGTCAAAGTGGTTAAGACCCCAGCTTTGAGGGTTTGAGCTTCATTCAAAATCTAGCTCTTCTACCTGCTGGTTGTGTAACATTAGCTTGTCACCTCTTCTCTAAGCCTTGGTTTCTTCACAGCCTCTCCCCACTTCCTTCTTCCATAGTAACAGAACCCAATATATTTCAGTAGTTAGAAGGGTGGACCCCACTCCAGATCTTGGAAATGCAGTTCTGTAACAGGATGTTAGGGGAACTCTGCTGGGGAGGATATCCCTGCCCAATAAAAAGACAACACCTTGTGAAGAGCAGAACTTTGACACTTCCATCCCCTTGCCTGCTATGTGGACATAATGCCTAAAGCTAGTTTATGTGAGAAAAATAAACCCCTATGTTTAAGCTTCCATTAAGTATTGTTTACTGTTACCTACATCCAAAAGCGCTCCAAACTGATATTTCATCTTCTATCAGTTAGTATTAAGTTTAGCTGTTTTAATTCCACTCCTGGGTGTATAGCCAAAGAAAACACTAATCCAAAAAAATACATGCACCCAATGTTCATAGCAGAATTATTTACAATAGCCAAGATATTGAAGGAATCTAAATGTCTATCAACAGATGAATGGATAAACAAGTGGTATGTATATATATATATATATATATATATATATAAAATGAAATATTATCCATAAAAAAATGAAATTCTGTAATTTGCAACAACATGGATGGACCTGGAGGGTATTACACTTAGTGAAATAAGTCAGACAGAGAAAGACAAAAACTGTATGTTATCACTTATATGTGGAATCTAAAAAATAAAACGAATGAATCTAACAAAACAGAAACAGACTCACAGTTACAGAGAACAAATTAGTGGTTACCAGTGGAGAGAGTGGGAAGTGGAGAGGGACAGGATAGGGGTAGGGGATTAACAGGTACAAACTACAATGTATAAAATAGATAAGCTACAAGGATACATTGTATAGCACAGAGAATATATCTAACATTTTGTAAAAACTTTAAATGGAGTTCAATCTTTAAAAATATTGAATCACTGTGTTGTACACCTGTAACTAATATACCATTGTAAATCAACTATACTTTAATTAAAAAAAAGTTTGGCTGTTTTAACCAATGACCTCAAATAATGAAAGTTATAAAGGTAGAAGTTTATTTCTACCTCAGGTAAAAGAGATCTGAAGTAGACAGTCAAAAGAAGGTACAGGGGCTTCCCTGGTGGCACAGTGGTTGACAGTCCACCTGCCAATGCAGGGGATACAGGTTCATGCCCCAGTCCGGGAACATCCCACATGCCACGGAATGGCTAGGCCCGTGAGCCATGGCCACTGAGCCTGCGCATCTGGAGCCTGTGCTCCGCAATGGGAGAGGCCACAACAGTGAGAGGCCCGCGTACCGCAAAAAAAAAAAAAAAAAAAAAAGAAGGTACAGCTCCATGGTCATCAGGGCCTCTGCCTCTACTCTCTTTCTGCTCCATCATTCCAGCATTTGGCTTCCATCCTCAAACTTATCTCATGTTCCTAGGTGGCTACTGGAGTGCCAGCCATCACAAAGGCATTCCAGGGAGCAGGAAGGATCAGCATTCCAGGGAAGGACAAATGGGCACTTGTTCCATATGAATTAGCTCCATTTAAGTAGCCATTCTTCGAAGTTCCTCACAATTCTCTCACAGCTCATCTATCGGAACAGCCACGTGGCATAACTGGTTGCAAAGCAACCTGGGAATGTAGTCTTTCAGCTAGGAGTCATTGACACCCTAGTAAAAATCACAGTTCTGCTATTTAGGAATAATAAGAGAATGATGTTGGAGTGACAACCGTTGTAAGAAAAAATCAGCTCATACAAGTAAAGTGTTTGGCACAGTGCATGATATATAGTAAGCCCTGAAAAAAAGTTGAGAGTAGGCTAGGAAGGGAGTAAAATATCTTGTTATCTTCACTTTTGAGTTGTTATATAACCAGTTAGTCTTTGTTCCATGAATACTGTGTTCTCCAAACTTTAGTCATTTGTGATTTTCCCACATTCATATACCATCTGTGCTATTATTTAATATTTTCTCTAAATCCATTTGACTTTTTTTGAAGTATAGTTGGTGTATATTATATAAGCTTCAGGTGGACAACATAGTGAAATCACCTGACTTTTAAACTTAAATTTAAGTAAACCATTTCCATAAATAGGAAACCAATATTGTCCTCATAAAAATTATAACTGTTATAAAAATGTTCATTTGGGATATTCCCTAAAACCATCTCATGTGCCATATTTTAGAAAACACTTCTCTATTGAATGCTCTGGAATAAATGACTTTTGTGATTGATTGCCTCAAGTTTGCTATGGTCATTAATCAATCTCTGCTGCTACTTATTTGCTTCATCTAACACTGTAAGGAGGAGATTATTCCTTAAATATCTTTAGTAATTAGCAAAACTGGCATTTTCTTTAGGTTCAACCAATCTTTAATAAGAATTGATAGCAAGAGGAATATGGTTATGGGACTTAACAGAAGGCTGATGCATTCAGCAGATTTTTATTTTCTTTTTTTTAAGATCTAGACAGAATTCTATTGAGTAATTATTAAACACACCCTCAACTTCAAGTACATTCCATATCTTCTCTTTTCTGTCTCTAATTGATCTGTATTTAACTTTCCCAGAAAACTCCTTGACATGACATTCACGCATTGTTTCACATGCCCTATGTTCTCGTCAGAGCAGGCCTGGTATTTTCAAGGCCCCATGTCATTCCTTATCTGCTACTGGCATCCTGATTCCCTCATATGTAAACTGGTAATTTTGCCTCTCGCCCCATTTAACCACTGTCTGTCACCAGGATAAAATAAGACCATATTGTGAAAGTTCTTGGAAAGGTGTGAAATGGTATACAACATAAGATGATATTGTCATCTAAGTCAACTGCCTTCATGATGAAGTGGTTCTGAGTGCAGGCTCCATACCTAGAGTACCTGGCTCACCACCTTTCATGTGCTGTGTGACCTTGGGAAGTTACTGTACCTCTCTGTGTATCAATTTCTTCCTTTGTAACATGAGGATAGCACTTAATACCACACAGGTATTGTGAAGATCCAATGGATTAATACACATAAAGCACCTAGAACAGTGCCTGGCACACAATGAGCTCTCAGAACCTGTTAGCTATTAGTGTTATTGTTACTGTCTCCACAAGTGGGCTCTGGAGTCAAGCAAAATTTGGTTTCAAATCCTAGCCCCAGGATTCTGTAGTGATATGTAAATAGGTCACGAATCCATATGCCAAGGAAGTGGTACTTCTTTATCCATCTCCCTGACAGACCAGCTCTTTCCTCCCAGCCCTCGCGCCCTAGGGAGCGGGAAGCAAGCAAAGAAACAACAGAACCTTGGGAGAGTCTACCTCAGCAAACCTAGACTGACACAATACTTTAAAATTCCTAAGGTAAGGCTCACTTGCTTTAAATATCAATGTTCTGTCATATATTTCCACTCCTTCCCTGCTCCTCTCCAAGATGTTGGCAGGGAATATGGGAGGTGGCTGAGTGTAAATCTCAAGTGGAGAAGTAAGTGTCTGCTTCAGTTTTATGACCTAGGCATCTTCCTGGGCTCAGTCTAGTCCCTGCCCTGGGACAAGAGTAACCTTGGTTTCAAGTTGGCTTTTGAGTAGAGCCAGCCGGTTGGGCACCTCATAGTTGCTCTGTCCCTTGAGTGTTCTGCTACTGCTGAAATCAGTGCCTGATACACCCCACAGGAAGGTCTCTCTTCTGATGATGGCCTAGAGAGGTTCTCTAGTCGACTTGATTCTCACCCCAGCTCTTGCTAAAGCTGCTGTGTCATGTCTTCCATCAAAGCCCGGAAGTAGGCAGTCTACGCACAATCTCTGTAGCGCAGAGCTGATGTTCCCTCAAACCATCAGGGTCCACCCTAAGGAGCATGCAGGCATGCCGGGAGTCCCTCCACACCACAAGGACACTGAAGCCACCTTAGAAAAGCCAAACATTCGCCTTCTCTCCACTAACCATGCTGGGCTACCAAGTTTCCTTTTATGCAGCTGTTAACCAGTTTGGAGTGGGGAAGACCGGAGGCGAGCTCTGCCCAGAGCCCCAGATATGCCTCAAGTCCAAAGCCCATGAACTTGTCACTCCTCAACTAACCCTACCACCCCTGCTCGCTCCAGCCCAAAGTCCACATGGGGAGATGGGGGCCCACATGCTCAGTCTTGTTGCCCTTGCACTTCTCCCCACTCAAGCCCTGGCCAGAGAGCAGGTTCCTACATTTCTCATCAAATTTGGCCATATCCTCCCGGGGTGGGATGCCAAAGAGCCTTGCCAACAGGTGGAAGAGGTATCTTCTTCAACTATGGAAGAAATGAAGATCTAAATCTTCCACGTTTTCCTATTGATATGCTAAAAATAATAAAAAATAAATAAATGTACTACCCTCTTCCATTTTCCTCTCCTTACACTCCTTCTTCTAAAACCTGGCTTTTAATCTTACTACCTTGTCCCTAAATCTTACACTGAATGTCAGAAGCTGACTAGCTTATTAGCTTTGCATTTCTGCTATAATGTTCCTGATACCTCCCCCTCCCACCATACCAAGTTATTCCAATACTATTGACTATATGCCCTACGCTGTACATTACACCACCATGACTTATTTATAACTGAAAGTTTGTACCTCTTAATCCCCTTCATGTATGTTGCTCACACCCGACCCCCTCCCCTCAGGCGACCACCAGTTTATTCTCTGTATCTATGAGTTTGTTTCTGTTTTGTTTAGTTTGTTCATATGTCTTGTGTTTTGCATTTCACATTTAAGTGAAATCATATGGTATTTGTCTTTCTCTGTCTGACTTATTTCACTAGACCTTCTAGGTCTACCCATGTTGTTGCAAACGGCAAGATTTCATTCTTTTTATGGCTGATTAATATTCCATTGTACATATATACCACATCTTTACCCATTCATCTATCGATGGACACTTAGGTTGTTTCCATATCTTGGCTACTGTAAATAATGCCGCAATGAACACTGGAGTACATGCATCTTTTTGAATTAGTGTTTCATTTTCTTCAGGTAAATACACAGAAGTGAAATTGCTGAATCATATGGTAGTTCTAGTTTTAGTTTTTTGAGGAATCTCCGTACTGTTTTCCATAGTGGCTGCACCAATTTACATTCCCACCAACAGTGCACAAGGGTTCCCTTTTCTCCACATCCTCACCAATGCCTAATATTTATTGTCTGTTTGATGACAGCCATTCTGGCAGGTGTGGGGTGATATCTCATTGTAGTTTTGATTTGCATTTCCCTGAAGATTAGTGATGCTGAGCATATTTTCATGTGCCTGTATATATCTCTCTCTATATATGTCTCTATATCTTCCTATAGGAAGATATCTATGTATCTTCTATATCTTCCTTAGGAAAATATCTATTCAATTCCTCTGCCCATTTTTTTTTTTTTTTTGCGGTACGCGGGCCTCTCACTGTTGTGGCCTCTCCCGTTGTGGAGCACAGGCTCCAGACGTGCAGGCTCAGCGGCCATGGCTCACGGGCTCAGCCGCTCCGTGGCATGTGGGATCTTCCCGGACCGGGGCACGAACCCATGTCCCCTGCACTGGCAGGCGGACTCTCAACCACTGCGCCACCAGGGAAGCCCTCCTCTGCCCATTTTTAAATTTTTTTTTTTACTGTGGTATAGTTAATTTACAGTGTTGTGTTAGTTTCCGGCATATAGCAAAGTGATTCAGATAGATAATAGATAGATAGATAGATAGATAGATAGATAGATAAATAGATAAAGATATTCTGTTTCATATTCTTTTCCATTATAGTTTATTACATCTGTCCATTTTTTATCAGATTGTTTTTTTTTGCCATTGACTTGTATGAGTTCTTTATATATTTTGGATATTAAGCCCTTATTGGATATATCATTTGCAAATATCTTCTCCCATTCAGTAGGTTGCCTTTTCATTTTGTTGGTGGCTCCCTTCACTGTGCAAAAGCTTTTTGGTTTGACATAGTCCCATTTATTTATTTTTGCTTTTGTTTCCCTTGCCTGAGGAGACAGATCCAAAAAAATATTGCTAAGACCAATGTCAAAGAGTATACTGTGGGGCTTCCCTGGTGGCGCAGTGGTTGAGAGTCCGCCTGCTGATGCAGGGGACGCGGGTTCGTGCCCCAGTCCGGGAAGATCCCACATGCCGTGGAGCGGCTGGGCCTGTGAGCCATGGCCGCTGAGCCTGCGCGTCCGGAGCCTGTGCTCCACAACGGGAGAGGCCACAACAGTGAGAGGCCCGCCTACCGCAAAAAAAAAAAAAAAAAAAAAAAAAAAAGAGCATACTGCTTACGTTTTCTTCCAGGAATTTTATGGTTTCAGGTATTAAGGTTCATAACTTTTTAAGCCTCAGTTTCATTATCTGGAGAAAAAGAAATTACAATGGTTCTAAATCACAGAGTAATTGGAATGATTAAAATTTTGTGTATATACAAAGACTTGTAAGCAAATAGTCACAGCAGCATTATTCATAATAATCCAGAACTGGAAACAATCCAAATGCCCTTCAGTTGGGAGAAAGGACAAACAAAATGTTGCATATCCTCACAGTAGAATATTATTTGGCAATAAAAATGCCTAAATTACTGATACATGGTACAACGCTGATGAATTGTGAAAACATGCTAAGTGAAAGAAGCCAGATTCAGAAAACCACATATTGTTTGAATCCATTGATATGCAATGTCCAGAAAAAGGGAAATCCATAGAGACAGAGAGTAAGGCAGTCTAGGGCTGCAAGCGGTAGTGAAATTGACTATTAATGGGCATTAGAAAACATCTTGGGATAATGGAAATGTTCTAAAGCTGGTTTGCGGTGATGGCTGCACAGCTCTATAAATTTACTGAAATCACTGAATTGTACGTCTGTGATGAGTAAACATTATGATATGTAATTACACCTGAATAAAGTTATTTTAAAGTGTTTTTGGGTGTGTGAGTGTTTTTACATGCACAGAGAGAAATGTATGTGCTTTCACACACACACACACACACACACAGTGCCTAGCACAGAGTAAGCACTTAAAAGATGCTGATCACATCTGTCATCATTACTGAAATGTTTAATTATTGTTATTAAATCTCTCATTTTCACATCCTTTATGTAGTTATTGCTCTAAAATATTTGAGAGGCTATTTATGTTTAGAGGATTATCTGCTTGGTTAAAATGCCTATTATCAAATTCTTAGTATCATCAAAAATTCTAGGAGCCTCAAAGAAGTTTAACAAATGTCCTCATTATTTTAATGTACTTTATAATAATAGATGAATAGATATTGGTAGACTATTATTAGAATTCTCAAGCACTCTATTGCCTGTTGTGAAAGTCAATTTTCCAAATCACAATACTTGAGACTAAAAATAAATAAACAAAAAATTAAAGCACTTGGCACACCTGCTTCAATCAGGTGCTGTTGCCTTTTTATAGGATGTTAATATTTTTACCCTTCCCTTTAGCTCTTAATAAAAGATGCTTTTTCCTTAATGTTTAAAAGCATCACTACATCACCTACTTAGAGTTTACAGCCATTTTGTTCCTATTCATAAGATAATGTCTGTTTTAGCAGAAAAAGAAATGTGAGGCACATGTGCACCTCTCATTAACCAAGTACTCAGGCACATCCTCACACTCTTTCCTGAAGGAAGCTTTTTTATTTTACGTTAGGTATGATTGACCTTCGATCTACATTCATCAGGGTCCAAGGCCTTGTTACACTTCCTCTTCATTCAGCCAGTGTCCAAAACTCATTCCTTTTGTCTCCCCAGACTGGTCTTTTCCCTCTACCCAGCCAGGATCCTAACTCCCCGGTCCCCTGAGCCACACACATTCCCTCCTGCTCACCTCCCACCACTGAGATCTGACTCCTGCCCTCGACCCTGCCACGAGTGCCTTCACTCCTCCTGGGGTAACAAAGCGCTTGGTGGCCTGCTTCAGTCCCCTCTCTCTGTCCTTCCAGCTCCATCCCTTTACCTAACACTCCAGACAATTCATCCCCTGTCATCTGGCATGCATTTATTTCAGAATAAGCAGCATTTTTTCCCCTCCAACATTAATTAGGTTACAAGATTCTCAAAGACAGCAACCAGGACTTCTAGTCCTTTCAGAGTTCACTGGCTCTAGTCTGAAGAATTCATCTCCCACTGCACACTCACTCACGGGTGCATGCTTACTAAAGAAACGGCATGCTGAATTGCCCACACCATTTAATCAATCTCTCTCTCCCTTACACACGCATGCACACACACACACACACACACACACTCGCTCTTGCTCTCTCTCTCAGGTGAATTCTCCTAGCTCAGTGTTTCTCAAAACCTCCCCCGCAGCAACAGCATCACCGAGAAACTTGTTAAAAATGCAAACTCTTACGCTCGACCCCAGACCGACTGAATCTGAAAAGGCACAGCCCAGGAATTCATGGTTTAAGCAGCCCTCCAGGTGATGCTGCATGCACTTAAATTGGAGAACCACTTTCCGAAACGTCTATTCCATTCAACACCACTGTGATTGAGATCAGCGTAGCTACACCCCTCAAAATCCTCACTCTATTACCCATACTTCCAAATAGTCAGCTGCCCCGTTAAAAAGACCTCCGTCACCCTGCAGACACTTTGCCTTTACAGTAGCCAGACAACCACAAAATAAGAGAGAAAGCAAATCAACTGGTTAACTTCTCAAAGTGTTTCCAGAGCTGAGCTGACATTATTAATGATCATCATCAGAGATGCTGATGCTGAAACAGTACCTTTGGTGAAAACCATCTTAGCCTGTGCTCCTTTGGAAACAGAGGTGGGAAAGGGTCAGCATCTGCCAGATGGAGAAGGACTGGTCTAACAAGAAAGATAATTTGCTGCAAAGCTTTGAGCAGGACTTAGAAAGTATAAAGCAGTGATTTTCAAACTTTTTATTTAAAAAAAAAAGTGGAGAAGAGGGCATAGAAGATCTCTTTCAAACAGCAGACACGATGGATATACTAGCAGAATATAATATTTTTAATTAAAAAAATCTTTTTAGGGTATTGCTCTTATTTGAATATTTGGAGCCTCTAAGAAGACACCCCCTCCCCTTTCTGTGGTCTGCAAAAATATATATACTTTAAAATTCTTCTAAAAAGAAAACCAGTGGAAGTAAATACATTTGTCTGAACAAGGCAAATTTTTACAGATATTTGGAGGGAGGGATATTGGGATGCAGGTAAATGAAAGCTATAAACACTTATTGAGCACCTCTTGCATGTAAGCTCTCTGCTAAGAGCGGATCAACACCTCCACAGCCAGCCACCACTGTTTCTCACCAGAACTATTGCAAGAGCTTCCTAACGGCTTTCCCTGTTTCCATTCCTGCCCTGCACACAACAGCCAGAGATACTGATGAAACATACATCCACACACCTCATTCCCCTGTTCAATGCCCCACCCAAACCACTGCCATCACACTCAGAATAAAGTCCACAGTCCCAGCCTTGACCTACTCCACCCTTGGCGATCTGTCCCCTTCCCTCCTACTTCTAACCTCCTGTCCTACGACTGCACCCTTTCCTCACTCCACTCAGCTCCTCTTGCCTTGCTGTTGTCATTTAAACACACCAAGCACATTCCGACCTCGGGGCTTTGCATCAGCTGTTCTCTCTGCCAGGAACACTCTTCCAGATCACCACATGGCTGCTTTCCCCATTTCCTTCAGTCTCTGTTCATATGTCACCATGGCAGAGAAGCCTCCTACAGAAAACAGCACATGTGCACACAGCCCTCCCTTCACTCTCTCTCCCTTTATTCTCCCTTGTTTTTCTTCATGCCTGATGTATCATAATCTTATTTTTTAGCCTTATCCTCCTTCAACAATATTAGCTCTATACGAGCAGAGATTTTCTGTTTTGCTCACTGCTATATCATCAGGACCTAGAATAGTGTCTAGCACATAGGCGGTGCTCAGTAAATATTTGCTGGATGAAATAGTTGTTAAGGGGATGAGAGAATGTAAGGTGCTAAGGATATAGAAAGACAAGCTACAGATCCCTGCCCTCAGTGAGCTTGAAATTGGGTTCATATGTATGTCCTTCCTCCACTTAAAGAAATTAAAATTGCAGATGTCAATTATGCAAGGTATCTGCTTCTCATATTCACAGTCAGAAAAAGCATAAACATGTTAGTGCTTGAATTATTTCTGTAAACCGTCTGTTAAGTCTAATTCATCTAGTAGGACCCATGAGGACAACTACTTTAAAATTCAGTGTCTCCTTAAAAACGAATCTGTCACTGTTCGCCAGAAGTAGCCACATTATTTCTCTGTCTGATGGTGGAGCCAGGTGTCTAGAAGTTACTTAATAACTGATAGGTGACTTTTCTCATATGTTAGTCCCAAGAAGATGGGAGTGATGCACATTTAAGTGCTTCTAACTGCAAGAAGGTCAACAAGGTCAACAAGATTTATGGTTTACCTAATGGGTAAAATACTTCACTTTATAAGTGATTCCCCAGAGAGCTAGAGAATACCCAATAATCTTCTGCAAAGGCAAGCAAAGTAATTGTTACTATTAGAAATGCAGTTTGCCTATTAAGTCAGAGTAGCATGTCATGAAAGTGACGTCAGCAATATTCTTCCTCTCTCATGGTTTGTTTCAATGAAGGTAACATTATGAAGACATTCTCTCTCACTTTAACCAGTTGTGGGATAAAATGATTTTTAAAACACCCTCCAGATAAACCTCACTCTTTGCATTTTTTGTTTCCTTGGTTGGTGTCCTTTTATACATCGGACTCACATGATAACTTAGCTTTTAGCACAAACCAGGACTTGTTGGTGAAATATTGATATTAACCAAATACTGCTTAGCAACGCCCCTGCAGAACCTAGATCAGGCCATAGTTTTCAAAGGTCACCTATGAAAATATACCCAAGGATTTTAAGTCAGATCAAGTGAATGTCTAATAGGAGGATTTCTTAGGCAAACAAAGATTTTAAATACCACAAAGTTTCAAATCTAAGCCTTCGTGAATTGACTCTTTGTGAATTGTGGGTTGGTGTCCCGTCTCTGCACACACCCAGAGTAAGAGCTGACCTCTCTGAATGGGTTCCCATATTTCTGGGAGGAGGGCATCCACGGGAAAAATCCTGCCATGCCAAGCCAGGCAAGTGGGGCTTTTCCAATGAGAATCAGCCCTCTAGTCCTCCAAAACACTCCTGCTGTGGAGACTGGTCAAAGTATCCTCTGGACCAAGAACAACAACCACCCTGCCACTAGCCTGGCATCAAAGATTAATCCAACAAGAACATTCCATCATGACTAATGTTCATGGCTCAGAAAGAGTCAGATGTCTGAAGAGCTGTTAGGTGAGATGTCTGCTTTCTACAGATGGCTCTTAGAGAGAGCTCTACTGTGCTTCCGGTCCTGGTGGCTGGAACTCTAAAGAGGAGTCTCTGCTGAAAGCCTGGATGTTAAAGCCCTGTCCAAGCTAGATGGGAAATCAGAAACTCCAGCAAGTACGGACGGATCTAAGTTTTCCTCAGCCTTTGGATCCTAGTCTATGGTCATTCTGGCTGCATGACTCTGCTCTGAGTGGTTCTGTTGTGTGGCCCCCTAAGCTAATAGTAGGTAGCAGACCCAAGGACACATCTGGAGTGACCAAGCATGTCCACTGGCAACCTCTTCAAAAAAGGGGGCTGTGGGAGTTCCCTGGTGGCCTAGTGGTTAGGATACTGGGCTTTCACTACCATGGCCCAGGTTCAATCCCTGGTTGGGGAACATCCCACAAGCCGCACGACGTGGCCAAAAGAAAGGGGGGGGTGGGCGGTGTCTGAAGTTTTATTAGCCAGAACTTCCAAAGATAGGGACTACTGATATTGAAATAGAGGAATGGAGAGGGAAGGGAGGGAGATGTCTGTGGGTAAGAAAGAATGAAAGGTTTTTGTTGACATGTCAATTAAAAGATTCAAGCAGCTTAGGAATGTAAAATCTCTCATATTCTCTTGAGTGTAAAGGAAAGAAAACAAACAAGGTGCAAAGGGACCCTAAGAAGGGTCTATGAAGGGTCATCTTTCTATGAAGAAAGATAGAGGTTACAGATTCCTGGGAAGACTACGTTAGGTGCCTGGGGAACCTCTTCCCTCAGTAAGAGTCTGATGCTCAAGTTGGTTTTTATTCTTAATGATTTATTGCTAATATTTCTGAATATATGAAGTGTATATTTTTATAGTATTTGGGACCAACAGACCTTATAAATAACAGCAAATAACATTAGGGAAAAGACTTTTAAAACATTAGAGAAAACATTAGGGAAGACTTTATAGTACCCAAAGAGTTTTTATGGAAAAAATATACCCAGGAGGAGTTGGCCCCAGCAAACTGCTATTATAGGAGCACCAGGCCCTGAACCCGCGGCAGTTCCCCAATGGACTATTACAGCAGCATGAAATCAATCCAATTGAGATTGGCCTTTGTTTTATGGATTTACCCTATATAAAATTTTTAATACATTCATTCTGAGCCATTTGCCTCATCAGCCTAGGATCCTCAGTGTAAGTGAAGGGAGTACTCAGCCACAGTTAGCATGTGGGTTCTAGACTCGGACAAATCTCAGTGTAGCCCTCAGCTCTACCACTCATGAGCTGAGGGGTCCCAGACAAGTTCATGTACCTCCAAACCTTGGTTTCCTCACAGAGTCTGATTATATCTTTTAGAGTCACTGTAAGAATTAATGAGATAATGAGAGTAAAGCATATGGCACAATGCCTCAAGGGGATGCAACCTAAGATGCCATAGAAAGAGAGGGGGCTATAGGAAGTGCTTGATGGAGCTGAACCATGGACAAGAAGTCAAGTGAGGAACACCATCCCCAAATGGAAAGAATTTGGAATCATTTACAGACAGATTGACTAAAAATATTCACCTGACAGGTAAACTCTGAATCTATGTCTTAACCATCTTTTGCAGATGGATTACCAACATTTAGCCAGGAGAAGGGCTAAACTGAATTGAATATTTGAAGTAGGCCAGACTTCAGACTTGTATCTAGCAGTATTTTCTCCCACTCAAATACCTACATCTGTTGTTTTTCATTTTCAACACTAGATTGAATATTTAAGGGCTAATTTATTCCCATATTTATTTCACATAACTAAGAATGGTGTGTGAAAATGACTAAATATTTTTTAAACTTACTGTTAAGTGGTTCCCACGTGTCTACAAAACACCTGCGTCCCACACTGCAGAGGAAAGAAAGAGAAGGAGCAGACCCCCCATTTTAAAGAAGGAAAAGAAAATCTAAATGGGTAAACCAAGTATCCAAGAAATCTGGAAGGAGCAATGTGGCCTTTTACAAAGAAAAGCAACAAAAATGTACTGTTTTAAAACAGAGAAAATATCCCTTTAAAATCTAGCTTTTAAAAAAGGTCAGAGAAGTTTACGTTTACTCGAGTGTAAATGTCAATTGGAATAAGTGATACCTGTGAGAAAATGGGGAGACCACTGACCTTTTATCCAAAAGAAGGCTAGAGATGATGTCCAAGAAGAGTGAAGGGAGGAAAAAAAAAATGTGTAAGGATTTTGAACAAGGGAAAGAAGCCAGAATGAAGGAAGATCTAATTAACTGAAATTGCTAGTTCCACACACAGGGTGCTTTCAGTTGCAAAGCAATGCCCAATCTGGTTAAATTTTTAAAGGGGGTGTATTTGGTTATTAACTGATCAACCTGCAGGAGAGTTTCAACACAAGCCTCAATGTGATCCCAGACTATTGCTCACCATTTCTCAATATTTTTAACCTCAGAACTGGCATTGATTTTTCAAACATATTTTTCCCTAGTAGTGCCAGAAACTTTCACGTTTACGTGAAAAGAATCTGCTCACTGGGTAACTTAAAATCCCAGAATTTTGTCTTCCCTTAATTGGTCTGACCTGGATTAAGTGCACATCCCAGAGCCACATCACTATGACCATGGGGGTAGGATATGCTGATTGGCCTGTGCCCTTCAGAAACTGTCCCTGAAGCTCAGAGTTATATCCATCCTACCCAAATCACTTGGCTTGGAATATTGTGACACATAACAAGAAGGAGGAATCAGAGGAATATACATGAGGTAAGCAACAGATATCCCTACATATAATGACTGGCTTTTTATTTGAAAACAAGCATCACACCTATGATTAAGCCACCCTTCCTTCAAAAGTGTGAAATGAATTAACTTGCCTTCTTAAGAGGTTGACATTCAGGCATCTTTGTGAACCTCACAAACCTATCACAAGCCACATTTATCATTAAAGAAATTGTGTCTACGAAGAGGCACCACAATATCAACTTAGGTGAAAAATCCTTATTTTATTAAAGTTGATGAAAAAAACCTTATTTTATTAAATATTCAATATCACTAGACTACTTTATAAAGCTGTTCATAATCAAACTCTTAGATGCCTTGTTTTCAACCTTTTCTCTTAACACACTGTGCTCACCCCATATTTTCCACACAGTCAACATCTTTACCAGACGTCCCACCATTTCCCCCAAGTAACCTTAATTTTTACATATCTATGGTTTGGGATTGACTATTTTCTTTAATTCTATTTTACTCCTCCTGTTGGCTTATTACTTATACCTCTTTCTAATATTTTTAGTTACTGCCTTTAGGATTTATCAGTCTACCTTTAAATATTATATTACTTCATATAGACTGTAAGAATCTTGCAACAACATATTTCCAATTTCTCCTTCCCATCCTTTGTGATGTTGTTATACATTTTACCTTTATATACATTACACTCCAAAATACATTATTACCATATTTGCTTTAGAAAGTTATCTTTCAGGATGAAGAAGAATAAAATTTACATATATTTACCTTCATTTTTACCATTTTCAGAGATCTTTATCTTTTTTTCAAGTTTCTGTCTGGTATCATGTTACTTATGCCTGAATTTTTTTTTAACATTTCTTGTAGCACAGGTCCACTAGCAATAAATTCTTTCAGGTTTAGAGTATCTGCAAAAAAATTTTTATTTTACCTTCAACCTTGAAAGATATTTTCACTGGGTATAAAATTCTGGGTGGCTAGAATTTTTTCTTCCTTTCAGTAATTTAAAGATGTCACTCTACACAGACCTACAAGAGAATGGACTTGAGGATATGGGGAAGGGGAAGGGTAAGCTGTGACAAAGCGAGAGAGTGGCATGGACATATATATACTACCAAACGTAAAACAGATAGCTAGTGGGAAGCAGCCGCATAGCACAGGAAGATCAGCTCAGTGCTTTATGACCACCTAGAGGGGTGGGATGGGGAAGATGGGAGGGAGGGAGATGCAAGAGGGAAGAGATATGGGAACATATGTATATGTATAACTGATTCACTTTGTTATACAGCAGAAACTAACACACCATTGTAAAGCAATTATACTCCAATAAAGATGTAAAAAATAATAATAATAAAGATGTCACTCTTATTGCCCACAGTCTTGAAAATCTTCTGAAAGAAATCAGCTGTAATTCATACCTATTCCTATGTACATTATGTGTCTTTTTTCTGTGGGTGTTTTCAGTATTTTCTTGTTACTACTCATCTTCAGCAGTTTGAATGTGTGCTTAGTTGTGTTTGTATTTGTTGTTATTTTTGTTGTTGTTGTTGTTTTTCCTTATTGGGATTTTCTGAGCTTCCTAGATCTTTAGTTTGGTATCTTTAATTATTTTTAGAATATTCTCAGTCATTATCTTTTCAAGTATTTCTTCTACGCCATGCTCTCTCCATATTTTCTAATTATACAACTGTCAAAACACTTGATGTTCTGTCATAACTTTTGGATATTCTGTTCCTTTTTTCTCACTGTGTTGCAGTTTGGGTAATTCTTATTGACCTATCTTCGAGTTCACTGATTCTTTCCTCAACTGTGTCAAGTCTACTGATGAGCCCATCAAAAGAATTCTTTATCTCTGACTTATGTGGTGTGTGTGTTTGTGGCATTTCCATGAGACTCTTTCTTATAGTTTTCATCTCTCCACTGAAATTTCTCATCTCTTCATATGTATAGTCCACCTTTCCCACTAGATCCTTCAACACATTAACTATAATTGTTTTAAAGTCCCTGACTGATTGTTCTAACATCTTAGTCATCTTTGAGTCTGGTTCTCTTGATTGCTTTGTCTCTTGATGATGCTTTTTTTAATTGCTATCATGAGTGATTAATTAATTATTAAAGTTAATCATAATTATTTATCAAATGTGAGATATTGTGCATAGAGCAATGAGATTAATAGCACTTATGCTTGGAAATGGGCATGCCTCTTCTTTGGTCAGGCCATTGGTGTCAGGGATTGAGTCAATCTAGCAAATGTAATTCAGCAGAGGCTAGAAATGTGCTCATGCACTTAGACCTGATCTTTTGAGCCTCTGCCTTTTCCTCTAGCAACAATGGCTCCTCAGCTATTCCTGAGGGTTACAGAGTGCTGCCCTTTCCCAGCAGTTTAAGTCTTTTGCTCTGTAGGACATATGGTTCTGGGAAGGAGAGTGGGATTTTGTACCTTTCTAACAGGGGCTAATCCCCTTCTCCATACCTGCATTAGTGAGGATGGCTCTCTCTGGTCTCTTTCCCTGACCCCAAACTTTACTGTGAACACCTGGTGAAGATTTATAGAATAGAGCTTGAGAATGGGTGCAAACTCCTCTTGTATGAGGGAGTCCACAACTTGTCTTATTTCATTCTAGACCATATTCAGCCTACAGAAATACATTAAAATGTTAATTGATTTCTTCTTACTCATTTGTATAGTAGCATCCTCTCTTCTTGTCTTCTGTCACAGAAAATGTCACAGTCCACATGTCCAGTTTCTCCTCGGAGAAACCTCTTCCATTTCAGAATTTGCTTGTTCTGTGACCTCAGCTCTCTAATAGGTCCAAAAACAAGTTATGATTTTGTAGTTAGCTGAATTTTCTCAGTCTTAGAATGGGGTTGATGCTCTTTCCAGCTTTCTATCCTAACTGGAAGTGAAACTTCTCTATATTTTTGTACACTCATAATAATAACAGCTAATATTACATACTTATTATGTGCCTGGCATAGTGCTATAGGACACATGGAATAGCTCATTTAATCTTCACCATTATTACATCCATTTCCTAAGCTAGGAAATCAAGAGACAGAGGAGTTAACTTATTTGCCCAAGGTCTCACAGCTGCTGAGTGGTAGAAATTTAATACAAACCCAAGCAGTGTGACTCAAGAGCAGTGCTATGATTCTATACTGTTGCCTCTGCCCTGTGAGCTCCTTGAAGACAGGGACAAGCCCTTATTCTTGTGTTTATCTTTCCAGCATGTATCACAATGCCTCATTCAAAGGAGGCATTCAGTCAGTGTTTGTTGAAGGAAGGAATTAATTGCCTTTCTACTGCCCCTGAAAGTCAAAGTGAGGTTTAGAAGCAGTAAAGCTGGGGATGGGTTCACCCGGTCTTGCTGTTTCTTCCCACCTTCCAGTCTCACACGCAGGAACTATATGTCGTAATACATGATGAGAAAAAGTCTCCAGTACCTTGAACAATCTCCTCCCCATGCTGAACAAGTCAATTCATGACAAGAAAGCAATGATTAATGGCTTCTCTGCCAAGTGATGCTTGCTTGATTAAGGGGAAATATGGCCCATATTTCATATAAGTTTCCCTAAACTTCAAACACAGACTGAAAGTTTAGACTCTGCTCTATCAAGCTATGGCTTCACACTGTGTGTCTTTACCTTCCTCTCACCCCAGTTAAGCAATAAAAACTTAAAAGGTCAAAATCTGTAAATTGTACTCCTCTGTATCCCACACAGTGCCTAACACAAAGCTCTACAAGCACCTGTTGAATGAAGTAATGAAAAAGATTAATTTCAACTGCTCCAGTGTTGCAGTCCAAACAAACCATGGCAGAGCAACATTCTTCCATTGAATGCTGGAAATTTTTAGGATACATATAATTCAAAGGCTTAGCACCAAACTGTTTCAGGGGTAAATCGGTTTTATCCAAGATGGGTGAGTGTCAGTTCTAAATCTTTGTACTTGATATTCTCCTTCTGATTCCTCAGTCTGAAAGCCCACTGGACTTGAGAAATATAAAATCTAGGTTCTTGCCCAAGTTTTGCCATTTATTAATATTAAAAAACTAGGGATAATGATATATGCTGAAAATTGAATGAGTTGACAAATGCAAAAGCACTAGAAATTATAAAGTACTATACAAATGTCTGTATTTTTACTACAGTCATTCCCACTTAGGTCAATGCATTTAAATCCTATGCTTAATAATTTGAATAATAATAATAACTGATTTTTATTTAAGGCTTATAGAGTTCTATGCTATAATCTATATTAACCCTTAAAAGTCCCTATATGAAAAAAAAGTCCCTATGTGTTAAGTACTACCATTAGCCCCATTATATAAAGAAACGCAGACTCATTGAGGTTAAAAGGCTGGGTTAAGGTCACATAGTAAGGTATAGAGTTTGGATTCAAACCCAGGCAGCATGATTTCAGTGTCCCTGCTCTTAAGCATAGCACTCTGCTGTCTCCTAAAGTGAAAGCAGAGATTTTGTTAAATCTAGTTATGAGAAAGCTAGTGAGATCACAGGACATCTGATGAGTTCTGTCCTTGACCTTCATCTATACACTATCCCCGGATTATCTGCTCTCGCCTTATTGCTTATCATCTATATGCTAATAGTATTCAAACCTCTGTCACCCTGGCCTCTAGAACCTTCTATCTACTCAACCACTCAGTCATTCATTCAGCAAATACCCACTGAGCATCTATGTGTCAGGCCTGAGCTAGATGTTGGATGGAGCATAAGATAAATAAAACACCTGAGGTCATGGAGTTTACTTTTTACTGGGTGGAGAAAAACAATGAATAAATACATTCATTCATTCATTCATTAAAAATAAATACAATAACTTCATATAGTATTACACTGTATAAATGTTTCAAGGGTGAGTGTCCCAAAAGAGAGAAAGCCTGCTGGAAGCTGAATTGCCCTTTCTAACACAGACTCAGAAATCAACAGTCATTCACCTCACTCTATTCATTAAAATCAAGTCAATAAAGCCAACCCATGCATGTTCAAAGGGAGGGGAATTAGCTCCCATCTTTTGATGGGAAACATGTCAGAGATTTTGCTTTAAAACCATCACACTGGCCATTTTCCCCAACCTTTGGAGGGATATAAGCATCTCAGCTCCCATAGTCAAATCTGGCAGGTTTAAGAAAGGCTGCTCTGACACAAATTATAAATTCAAATGCATATGATGAGGAACAACTCTGGAATTCCAAGAAGCTGGCTCTGTCCACTCTGCCCAGTGTAACCCATTCCCTTCCCTCTTCTGAGCTCACAGCACCTACTCTCTCATCATGACACTGCCTCGATGGTTATCTTATATTTCAACCCATATAAATATAGAACTTTGTCTTTCTGGTTTCTTCATTTGGATCACAGGTTCCTAGGGGTATTAAATATGCAACACACATATCATTTGAGTATCTTTCAGTGTTTTAAAAGAAGCTATACTCACAGATCATGGAAGAGAGAAAAAAAGAAATGAATATTTCTCTTCTTCCTGAGAATCCCTGTTCCTCTAAAACCCACTTAGCATATATGAACTATAAGATACACATATACACAGACTGTGTGTATCACTACGCAAATTACATGAAACAGCAGATTCTCCGATGCCTGGAAAGTCATTAAAGATCACCTAGGGTACAACCATCCTATTTTATCCTCAAGTTTTATAAACATTGCCTTTATTTAATTCACACAATAAATCCATGAGTAAGGTACTATTATGATCTCCACTTCTCACATGAAAAAAATAAGGCTAAGAGCATGATATTCCCAAGTTTACACCAGTCAGTAAGTGGGAGTTCAAATCTGGTTCCTCCTGAGTCCAAATCCTAGGACCCCATCAATGAGGAATCTCGAATCCAGAGAGAGAAAAGGACTTGCCCAAGACTAGGATTTGAGCTTCCTGATTCCCAATGCAATGCTCTACTCAGATAAATATGAGAAAATTCTTTCCTCCCTAAATTCAAACTTAGAATCAGTTCACCCCCAACCTGAAATTTCAGACCACATCTTTTGTCTTAATTTTTTCCCTCTTGGAGCTGAATTCAAATAAGCGGGAATGGGTGAAAGGGCAAAAAACATCATAGAAAGAGGGAGTTCTGTTAATACATCTTGCCACATGAAAAGGTCAGATGGTGCCCTGTTTCAGTCTGTAATAGGCTGCAATTTGAGCAACCCCAGCCATGAAATACCGGGCAATTTTCTGACCTTTTTAGATGTGACTGCAAGTGCTTTGATTCTTACAACATTCTGTATCTATATTTGAAGCAAACTAAAAAGAAAAGAAAAAAGTATTTCTATAGAGATACTCTGCTCTCATGATATAAAATATAACTTACAGGCATGTATTGTGGACACTGGTTATTGGTTCTTCAGTTTGTTTGCTATGCTTTTCTTGGCTGCCAAGTATCTCAATGTCCTTTCTGTAATTATGAATGTCCCTTCTTAGGAATCTTGGTAGGAGGCAGGGTCCACCTCCCACCACAGAGGCTGAAAAGCAAGACCCTTCCATCCTAGTGATAAGCAAGACCCTTATACCTTTCAGCTAGGGCATAAGACGTGGGTTTGCCCAACTAGGCCTCTACCTTGGACTCTGAGTAAGGACCTAGTAATACAAAGAAGCAGGAACAGAGGAGACTCTATTCAGGATGTGGGAGCAACAACGGCAGCAGAAGCTTCAAATTTCCAAAGACATCAGAGTCAGGGATAGCATTCTCTCTCCATTGCCAGTGACAGTACAAGCCATAACATCCCATCTTCTACAGAGGGGCAGCAGTGTCTTCACAGACTGGTTCTTAGCATTATGTTGGCCATGGATGTGGATGCCGCTCATTATCCCTTGTTTCTGAACATATTCTGAGCCTGGATCTCCAATCTTTCTAGGGATTCTGTGAGCAAATTAATATTACTTTAATAAACTCCTTTCCTGTTTAAGTCAACCAGAGGTAGTTTCTTTTGCTTGCAACTAAGAACCTTGATACATCAAAGAATAAAACTGAAGTGTAATAAAAATTACGAGGGATGGGTAGGGGTAGCATTTCTTAAAGAAATTATATTTAAATGTACTTGAAATTTTTCATTCAACTGATTCATGTATAAAGGAGTGAATACATCTGCCTATTATCACATTTTTCACAATTTGTAAAACAGGATCAAGATTCAGACTGATTCCCCACCCATATCCAGGTCTCCCTCTAGATAATCTCTATTTCTGTCAAGCTGTCAAGCCTCATCACTCAAGCTTAAAATCCCACAGTTATCTTCATTTCTTTCTTCTCCCTCATATCCATTAACCAAATACTTTCTATTTTCCTTAATAGTGACCTCTCAGGTCTCTTCCTGCCTTCATACTCCCAGTGGACAAACCTAATACAGGAAATTATCACCTCCTATGTGAGCTATAATGTTTAAATCTCCCTACCTGCCTCCATTGTGTCCTGTGCCAAATTAGTTTTCCCAAGACACTGTTGGTGCCTCATCCTCACCAGATCAAATTCCCTGATGGCTGACCATTGCCTACAGGATAAAATCCAAAATGTTCAGCATGACATATGAGATTCTTCATGATCTGATGCCTTCTTACCTTTCCAAATTTGACCACTGATGTGTTTCTATCTCTTCACTTTAATAGTATTTGACCAAGAAACATATTTTTAAACATAAAGTACTGATTTTTAAAATTAAATCAAGATATAATGCATGCTTGACTTAAAAGGTACAGCAATTAAAAATCAAAAAAAAGTTGCATGATTTTTATAACTACAATGTTAAAATAACCAATTCTAAAAATAAATGTCATGTAGAAAACATTTATTATGTACCAGACAACTGTCCTATTAGAATTGTCCATATAAATATTACAGAAGCTTTACAAGGTAGGTGTTGCAGTTCCATTTACACAAGGGAAAACTGAAGTCCTGAAGGAACGAGAAATATATTCAAAAACATTCAGCCAATAAATGCACAGTGAATATTCACATGCCAGTAAGTCAATTCTTAAATAAGGAGCATATTTTCTTAAAGGCAGATTATCACAGGAGTATAGCAACTACATAATAAATGTATAAGTTTTTATGTGATATATGCTTTAAATCGATTGTAAAAGGAACAATATTGCTAGCATCAATTTCCCAACAGAACCTTAGTACATCTGATAGACTATCAGTGTTCTACGCACAATCCATACCCTCAGGCCCCACTCTCCAGGAATTATATTCCAGTGGGTCTGGCATGGAATTCAGTACCATGCATTTTTATTCAGCACCTGGGTATTGCTGATGCAACTGGTCCATGATTCTAGCTTTGAGAAATCCTGAAATAGGTAATAAATGAGGAGTGCTGATCATGAGACCTGGGTCCTGTTTCTTTTGGTTCTGCCACCCTCTTGTTGCATGACTTTGAATAATTATTTTACTGACCCTCAGCTGTAACATCTCTAAATGAAGGAGGAAAAAGTAAATGATCTGAATTTTCAGCACATATCCCACTCACCAATGTGCTGGTCCAGGAAAACCAAGAAGGCATATCTCACACACTCAGAATGTTCAATTGGTAGCAGCTGAAGTAGTACTACTTCAGATAGTAGCCTGAAGTTCTATGGTGGGAAAGATTCTGTGGTGTTTAACCTTACTGAAATTATCCCTCTAGTTCCAGCTCAAAATCCCCATAAATACTTTCTCATCACCCCCTTCCACATCCCAAATTTTATACTTCTAACAAGTAATTACTTCATTCTGCCTTTTAACATGGTAGTAGTTCATCTGCTTCTCTCTTCCTCAGAAGAAAGGTCACTGAATTGTTGCGGGGATTTAGTGAAATAACGCATCTAAAATGTCTAGAACTCAGTAGAAATACAATTATTATTTATTGCTATCTTATTAGGCTTTCAAATTCTAGACATCTAGGGTGAAAGTTATTAAACATCGGTGATGGGTGCAATAGACAAAGATGCATGAGATGAAGCTGGGACTCAGCACCATGGACAGCTCAGAAGGCTTTACAGAATTCCTGCAGCAGTTCTGACACAACTTACAATATTTTTCCAGCCCCACCTCTCTGTAAGGATAAGCTAAGGGCTCTCTGCCTTACAATTATGGGATCTCTCAGTCTCCAAGGGGGACATCCTTGTCTATTCAACACCTTTAATGTACGTCATTGTCTAACCATCTCTCTCATTGCAGAATAAAAATGAAGAGTCCAGGCACTGGGTCAGACTACTTGATTTTGAATCATGGCTCCCCCACTTACTAGCTGTGTGACAAAAGACCGTTTGGGGGTATCTTAGTATCTCAGTTACCTCCTCTGTTAGATAAGAGTAATTATTGTGCCTAATTCATAGAATTCTAGTGAAGACAAAAGGATATAATCTACACATAGTATAGCTTAGAATAGCCTAGCGCATAGCAAGTTCTCAGTAAACATTAGCTTTAGCTGCCACCATGAGGCCACCAAACTGTTTCTATCCTAGCCCTGCCATAGACTCATGTGACCTCAAGAAAGGCCTTTATTTCCTCGACTGGAAACAAAAGAGTTGAACCAGAGCAGATATTCCCAAAGTGGAATCCACAAAACCTGAAATTTTCTTTCTTGTGTCCCAATAATTTTTTTTCCCATTTAACTTCTTTCCTTTATTCAGTCACCCTCGGGTGTGGTCAACAGTCAGACTTGGGAGGGTCTGGGGATTCTGGGCACCGTAACACCAGACTTTCAGTTCAGGCCACCTGACTTCAGCATCATGAATTTTGGATGGCTCAAAAAAAAAAAAAAAAGCATGAAATTCTCAGCATTCCTCTGGCCAGGTCTTATGAGATTTCCTCAGGCTTAACTGTACGAACTGTTGAGGAAGAGGCCCTCAGAAAAGGGGAAGAGGCATGAGACACCAGCATTTCCAGGCCATTGCTCTGCTCTCTGCAATCCATCAAGATCTTCCTTGATCCCTCTAGTCATTCATTTCAATAACCCTAGATTGTCGCTTCACGTGCTTGGATGGCCTGCATATTTCAGTTTTTTATCGCACCTTTCTTACTGAGAGTTCCTAAAACAAAGCCATGGAGCTCTGAGTCCCTGTGTACAGACCTGCTTATGTTTTCCCTTTAATCTCCAACATCTTTGCCCAAGTGCTTTAAAAGTGTTATAAACCCAAACAGCTTCCTGGCTCACTGTAACTTCTAACATGAGATCATGGCTTTAAATCTCAAAATCACAGTATACCTGGTTATTAATAGCAGCGGATTTCAGCTCAACACAATGCTCTGGTAGACTGCCAGCAATCCAAGTTTAACATCCTCCAGGGTGTGAAATTAAAAGGAAAAAAATCCTAAAAGCCTAAGAGTTTCTATTCATTTGAACTAGAGTTCTAACTCCTTTTCTATACCTTCCATTAGCTGTAAGATCACGGTTTATGGTTCAGGATCAATTTTCTGAGTGCTCCTAGAGCAAACAACTATGTCTCATTCTTCTTTGTAGCCTTAGTGATTAGTATCTAATAATTTCCTGCAGGAGATTTTATTATTGTTCAATAATACCCACATCCTCCTCTTTACTCTCATAGAAGGAACATGTTTCACTGATGTTGGGCTTGGCCATGTGTCTTGCTTTGGCCAATAGGAGTCTAACAAATGTAATGCAGCCAAGGCAGGAAATGTGCTCATGCAGTTGGATCTGCTCTCTTGGACCTCTGCCATAACCATGAGAACAAAATTTCTGGGCTAGCTCACTGGTCCCAGAAGGAGTATAAGAAATATGGTGAGCAGAACTCAATGGCTCCTACTGAGGCCAGCCTACGTCAGCCAACCCCCAGCCAACCGAACTCATGAGCTAAATAAATACATGCTTTTGTACGCCACTGAGATTTTAAAGGCATTTGTTACATAGCACATTGTACAACAGAAAACCTTTATTAAGGTCTCAATTAGTGAATAAATGAACAAGCATTAAGACTGAAAAATTGTCATACACCCTGTAGAGAAACAAGAGAGAAACTAGGTCGTCCATCACTAGGGAATTGTTCCAAAACCTGTTTCTCCTCCAGCTGGGGAGGGTGACATAAGAGTATCACAGCCACATCTGAAAAGTTAGTAAACATAACCCATAACTTGTTATTACCTAACACAAGTTTAAATAAAGGGACAAAGTTTTCCAACTGTGTTATATATTCTCTTTCCTTTACCAATCTTGTCTCCATTCCATGAAAAAAGAAAACTACCTCTTTTGAGAAGGGCAGAACTGTCCTGAAGTCATGCTGTGCTAGGGGAAAAACTTAATCTGTGCTGTAATAAAACTCTTCAGAATATATAAGAATAGAGAATTCCCAATAAGCATATAATTGAACCTGTTTTTACTACTGTGGTAAAACTAGACTGAAAATTAAAAATTCATTACCTAGTGTACTTCACAGAAGCTATGTTTCAGCTCCTTGGAAAAGGTTCCCAATCCACAAAGTGTAGCAAACAGAATAACTCAAAAATTACCAAACCAGGTCAGATCCCTAGTACCCTTCAGCACACAGTTCTCTGACATTTGAAAAAACAAAGTTGTCCTTGATGAAAAGTTAGGTTGCAAGCAAAAGACCCCTGGTTGCCCTTAATAAATCATCCTGAATCTGTCATTCAAGTAAGCTTCCTATAGAAGTATCTGGTACCAGACTTTTCCTATGCCACAAATAACCATTTAAAAAAAAAATTGAGGAAGCCACTTTTCTCAAACATTGGACAATAGGCAGCGTAAGAACTGCAACCCCTAAGAGACAGGAAACACATGAGCTGAGCTGCAAAATCACCCCAGCAATATGCCTAGGGACAATTTCCTAATGAAGATGCAATGAGCTGAAGTCCAAGCAGAGCATGGTCGTCCTGCTGAGAGGAAGTGGCCAAGATCAAAGTTTAGGGCAGCTGAAACGGCTGGAAACTGGGAGGCAGAGTGCTGGAGAGGGAAAAACTATAACAGAGAGGCACCACGGAAGTTCCTGTTGGGGTCCTCCAAAGGTCCTAGTTCAAAGGCTGAGCTCACATGCACAGGATGAGACTGTGCTTGCCAGAGACTGGCTGCTATGAGCTTGAGGATGAAAAAGATACTAGAGATCAAGTAGTGCTAGAAGACATTGGAAGTCCAGCCCAGTCTGGGTAGAAAAACCTATTAACACCCTATTAAGCCTCTAGGTAGCAAGCTGACATACCAAAAAGTTTTCCTCTTATGAGTAAGGACTATGTCTACCCTAGATCCACCCAACAAAGCCTTCAACCAAGCCCTGACTGTATCATCCACAGAGGAAAGTTTAGAACCTGAGTCCCACCAAGTTAGAGGGGTTTGTGAACTACCTCATGCTTTTCACAAATATGGCAGAATAAAATATAAAACCAAATCTCCACAATTACTAGGTAATCATCCAGTAATTGAACTGCCTACTAAACAAAAATAAACCATCTTCGGGGGAAGATTACAGAATCCAGAATCTATAAAATATCATCAATAAACAGTACACAATAAAATATTTTTTTAAAAAAACAGGAAAATGTAGCCATAGTGAAAAAAATCAGTCATGATAAACTGACACCCAGGTGTTTACACAATAGAAATGGACACTTATTTTCACACAAAAACCTATACACAAATGCTTAATGCAGCTCTATTTATAATCACCCAAAACTGGAAATAACTCAAATGTCCTTCAGTCGGGGAACGGATAAACAAATTTTTGCACATCCATCCAATGGAATGCCATTCAGCAATAAAAAGAAATGAATTATTGGATATTTACAACAATAAGGGTGACCCTCAAAGGCATTACGCTGAGAGAAAGAAACCAGTCTCAAAAAGTTTTATACTGCATGGCTCCATTTACATTACATTTGGGAAAAGGCAAAATTATAGCTACAGGGAAAGTAGTTGCCAAAGTTTAGGGATGGGGGAAGTTTTGACTACAAAGGGGCAGCACAAGTACATTTTCTGGATTTTCTATATCCTATATATAGGTTTGTGAGGGTGGTCACACAAATCTATATATGTGTTAAAACTCATAGTACTGTACTCCAAAAGTGAAAATGTTACTGTACATTATTTCTTAAATAAAGCTTAAAGTCTGAAAGGCAAAAGGATATAAAGGGAATATTATAAACATCTTTATTCTAATAAATTCAATAAAGGAAAAGCATTATATATCTGAACTGACCAAAAAAATGGACAAAGGTTATATAAATAGAGAATTCACAGAGGAGGAAACACAAATTATTCTTAAACATATGAAGATATGCTCAACCCCAGTTTTTTACTCACTGGATTTGCAAGGATCAAAGAGTTTGAGAATGTATCATGTTGGTAAGGATTTGAGGTCAACATTGCTGGTGGAAGGTAAATTGGTATAACCTTAATGGAGGGAAAATTGGCAAGATCTATCAAAATGTTTTAAAAGTGCTTATGTCATTTCACCCAGCAATTCCACATCCAGAAATTTATCCCACAGATATACCTGCACATGTGTCAAATGACTTATGAAGCAAATTATCTATTGAAGCCTTGCTTTGATGAGCAAAAGTAGAGGGAAACCTAAATGTCCATAAACACCAGATTGGTTAAATAAAGTATGATTAACTACATACAATGGAAAACTATGCAGTCGTTGCAATGAAAGAAAGCTCTCAACTTCAAAAACGAAATATTATTAGGTGAACATTAAGTGAAAAATACAAGGTAAAAAACGCTCTGAGGTAAACTACTGTCTATGTAGAAAAAAGATCCAGAAATGGTATAACATGTGTTTACAAACATACATAAGAAACTGGCTAAATTCTTTACCCCTGGAGAGGGGACCTGAATGGCTAGAGAATTGGGGGACTGAGTGGGGGAAAAGGAAGATGTCTTACTCTACATCTTTTGTTCCTTTTAAATTCTGACCCATGTGATTGAATGACCTATCCTAAATAAATGAAATTTTTAATCCATCAGAAACTTTGGGGAAATTATGCAGATTTTTAAATTAATTTTTATTGGAGTGTAGTTGCTTTACAATGTTTTATTACTTTCTGCTGTACAACAAAGTAAGTCAGTTATATATACATGTATATATATATGCACTCTTTTTTAGATTTCCTTCCCATTTAGGTCACCACAGAGCACTGAGTAGAGCTCCCTGTGCTATACAGTAGGTTCTCATTAGTTACCTATTTTATACATAGTAGTGTGTATATGTCGATCCCAATCTCGCAATTTGTCCCCCCCTCCGCCCCTTTCCCCCTTGGGAACCATAAGTTTGTTCTCTACATCTGTGCCTCTATTTATGCTTTGCAAATAAGTTCATCGGTACCATTTTACACAGATTATTTGAAATCAACCTTCTAACTAAAAAGTGTTCGTTGTGCCACCATGATCAGCCCCACAGGACAGGGACCAAGGTCAGCTTAATCCTACCAACGACACCTTTCCTCAGAAAGTTGGCTAGATCACCACGACTCAAAGCCAAGTAAAAACATAACCAAGTACAAAAGAATCTATTTATGTCAAAGGTACACAGGCACTGGACTTTTTTTTTTATCCACAGAATTTGGTATTCCACAAAGGTTTATTTTCCCATTTTTTTAAATTAACCTGTGGAATGTTAATCGTACTTTCTGATAGACATAACAGCTATTTGCAGGGTCTAAGATAAGAGATTTTATAAATTTTGCCACCAAACATCTACCTTTGGCATTAGCTGATCTTAAAATTCTTAGAATCATAATAGCAGCAATAGTAATAATAATGGCTAAAATTTACTGAGCACTTATCACGTGCTTAGTATAGGTGTTAGGTGCTTTGCTATGCCCTTTCCTTTAATCATTTCAATTTCAGCTTCAGTTATAATTCTTTGAAGTCATGAAGCAGTGCAAGTGGGTTACAGATCAGAAGGAAGATAAACACACATACCCACACGGGCGCACACACAAACACAACCCTTTTTAATATGAGGAAACCAGAGACTAAAAGAAGTCAACTTGCATAAGATAATCTCATTAGTGGTATAGGTCCAAGATCTCCAGCTTCAGACATGGGCAGCCAGACTCCAAAGCTCATGCTCCACCTGTTGCCCTGCAGCACCTGTAACTGCAGAATTTTTGCACAGGAGACTCTTGAGGCCTTCTAGTTAAATCTCCCAATCACTACAGGACCCACTCTACAACATGCTTGACAAGAAGCCTCAGCTGAGTGACAGGGAGCTCACGATCTCCTGAGACACCCCACTCTATCATAAGACATACCTAATGCTTAAAAAAGCACTTCTTTCCATAGAACTCAAATCATCTGCTTCCCTGACCCTCCCTTTGTCTCTGCTCTGGAGTGACACAAAATGGGTATTTCTTCCCTTCATCACAGGACAGTCCTTCCGGTCTGGGGAGTCAGCTCTCCTGCCTTCCCTCATCTCTCTCCTCTTCTGGCTGGGTCCTTAGACTCATTCTGTGTGAAGGCTCTAAGATTCCTCAACAGCCAAAAGGCACCCCCTTTCAATACTTCTTTGGTTTTTTATTTTATAAATCAATCTTATGAGGTGGAATTTACATACATTAGAAAGCACAGACTTTAAGTATTACAATTTGGTGGATTTTGACAAAATGTACACACCTATGATATCCGCACCCCTATTAAAATATAAACTGTCTCCTCAGAAAGTTCTCTGGTCTCCTCTCCCAGGGAATTCTGATCCCACCCTCACCCTAGGGAAACACTGATCTGATTCCTATCACCAAAAATTAGTTTTACCTATAACCACAGTAAGTATTCTTTTGGACCTAGCTTCTTTAACTCAGCTTGATATTTTTGGGACTCATCGTGTTGTAAATTATAGTAATACGTAATATTTTTATTGTTGGGTGGTATTCCATAGCAAGAATATACTGTAGTTTGTTTATCCATTCTCCTATTGATAAACATTTGATTATTTCCAGTTTGGGGTTATTTTGAATGAATAAAGTTTCCATGAACATTCTTACACAAGTTTTCGCTTGGATGTTATGTTTTTATTCCTCTTGAGTAAATACCCAGTAGTGGAATAACTGGGTTCATGAGGTAGGCACATCTTTTGAAGCACTTTGATTAGCATTTCCTTTATCCTTTTGTCTGAGTTCTCTAGTAGCCTGCCAAGGAGCCAAGAACACTGACAGAAGAGCCTAGAGACTTGCTTTCTGATCCTGCCTCGGGCAAGGACAAGCTCTAGGACCCTGTGCAGAGATAATATGGTGAGGGAAAAGAACTTGGGCTTTGGAGCCAAAAGAGACCTGGCTTCAAGCCAGCTACTAAGTGTGTGGTCTTGATGACATTATTCCACCTCTCTGAGCCTTAGTTTCCCCATTTGTAAAATGGGATAGCAATACCTATCTTGCAAAGTTATTGTGAAGATTAAATGAGGTGACATGTGTAAAGGGTCTAGAGTAATAGGTGCTCAAAGGATGGCATTTACATCATCATCATCATCAACATCATCATCATCATTTACGCCTGTCTCAAAGTGGGACTAAATGAGCTTTAAGCTCATGACCAGCTTTATTTTATATTCTTTTAGCCTATTTATAACCACATGTTTGTATGTATAACAGAAAATTAGTTATTTGGAAATTCCTTTGACTCAGGTTCCAGATAACTGAACAGTTACCATCTCACTCTCTGGAATGTTCACATAGAAGTGTTTTCTTGACTCATCCACGTATTTATCCATTATTGCCAACCTACTATATGCCCAACACCATATTAGGCAAGGAATGAGCATCTAATGAACCTGACAATTATCTGTTTACAGAAATATGTGTATTTTTCCCTGCAGGGGGCACTAAGAAGCCAGTGCGGATCCTTCCTAAACGCAGTATTACTCTTCTAAGGTCTGTAAATGTTTATCCACTTCTGACAAGCACCATTCAGCTAGAAGGATTCATCAGAGAAGCTCCTTATTGTTCCAGACATTGCATGTTTTGTGAAAAGGAATTTTTAAAAACAGGCATTAGGGCTTCCCTGGTGGCGCAGTGGTTGAGAGCCCGCCTGCCGATGCAGGGGACACGGGTTCGTGCCCCAGTCCGGGAAGATCCCACATGCCGCGGAGCGGCTGGGTCCGTGAGCCGTGGCCGCTGAGCCTGCGCGTCCGGAGCCTGTGCTCCACAACGGGAGAAGCCACAACAGTGAGAGACCCACGTACCGCAAAAAAAAAAAAAAAACCGCATTAATTTGACAAAACTGCATATTTGTTCAGATTAGAGGCTGCTCATAATAGGACCCATAAATGCAGAATTAATGAAATTGAAGTTGGATGCCAAGGGCAATACCAGTCCTAAACAACACAACATTCAGAAGCACATTATTTCTCTTCCAGGGGACGACAGTCGTGCCTTGCTCTCTGCACAAAGAGGACACCCTGAACAACTGTGTGCAAATTGACTGCTTCTTAAATGAAAGTCCACTTCAGACATAACTAAGGAGGCTAGCTCTTTTTTTTTTTTTTTTTTTTTGCTGTACGCGGGCCTCTCACTGCTGTGGCCTCTCCCGTTGCGGAGCACAGGCTCCGGACACACAGGCTCCGCGGCCATGGCTCGCGGGCCCAGCCGCTGCGCGGCATGTGGGATCTTCCGGGATAGGGGCACGAACCCGTGTCCCCTGCATCGGCAGGCGGACTCTCAACCACTGCGCCACCAGGGAAGCCCAGGAGGCTAGCTCTTTAAAAGAAAACTATAACAAATTCTTTTGCAAAGCTAAAAATCATCTTGAAAAGTAAATAATGATTTCTGAAATATATTTTATAAATCTAGGCTTTCATGTATCAAGGTCACTTAATAAAACAAGGTATTATGTGCATTTTTCTATGAAAATTCCATTTAAACCTTCCATGCACATGATTATTTATCATTGAGGTCTGCAGCCACCAACGAAGTCCAAAAATTATTCATTTCTACTTCATTTCATTAAACAGGTGCATTACGAATATGAGGCAATAAATGGTGATTTTCATAACATTTAGCTCTTTCACAGAATGAATTGGCAGGAACTGAGAGTATTTGAAGGTTTAAGTCAATGAACGACTTTTCCTAATTACGAAAGATTTGCAAGAAGGGAGCAGCACGAGGAGGGCACAGTGACAGGACTGGGAGGAACAGCTCAGCTTCCAGAACAGGAAATCTATTTGACTATCAATCTGCAAACTGTATTTTATTAAAAATGTAATTACCCACAGGACTCTTATTTGCAGAACCCATTGAAGGAATATTGACATTTGGAGCTGTGTTAAGGTCTCTGAAGTCATCACAGAGCACTGCAACCTTCCTTATCTGGTTTCGTGTTTGTGGAAGTTTTCTTTTCCTCAAAGGGCACGAAGACCAGCAGGAAATTGCTGTGTGACAACAGCTCCTCATGTAGGTTATCAGAAAAGGGGAAAAAAGGCGCAGGGTCTTGGGATCCCTTGTTTGCCTCTTTCTCAGCCCCTTTCCATTCTACACCAAGACCTGGGGCCAGCTTCATGGGTAGGTATGCAACTTGGGCACACAGCCCTGGGCTCTGAGGGGTCCCATGTTTGCTTTAAAATTCTGTTAGCCTTTAAATTCTTCATAATTTTTGAACAAGGGACCCCATGTTTTCATTTTTCACGGGGCCCCACAAATTATAATTATGTAACCAATCTTGCCAAGCCTCACCACCTACACACACACACACACACCACAGACATCTCCTCCAAGCCCTTGTCACAACCACTTGTTCTCATCCCTATTAGGTCAAAATGGTGGAATACTGGCTGGGAATCAGAGGTCAGGATGAGCTGCCGCAGTTCAAACCCTCCTTCTTCTTATGAACTGTGACCGTGATTTCCTCATCTGTATAATGAAGATAACATTCATCCCACCTCACAGGGTTGCTATGAGAATTCAATAAGGTAAGTCATGCAAAGCGATGAGAGGTGAGCACTGCTTATAGATAAGTGCTCTTTCCATGGTAATTATGACATGATGAATGGGAAGAGAAGAGGGAGAAAGGCCACTGCCTTGTCTCTGCCCTCCCAGGCTGAGTTCACTGGCCTCTCCTCATTTAAAGAACCACACTGAGGGACTTCCCTGGTGGTCCAGTGGGTAAGACTCCACGCTCCCGATGCAGGGGGCCCAGTTCAATCCCTTGTCAGGGAACTAGATCCTGCATGCATGTCACAACTAAGAGTTTGCATGCCAAAACTAAGAGTCCACATGTCGCAACTATGAAGCCTGCATGCCACCACTAAGAGTCCACATGCCTCAACTAAAGATCCCTCATGCCGCAACTAAGAGTCCACATGCAGCAACTAAAGGTCTTGCATGCCACAACTAAGACCCGACGCAGCGAAAATAAATAAATAAATAAATAAATAAATAAATAAATAATTTTAAAAATAAAATAAGGAACCACATTGAGTACAGCATGACTGTCCTACCCAAAATACAGCATTTCCTAAACTTCAGACATTCATGTACCACTTTCAGGATTTTCACTCTGTCTACCACTTCTACCACTGACTTAATAAGATTTGTTTATATAAACCTGCTCTTTTAAGTGAAATCGTTTTGCCTTACAAATAAACTTTCTATCACTACCATAAGTGGAAAACAGTATCCCATATCAAAAAGAGAAGGTCATATACAATAGTTCACATTTTTAAATGTTTATTCAAATATCACACAAAACCCTCTTAGATATCACCAGTGGCACCCATATTGACCTTGTTTCCGCTTCCCCTGGGGTCTCTAAGTGTAGCATCTGTGGTCTCACTTCTATTTCACCAGCTAGAGAGCAGTGCACTATGAACAGCAGGTTCTCCAGAGCTGTTTGTTGAATGAATACTTGTTAACAAACTGATAAGAGTGATAACCCCTTACAAAGATGCCCACACTTTGCCTGGGAGCCTCCTAAGGCCCTAAAATCTTTACATCCTAAAGGCAATGGATTTCTTCAATGCAGCATTTCTCAAAATGTGACCTGAAAACCACCTGCATCAGAATCACCCAGTGAGCTTGCTAAAAAGGCAGATTCCTGAGACCCAGTCTGCACCTACTGAATCAGAACCTCTGCACATAAAGTATAGCCTAGTGAAAGAACCCTAGGCATTGATGTATAGTAGTAGTAAAAGCTGTACTAAAAACAACTAACACTTAATTGTGTTCTTCATATGTACCAGGAACTACACTAAGCATTTTACATACATTATCTTACTTAATGGGGACTTAACAAGTCTATGTGGTAGGGACTTGCCAAAGCCACAGAACTATTAAGCAGCAAAGATGGGATTTAACCCAGGTATTCCAACTTGAGAACCGAACTCTTAATGACCGTACTGTAATCCTGGGGAGAAGGAAAGCCTCTAGAGAGAGGTCTTACCCATGGACCCATCTATGGATCTTTGGGTCTCATCATGTATTTTTCAGTTTATACAATAAGACCTGTTTGCAGTACAGTCATTATCCAAGCAGAAAGCATCACCAAAAAATGCTACTGAAGCTCACTGTGTGCATTCAAACCACATACTTGTCAAAGTTGCCTGGATACATTTTGAATAAGAAAGGTTCCTTAGGGCTTCCCTGGTGGCGCAGTGGTTGAGAGTCCGCCTGCCGATGCAGGGGACGCGGGTTCGTGCCCCAGTCTGGGAAGATCCCACGTGTTGCGGAGCGGATGGGCCCGTGAGCCATGGCTGCTGAGCCTGCGCATCCAGAGCCTGTGCTCCGCAACAGGAGAGGCCACAACGGTGAGAGGCCCGCGTAACGCAAAAAAAAAAAAAAAAAAAAAGAAAGGGTCCTTAATTATAAAGGGCATGGGGACCTTCATTACTTGGAAGAGCAAAGCCACCCCTTTCAGATTCAGAAAACCCTGCTGAGGAAGCCAGGGTCACTTACCTCTAAGAACTGGGAAAAGATTCTCATAAGTGAACTGTCCCAACCTGAGGTAGTGAGTTCCCTGACCCTGCAGGTGAACAAGGAAGGGCTGAACAACCACTGTCTAGATACTCTAGAGGAGATTTCTGCTTCAGCTAGGGAACTAAAGTGGATCAACTCCTGAGATCTCTTCCAAATCTAACTATCCAGGATTCTGTGATTTTGCAACCAGTAAAAAGAAAATCGATTTAAGACATTGTTCAAAATAGATGCATTTGTGTTCTGCTCTAAAAAGAAAAAGGAAGAGAAGGAGAGGGAAAAGGAGGAGGAAAGGGAGAGGAAAGGGGAGGGGAGGGGAGGGGAGGGGAGGGGAGGGGAGGGGAGGGGAGGGGAGGAGGAAGAAGAAAAAGAGAAAAGGAAAACCACTGGCTGGTGTTAGGAATCGTTCGAGTCTCATGAACACAAGGGCAGTGCAGACCAGGTACAGGCATTGCTGAGCAGGCACATTATTAATCATGAGTGAAAAGGAAAACAAAAAACTGAGTCAGGCGACATCCATCGTGGAAATGTTTAGTGTAGTATGGTTCCTGCTGAAGTCCTGACATGGGAATTTATAGTTCAGTGCCCAGTGGAAACATTTACCTTAGCAAAAGCTGAAGACCATGTGCATCTCTTACTCCACACAATTATCACTCTTGACGGTGGCCAAGAGAGATTTTTAAATAAATAAGTAAGAATGTAACACTGGGCTTCCCTGGTGTCGCAGTGGTTGAGAGTCTGCCTGCCGATGCAGGGGACAAGGGTTCGCGCCCTGGTCCGGGAAGATCCCACATGCCGCGGAGTGGCTGGGCCCGTGAGCCATGGCCGCTGAGCCTGCGCGTCCAGAGCCTGTGCTCCGCAATGGGAAAGGCCACAACAGTGACAGGCCCTCGTACCACAAAAACAAACAAACAAACAAACAAACTCACATGCAAAAGATACCCTCCCTCTACCAGGAGAAAAGTAACATTTTTCAATGGGGAATCAGAACTGAGAGAATTCTGTACAGACTTTGTTAAAATAATTCTTATCTACCTTCAGCCTCTCCACACAGTTTATTTTTCCACAATTGCCCCTCTTTGTTCAAATTAACACAAAAACATTCCAGTTTTGCCGCTTCTTTGGGTCTTCATTTTCTTATGAGGGCTCCCTTGTCACATAAAACTTCTATTAAATACATTTGTATGTTTTCTCCTGTTAACCTGTCTTATGCCATTTTAATTCTCAGATCCAGACAAAACAGAGAGAATGGAGGTAAAATTTTGTTTCTCCTTCAAGTTAAAGGTTCTAAACTTGAATGCCCGCAAGGTCAAGAGAGAAGTTGAAAGCAAACAAGCAGAGGGACATATGTCCTGACCAAAAAGGTTAATACTCAGTACTACTCGAAAATCTAGATATTTCAGGACTTCCCTGGTGGTCCAGTGGTTAAGAATCTGCCTTCCAATGCAGGCGACGTGGGTTCAAGCCGTGGTCGGGGAACTAAGATCCCATATGCCGCAGGGCAACTACTGAGCCCGCGTGCTCTGGAGCGCTCGCGCCACAACTAGAGAGAAGCCTATGTGCCCCAATGAAAAGCCCATGAGCCACAATGAAGAGCCCACGTGCTGCAACGAAGATCCTGCGAGCCGTAACTAAAGACCCAACGCAGCCCAATAAATTAATTATTTTTAAAAAATAAACAAAAGACAATCTAGATATTTCAGCAATAAATCCAAATGTTTACATATTAACAATGAATTGGGAAATTTTTAAAAACATAGTACAAGCCACGCAACACATGTATGTGTACTAGATTCAGCCTGGGGGCTGCCCGCTGATATCCTCTGAATTAACAAACCCTGCTAAGCTGGGTTTCTGTCAAGCAGACCCACACAGGCTCTCCCCTTACACCTCAGGGACAAACATCCTCACCTAGTAGTTATTCTGAGAAAGGGCTTCCAGCATCAACTGTGGGGAGTGGGGGTTAGATTTCAAAATATTTGTGGTCTATTCCAACCTTAGATCTAAGTTTCCTTGACCCTCTCACTCCACTTGAGAGTCTCCCACTGGCATCCTGGACCCCTGACTAAAGCTCTGTCCCTGCCCCATGCTTAGTCTCGGGGGCAAATATTATTAATCTTATTTTATTTGTTTGTTTGTTTTTTTGCGGTACGCGGGCCTCTCGCTGTTGTGGCCTCTCCCGTTGTGGAGCGCAGGCTCCGGACGCGCAGGCGCAGCGGCCATGGCGCACGGGTCCAGCCGTTCCGCGGCACGTGGGATCTTCCCGGACCGGGGCACGAACCCGTGTCCCCTGCATCGGCAGGCGGACTCCCAACCACTGCGCCACCAGGGAAGCCCTATTCATCTTATTTTATGTCCTTCCTTCTGCAAAGCACTTCTCTACCTTGTGTTTTAACTCTCTTAATACTTTTCACGCCAGGTGCTATCATATCAACATGTAATCAATATAAAATGTATCAGTGAGATATGTTACATTCTTTTTCTCTATCAAGCCTTTGAAAATATCTCCTTGCAGATTTTCTTTGTTTTTCCTGGCCAGATCTGAAACTGGCTTTTGATAAATACTTACTAAAAGTACAAAAGTATTTATGAAAGGTATGTTTCTGCTTATCTTAGACAATAAGAATGAACTTTCCAGTTACCCATGTTCCATATATAAAGGATGAAGTACATTTCCACATCCAGTCTCCCATAAAATCAGCATCTGAGCCCCAAATGCCGATCTGCAGCCAGGGGTCCCAGCCACGGACGCCTTGGACAGTTAGCGCCTTCCACAGTTACCAACTGTGTCTGGCACCACCTGCTGGCCATTCACTGCATCCCTAAAGGTGTCCCTAAAGATGAACCAGAATCCATTCGCCTGCAAGAGCAGAAACATCCTTAAGACCAACATTCAAAGGCTCAGATGAACACAACTGGAAGTTCTTTCCAAGAAAATCTCCTCTCTGCTCTGCTCATCCTTCCTCTGCTTGCTGGGGTCAATTTGGGGACTTCCTTGGCACTCCAGTGGTTAAGATTCCACGCTCCCAGTGCAGGAGGTGCGGGTTCGATCCCTGGTTGGGGAACTAAGATATCACATGCCACAAAGCAAAACAAACAAACAAACAAAAAAAACCTTCCTCTTTTTTAATAAATGTAGCCACTGTGTTGTGCATGGTAAAACACAACTACGACACCACCTTCACCACCTAAGCAGAGTTTAAGTGGCCTGCACTTCATGACCTCACAATAATCCAGAAGTAGAAGAAGCTGTACTGGGAGCTGTACTGGATGAACCTGTGTCCAATTCCTCACCACACCATTCCCTAGCCACATGGCCTTGATAAAGGAACTCCTCCCTTCTGCGCCTTTAGTGAGTGCTAGCTCACTACACACGACACTTCTCTCCAGCTCTCAAATCCTATAAAGCTGTGATTCTTAGTGCCAGGCCTTCCGGTCACCATCCAGACTCATGCTGTCCAATACGGAAGCCACCGGCCACACTTGACTAGAGAACTTGAAATATACTAGCCCAGACTGAGATGCGCTGTAAATGAAGCACGCACACTGAATTTCAAAGGCATAGTATAAAAAAAGAATATAAAATAGCACATTCATAATTTTTATAGTTGATTACATGTTGATATGATGGTATTTTAAATACATTGGGTTAAATAAAATGTTATTCAAATTAATTCCACCAGTTCTTTTTTATTTTTTTATTGAAGCACTAGAAAATTTCAAATTGCATCCATGGTTCGTGTTGTTATCTCCACTGGACAGTATCAACTAAACAGTTAAATGTTTAAAGCTCATGGTTATCTTATATATCAGCAGAAAGAAGGGCATTTCTATCACTAGGATCTTTTTAACTTACCTATTTTTCTCTTTTTTGTATGAATCTCTGTGATAAATAAAAAATGCCTGGGACTCCTGCTCACCGGATGGTCACTTTTGTCTGTCAGCACCTTTGAATCTTGAAGATGGCTTTCCTGGAGCTACAGTCGGTCTGCCCGGGAAATCTTGTGAAATTTCTACAATACATCTTAAAGAGGTGTGAGATATCCTGGAAGGAGCTCTGATCCAGAGATAAATATACGGGATTAGGAGAAATTCCAGGAGAACTATACATGACCCTTATGCTTACGAAAAATGTTCTCTCATGCTGGTAGTCAAAGAAATAGAAAGTAAAACATGAGATCTTGTTTTTAGCCTATCAAGACAGACTTTTTAAAAAATTATAGTCAGAGTTGGCAAGGGTGTATGGAAATCAGTACATTTATTCCCTGCCTGGGGGAGCTGAAATTTACACAGCTTTTCCAGAGGGTAACTTAGCAAAATGGAAAAATGGCCTTAAAATTGTGCATGCCCTCTGAGCCAGCAATTCTACCTCTAGGGATTTCATCTAAGGCAATCATCATTGCTGTGCACAATAACTTGTCTGTAGGGACATTCATTAGTTTGAAAATTATAACCAAAAAAACACCAAACCAATGAATTTTTTTAAATAAGGCATACTGAATATATGAATAGTATGTTGCTTTTAAAAATTGTGATTGTGTTACAGAATATTTAATGATAAACTCCTCCTCCCCTCTCCCCCATCCATACTCCTTAGTTCAGCCTATGTGATCTTTTTATGGTGAAGCAGATAATATCGCTCCCCCATAAAGCCCTTCCCAGCCTTCACTGGTTACGAGGATGAAGTCCCTTGTCTGTATAACGGCCCTGGGGATCCAGGCCTGCCTCCCTCGCCAGCTTCAGCTCCTGCCAGCCTTCCCCACCTTGCTCTCCCTGCACTGGCCACAGGGGCCCTCTTTCAGCCTCACAGCCCTGGAAAGCTCTTGCTGGCTCTGGGTCTTCACTCACATCACTCTGATTGGAAGCTGCCTGCACCCTGCCCCACTCTTTTCCTGGCAAAGACATGGTCACCTTAGAAGACTGTTTTAAACACTTCCCCAGAAAGCTATTCCCTAACCTCTCAGTCTAATCAGGTCCCCTTGTTTCCTGCCTCCCTGCATATTCTTTTTTCTGCCTCTCACTTCTCACAGTTTCTGACTCTGTATTCCTATGATTATTTGTTGAATGCCAGTCTCCCCACCTGACTACAGGACTTAGCTCACACCTGGCATGTAGGAGAAGCTCCATAAATGTATGTTGAATAAAAGAATGATATTATAATCAGTAAAAGGCAGGCTACAGTAAAATCAGTCAGAGAAAGACAAATACTATTTCACAGGTAGTATCTAAAAAATAAAAAAATAAACAATAAATAAATAAGTGTGAATTTAGATACAGAGAACATATTGGTGGTTGCCAGAGGCATGGTGAGGGATAAGCAAAATGGGTGAAGGTGGTCAAAATAAAATAAGTAAATCCTGGAGATGTAGGTACGCCACAGTGACTATTGTTAATAACACTGTACTGAATATTTGAAAATTTCTAAGACAGTAGATCTTAAAAGATCTCATCACATGGAAAGAAATTTTGTAACCATGTATGGTGATGGATGTTAACTAGACTTACTGTGGTGATCATTTTGTAATATATTCATATGTTGAATCATTATGTTGTACACCTGAAACTAATATAATGTTATATGTCAATTATATCTCAATAAAAAAGACAAGTTATTAAATGGCAGCTGAATAGGATTTCATATCAATAAAAATATGTATATGTATATAATCATAATTTACCGGGGCATAGAAATAAAAAAGACCAGATGAAAATCCAAGCTGTTAACAGCAACTATCTCTGTGTCATGATTTTACTTTTCTTCTTTTATCCAGACTTTCTACAGGGAACATATCTAACTTTCAAAATCAAGAGAACATTTTTTTTTTTAAATAGTAAAAAGCCAAAGTGATCTTGAGGGAAAAAAACAGAGCTGGAGGAATCAGACTCCCTGACTTCAGACTATACTACAAAGCTACAGTAATCAAGACAATATGGTGCTGACACAAAAACAGAAATATAGATCAATGGAACAGGAATAGAAAGACCAGAGATAAACCCACGCACCTATGGTCAACTAATCTATGACAAAGGAGGCAAGGATATACAATGGAGAAAAGAGAGTCTCTTCAATAAGTGGTGCCGGGAAAACTGGACAGCTACATGTAAAAGAATGAAATTAGAACACTCCCTAACACCATACACAAAAATAAACTCAAAATGGATTAAAGACCTAAGTGTAAGGCCAGACACTATAAAACTCTTAAAGGAAGACACAGGAAGAACACTCTTTGACATAAATCACAGCAAGATCTTTTTTGATCCACCTCCTAGAGTAATGGAAATAAAAACAAAAATAAACAAATGGGACCTAATGAAACTTAAAATCTTTTGCACAGCAAAGGAAACTATAAACAAGACGAAAAGACAACCCTCAGAATGGAAGAAAATATTTGCAAAAGAATCAACGGACAAAGGATTAATCGCCAAAATATAAATAGCTCATGCAGCTCAATGTTAAAAAAACAAACAACCCAATCAAAAAATGGGCAGAAGACCTAAACAGACATTTCTCCAAAGAAGACATACAGATGGTCAAGAAGCACATGAAAAGCTGCTTAACATCACTAATTATTAGAGAAATGCAAATCAAAACTACAATGAGGTATCACCTCACATGGGTTAGAATGGGCACCATCAGAAAATCTACAAAAGAACAAATGCTGGAGAGGGTGTGGAGAAAAGGGAACCCTGTTGCACTGTTGGTGAGAATGTAACTTGATACAGCCACTATGGAGAACAGTATGGAGATTCCTTAAAAAACTAAAAATCAAACTACCATATGACCCAGAAATGCCACTACTGGGCATTTAGCCAGAGAAAACCATAATTCAAAAAGACACATACACCCCAATGTTCATTGCAGCACTATTTACAATAGCCAGGTCATGGAAGCAACCTAAATGCCCATCGACAGACGAATGGATAAAGAAGATGTGCTACGTATATACAGTGGAATATTACTCAGCCATAAAAAGGCAAAACTGGATCATTTGTAGAGATGTGTATGGACCCAGAGACTGTCATACAGAGTGAAATAAGTTAGAAAGAGAAAAACAAATATCATATATTAACGTATATATATGGAACCTAGAAAAATGGTACAGATGAACTGGTTTGCAAGGAAGAAATAGAGACACAGATGTAGAGAACAAACGTATGGACACCAAGGGGAGAAACAGGGGTTGGGGGTGGTGGTGGGATGAATTGTGAGATTGAGATTGACATATATACACTAATGTGTATAAAATAGATAACTAATAAGAACCTGCTGTATAAAAAAATTTAACTTAATTTAATTTAAAAAAATAGTAAAAACTAATGCCCTGGGTCTGAGTTTCCATTCTTAATAACACTTTGATCTTGGGAACACTCAGCTCTTCACAGACTCTTCCTTATAAATGGGGGTAAGGATACCTCCCCTAATTATCTCAAAGAAGAATTAATAGAATAATGTATATTTAAAGTTTTGAACACATTTCAGTAATTACTCTGGGTAATTACTTTTGGAGCATGAGAGGCAAACTCTGTGCAGTGTGATGGGCATTTGCCCAGTGGTTGTGTAATTTGCAAATACCAAAAGGAGATAACAATTCTTTGAGTAGCTGGAACCTGAGCCTTTTGACCAGCATATTGACAGTTGTCACCACCCAGCAAGGTGGAAGTTGGAGGCCTTGGAATGCAGCAGGAGAGCCCACCATGGGAAGAAAGGTGGGAGGAATTTCAAAGAAACAGGGACATCTCTCCTTTCCCCAAGACCAAATGCTAGGAAACAGAAGGCCTCCATACCCCAGCACGAGTTTCCAGCAGAGGTCAGAAGAGCTCAAGTTGAAACATGGAGTTATTGGGAGAGGTGGCACTTTTCATGCTGAATAACTCAACTTGGTAGACTCTTTCTGCATGCTCTTGGCAAAAATCCAAGCGATTATGGGCATTCTCTTTGGGTTCTTTCTCCTCAACTTTTGCTTACTGGATGTAACTTCAGACAAGAGCTACTCTGACTTTGACAGAAGACGGCAGCTCACCCAGCTTAGCCCATAGATATTCTAGTATTTATAATGTTAGGCACTATGCTAGGAGCAGAGGCCAAAATGGATGAACAAAGCAGTACATGATCTAGTCACTATGATCTTTTGGTCATAAAGTTCCCTCAACCTCCCCCAGCACTGCCCACTTCATAACTCCTTGCTTTATGTCCCTACTCTACCCATTTTAGCATTGATCCCTCTGAACTGCATCCACTCACCTTAGAGCCTATCCCCGTTCACCTTCAATCTCCTTGAGAACACAGATCCAACTCTGAATCCGCATCTGTAGCAAAAGTCTGTTATATATGGTGCTCAGTGACTGAGCAAATGAACGAATGATCTAATTGCCTGAATAATTTCATAAGCAAATGCCAATAAAATGGTGAAGATTGCCTAGAAAGCAAATGTTCAACAAGGCTTCATGCTTTGCAAACTGAATAGAAATGTGTGCTATCTTTGCACGTGTGTCCTTTCTACAGTAAATGGGCTGGAGGTGAAAGAAAAAAGGTACAGGAAATAGGGAGCTGTTTCTTTGAGGCTCTCCCTGACACACATGTATCTCTGGTACAGATGCTTCAGTTCCCTCAGAGAAGTTCACAGCTCACAGAATTCCAAGACACTAAGAGATCTTCCTAAGAGAAGTAATTGCATTTATTGAAGGATATCATCAAAGACCTAGGTCATCCCTACCCCCAATTATCTAAACACAAGGTATAAAACTGCACAAAACTGGTATATACAGTAGCTTACATCAATAAGGGATACCCAGAATGGTGAGGGCCATATTCTGAAGAATGGGGAAAGGAATTAGAAGTGATTAACTCAGAAGAGACAAAATTCAAAGGAGGTGTAATAGCAGGCTTCAAATATCAGAATGACCAGGGTAAGAAAAGAGGTGATACTTTTTCCTTCTGACTCCCAAGGTCAAAGCTAGGCCCCACGGGTGGGTATGAGAGACAGACAGGTTCTTGGCTCAACAGAAAAGATACATGTCAGAAAATTACCATAAATGATGCAAGTTTGTAACTCAAGGTCAAAGGCAGTAACACAGAACAGAACTGCCTTTGAAATGCTGTTTTCAAAGTTTACAAAAAGAGTGCTGGATATGCATGCTGAGGATATAAAACTGAAGCATTTAGTTCCCTATCTACTAGGAAAGACTGCTAAACCTAATATCCTATGTGAGCGTTCTCAAATTCATGGACTTGTGGCCCTCTGAATGAGCCTTGGCTTTTCAGCACCTTACCTTGCTCATAACGGCTCTACTTAGCTTGAATGTCCTTTTGACCTATTCAAGTCCACAAGGCCCAGCTAACGTCTCTGGAATGAAGTGTCCATGGGTCACTGTGGGCCAGAACAATCCCTCCATTCTTCAAAATTCTCATCACCAGGGTCCCTCTACTTTGACGTTTTTGTACTTGTCATTTTAACTGTTCAAGGATTTACGTTTTGCCCTCCAATTAGATTCTAGTCTCCTTAAAGGAAGATGCTATATGCTTTTAGTCTACAGGGACTAACACGGTCTCTTGCAGTTAACAGGCCCTCAGTACATGTCTACAGATCTGGTGCTGCTAGATTCAAGCCAGAGAATGGCGGGAGCCCATTCTGTCAAGGTCTTGGAAAACATCTGTGTTTTTTCAGCTCAGCATTTGCCATCCATCACAGAGGAGACTGAAACAGAAAGAAGTCAAGTAAAGTACAAGGTCATGTGCAGGAGCCCATTCTCCAAGGTTGGAATGTTCTTTCCCTCTCTCCAAACAGCAGACCAGATGGTCTCCTAAATCTTGGCTTTTGTGGTTTAACTCTAATTACAATGTTAGTTAGCAATGAGTTCAGTGATTCAAAATAACTAGTAGATTCTTTCCAAGGAGTCGAGCTTTTTTTCCAGCTCTCACTATGAATAGGGTGGCTTTGTCATCAGCCCTGCTCTCGCTTCCTGTATTATAATTGCTTAGCTGTTTAGAAAATGAAATGAGCCCAAGACTACCAAGCCTAGCTGAAAGCTACGAGCGCTCCAGGAGACAGGACGTAGCAGCAGCCAGATGGCTAAGTAGCCCCCAATAAAACTGCAGTCAAATTGGGAGACTCAAAGCGAAAAATGTTCCTCAACTGTGCAAATGCAACATGCCAGGTGTTGAACTCAGAGGTGCACATGTGTTTGCCTAGTTGTTGTGGTTGAGAAGAAACCCTTACAAGTAAGTCCTTGGGATCATAAAGGTTGGAAAAAACTTTTCAAGGTCATCGGATCCAGACCTTTCCAAATGCACAAAGGCCCCATCAAAAGAGCTCACCCAGGGGCAGAGTCAAGATGGCGTACGAGGAGGATGCGGAATTCACATCTCCTCACAACTAGGGCACCTACCAGACACTGGTGGGGGACCACGGACACCTAAGGGGAGGGGAGGTACCCCCAGGGACCGGGTAGGACATGGGGTGGGTGGGGAGTGAAGGGGAGGAGAAGTGGAGGCGGGAGGGGACTGGCGCCCCTGAGGGGTGGGGAGGGGAAGGGATCCCATGCCAGAAGGGGGAAATTGGGGAATCACTGGGAGGGCAGAGAATCAAAAGGGAGCATGGGGCTTCCCTGGTGGCGCAGTGGTTGAGAGTCCGCCTGCCGATGCAGGGGACACGGGTTCGCGCCCTGGTCCAGGAAGATCCCATATGCCGCGGAGCGGCTGGGCCCGTGAGCCATGGCCGCTGGGCCTGCGCGTCCGGAGCCTGTGCTCCGCAATGGGAGAGACCACAACAGTGAGAGGCCCGCGTACCGCAAAAAAAAAAAAAAAAAAAAGGGAGCATGGCCAGGTTTCCCCTGCCCATGTGGGCCCCCAGGAACCTGCTGAGATCCTGGGCCTGATCTCTGCCCACCAAGGCCCCCTCCAGCCATGTGGGTCCTGAGGGAGTGGGAGGGAGGGAAGGGGGAGCAAAAGTAAAGGCCGGGCCTCTGGGACCAGCACCCCTGAGGGGTGGCTGGGGGAGGGGAGGACCTCCTACACCCAGTGGGACCCACTCACGGTTAGGGGTCCAGCAGCGATGGGGGGAGGCCCTGGGGGAGATGGTGGAGAAGGGGCATGAAGGAACAGAAGAGAACCCGGCCAGTAGTTTCCCTGTCAACTTAGGCACCAGGGGAGCCTGTTGGGCTCCCAGGCCTAATCCTCTGCCCTCGGAGCATCCCTCCTGCCGCACAGAACCCAAGCCCTGCCCCTACCCCCCACCCAGGTCCCCACCTCTACACTAGAAGACCCCCTCCATCGCGCTGGGCCTAAACCCCACCCACACACCCTCACTCAGGGCCCTACCTCCAAACTCCAGAACTCCACACTCCAGAGGCCCTCCTTCCAACGTGCTGCCTCACCCCTTCCCTGCAGGTCCTAAGCAGAGGCCCAGTCCCACACTTGAACATCAACCTGCCTAGGCCCCGCCCCACACTCAAATGTCACTCCCCCAACCCGCCTAGGTCCTGCCCCACACTAAACCCTGCCCCTGCCTAAGTTCCACCCCCACAGCCGAGGGGTTCTGTTTTACCTTGTTGATTCATTGTTGTTGATTATTTTATATTTTTATTTTTCCTAATAAATCTTTTATTTTTCTAATTTTATTTTATTCTTTATACTTTGTTATTGCTCTCTCCTTTTGGCTTGTTCCACACTCCCTTTTTGTCTTTTCTTTTTTTTTTCTGTTGTGGTTTTATTTTACCTTGTTGCAGTTGTTTCAATTATAGTTTTATTTTTCCTAATATATTTTTTTATCCTTCTAATTTTATTTTGTTTTTCATTCTTTGATATTGTACTACTCCTTTTTTCATTTCTTTCTTTCTTTCTTTCTTTTTTTTTTTAATCACGCCACATAGCTTGCGAGATCTTGGTTCCCAGGCTGGAGGTTGGGCCCGAACTCCTGTGGTGGGAGCTCCAAGTCCAAACTGCTGGACTAACAGAGAACCTCAGACCCCAGAGAATATTAATCAGAGTGAGGCCTCCCAGAGGGCCTCATCTCAGCACCGGTTCTATCCAACTGCCTGCAAACTCCAGTGCTGGATGTCTCAGGCAAAACAACCAGTAAGACAGGAATACAGCACCACCCATCAAAAAGAGAAAAAAGAAAAAAAAAAGAACTGACAAAAAAATATGTTATGGATGAAGCAGCAAGGTGAAAACCTACAAGACCAAATGAATGAAGATGAAATAGGCAAACTACATGAAAAAGAATTCAGAGTAATGATAGTAAAGATGATCCAAAATCTCAGAAACAGAGTGGAGAAAATACAAGAAACATTTAACAAGGATCTAGAAGAACTAAAGAGCAAACAAATAGTGATGAACAACACAATTACTAAAATTAAAAATACTCTAGAAGGGGAGATTGGTTCAAGATGGCGGAGTAGAAGGACAAGAGCTTACACCCTCCTGGGAGAGCACTGGAATCACAACTGCTAAACAATCATCAACAGGAAGACACTGGAACTCACCAAAAAAGATATCCCACATCCAAAGGCAAAGGAGAAGCTGCAGTGAAACGGTAGGAGGGGCGCAATCACAATAAAATCAAATCCCATACCTGCTGGGTGGATGACTCACAAACCAGAGAACACTTATACCACACAAGCCCACCCACTGCAGTGAAGCTTCTGAGCCCCATGTCAGGCTTCCCAATCTGGGGGTCCAGCAACGGGAGGAGGAATTCCTAGAGAATCAGACTTTGAAGGCTAGTGGGATTTGACTGCAGAACTTCGACAGCACTGGGGGAAACAGAGATTCCACTCTTGGAGGGCACACACAAAGTAGTGTGTGCAGAAGGACCCAGGGGAAGGAGCAGTGACCCCATAGGAGACTGGACCAGACCTCCCTGCTAATGTTGGAGGGTCTCCTGCAGAGGTGGGGGGTGGCTGTGTCTCACCGTGAGGACAAGGACACTGGCAGCCGAAGTTCTGGGAAGTACTCCTTGGCGTGAGCTCTCCCAGAGTCCGCCATTAGTCCCACCAAAGACTTACGTAGGCTCCAGTGTTGGGTCGCCTCAGGCCAAACAACCAACAGGGAGGGAACCCAGCCCCACCCATCAGCAGACAAGTGAATTAAAGTTTTACTGAACTCTGCCTACCAGAGCAACAGCCAGCTCTACCCACCACCAGTCCCTCCCATCAGGAAACTTGCACAAGCCTCTTAGATAGCCTCATCCGCCAGAGGGAAGACAGCAGAAGCAAGAAGAACTACAATCCTGCAGCCTGTGGAACTAAAACCACATTCATAGAAAGATAGATGAGATGAAAAGGCAGAGGGCTATGTACCAGATGAAGGAACAAGATAAAACCCCAGAAAAACAACTAAATGAAGTGGAAATAGGCAACCTTCCAGAAAAAGAATTCAGATTAATGATAGTGAAGATGATCCAGGACCTCAGAAAAAGAATGGGGGCAAAGATCAAGAAGATGCAAGAAATGTTTAACAAAGACCTAGAAGAATTAAAGAACAAACAAACAGAGATGAACAATACAATAACTGAAATGAAAAATACACTAGAAGGAATCAATAGCAGAATAACTGAGGCAGAAGAACAGATAAGTGACCTGGAAGACAGAATGGTGGAACTCACTGCTGTGGAACAGAATAAAGAAAAAAGGATGAAAAGAAATGAAGACAGCCTAAGAGACCTCTGGGACAACAATAAATGCAACAACATTCACATTATAGATGTACCAGAAGGAGAAGAGAGAGAGAAAGGACCTGAGAAAATATTTGAAGAGATTATAGTCGAAAACTTCCTTAACATGGGAAAGAAAATAGCCACCCAGGTCCAGGAAGTGCAGAGAGTCGCATACAGGATAAACTCAAGCAGAAACATGCCAAGACACATACTTATCAAATTGGCAAAAATTAAAGACAAAGAAAAATTATTGAAAGCAGCAAGGAAAAATGACAAATAACATACAAGGGAACTCCTGTAAGGTTAACGGCTGATTTTTATGCAGAAACTCTACAAGCCAAAAGACAGTGGCATGACATATTTAAAGTGATGAAAGGGAAGAACCTACAGCCAAGATTACTCTACCCAGCAAAGGACCTAATTCAGATTTGACGGAAAAATCAAAAGCTTTACAGACAAGCAAAAGCTAAGAGAATTCAGCACCACCAAACCAGCTCTATAACAAATGCTAAAGGAACTTCTCTAAGTGGGAAACACAAGAGAAGAAAAGGACCTACAAAAACAAACCCAAAACAATTAAGAAAATGGTAATAGGAACTTACATATCAATAATTACCTTAAAGGTGAATGGATTAAATGCTCCAACCAAAAGACACAGGCTCGCGGAATGGATACAAAAACAAGACCCATATATATGCTGTCTACAAGAGATCCACTTCAGACCTAGGGACACATACAGACTGAAAGTGAGGAAATGGAAAAAGATATTCCATGCAAATGGAAATCAAAAGAAAGCTGCAGCAGCAATACTCATATCAGATAAAATAGACTTTCAAATAAAGAATATTACAAGAGACAAGGAAGGACACTACATAATATTCAAGGGATCAATCCAAGAAGAAGATATAACAATTATAAATATATATGCACCCAACACAGGAGCACCTCAATACATAAGGAAACTGCTAACAGCTATAAAAGGGGAAATGGACAGTAACACAATAATAGTGGGGACTTTAACACCTCACTTACACCAATGGACAGATCATCCAAACAGAAAATTAATAAGGAAACACAAGCTTTAAACGACACAATAGAGCAGATAGATTTTTTTTTTTTTTTTGCTGTACGCGGGCCTCTCACTGCTGTGGCCTCTCCCGTTGCGGAGCACAGGCTCCGGACACACAGGCTCCACGGCCATGGCTCGCGGGCCCAGCCGCTGCGCGGCATGTGGGATCTTCCGGGATAGGGGCACGAACCCGTGTCCCCTGCATCGGCAGGCGGACTCTCAACCACTGCGCCACCAGGGAAGCCCCGAGCAGATAGATTTAATAGATATGTATAGGACATTCCATCCTAAAACAGCAGATTACATTTTCTTCTAAAGTGCTCATGGAACATTCTCCAGGATAGATCACATCTTGGGTCACAAATCAAGCCTCAGTAAATTTAAGAAAACTGAAATCATATCAAGCATCTTTTCTGACAACAACGATATGAGATTAGAAATCAATTAAAGGGAAAAAAACATAAAAAACACAAACACATGGAGGCTAAACAATATGTTACTAAATAACCAAGAGATCACTGAAGAAATCAAAGAGGAAATCAAAAAATACTTAGAGACAAATGACAATGAAAACATGACAATCCAAAACCTATGGGATGCAGCAAAAGCAGTTCTAAAAGGGAAGTTTATAGCAATACAATCCTACCTCAAGAAACAACAAACATCTCAAATAAAAAATCTAACCTTACACCTAAAGGAACTAGAGAAAGAAGAACAAAAAAAAAACCCAAAGTTAGTAGAAGGAAAGAAATCATAAAGATCAGAGCAGAAATAAATGAAATAGAAACAAAGAAAACAATAGCAAAGATCAATAAAACTAACAGCTGGTTCTTTGAGAAGATAAACAAAATTGATAAACCATTAGCTAGACTCATCAAGCAAAAGAGGGAGAGGATTCAAATCAATAAAATTAGAAATGAAAAAGGAGAAGTTACAACAGACACCACAGAAATACAAAGCATCCTAAGAGACTACTACAAGCAGCTCTATGCCAATATAAAATGGACAACATGGAAGAAATGGACAAATTCTTAGAAAGGTATAATCTTCCAAGACTGAACCAGGAAGAAATAAAAAATATGAACAGACCAATCACAAGTAATGAAATTGAAACTGTGATTAAAAATCTTCCAACAAACAAAATTCCGGGACCAGATGGCTTCACAGGTGAATTCTATCAAACATTTAGAGAAGAGGTAACATCCACCCTTCTCAAACTCTTCCAAAAAACTGCAGAGGAAGGAACACTCCCACACTTTCTTTGAGGCCACCATCACCCTGATACCAAAACTAGACAAAGACACCACAAGAAAGAAAATTACAGACCAATATCACTGATTAATACAGAGGCAAAAATTCTCAACAGAATACTAGCAAACAGAATCCAACAACAAATTAAAAGGATCATACAACATGATCAAGCGGGATTTATCCCAGGGATGCAAGGATTCTTCAACACCTGCAAATCAATCAATGTGATACACCATATTAACAAACCGAAGAAGAAAAACCATATGATCATCTCAATAGATGCAGAAAAAGCTTTTGACAAAATTCAACACCAATTTATGATAAAAACTCTCCAGAAAGTGGGCATAGAGGGAACCTACCTCAACATAATAAAGGCCATATATAACAAACCCACAGCAAACATCATTCTCAGTGGTGAAAAACTGAATGCATTTCCTCTAAGATCAGGATCAAGACAAGGATGTCCACTCTCAACACTATTATTCAGCATAGTTTTGGAAGTCCAAGCCATGGCAATCAGAGAAGAAAAAGAAATAAAAGGAAGACAAATCAGAAAACAGGAAGTAAAACTATCACTGTTTGCAGATGACATGATACTATACATAGAGAATCCTAAGGATGCCACCAGAAAACTACTAGAGCTAATCAATGAATTTGGTAAAGTTGCAGGATACAAAATTAATGCACAGAAATCTCTTGCATTCTTATACAGTAATGATGAAAAATCTGAAGGAGAAATTAAGGAAACACTCCCATTTACCACTGCAACAAAAAGAATAAAATATCTAGGAATAAACCTACCTAGGGAGACAAAAGACCTGTATGCAGAAAACTATAAGACACTGATGAAAGAAATTAAAGATGATATAAACAGATGGAGAGATATACCATGTTCTTGGATTGAATCTTGGAGGAATCAATACTGTGAAAATGACTATACTACCCAAAGCAATCTACAGATTCAATGCAATCCCTATCAAATTAGCAATGGCATTTTTTACAGAACTAGAACAAAAAATATTAAAATTTGTATGGAGACACAAAAGACCCCGAATAGCCAAAGCAGTCTTGAGGGAAAAAAATGGAGCTGGAGGAATCAGACTCCCTGACTTCAGACTATACTACAAAGCTACAGTAATCAAGACAATATGGTACTGGCACAAAAACAGAAATATAGATCAAGGGAACAGGATAGAAAGCCCAGAGATAAATCCATGCACATATGGTCAACTTATCTTTGATAAAGGAGGCAAGAGTATACAATGGGGGAAAGCCAGCCTCTTTAATAAGTGGTGCTGGGAAAACTGGACAGCTACATATAAAAGAATGAAATTAGAACACTTCCTAACATCATACACAAAAATAAACTCAAAATGGACTAAAGACCTAAATGTAGGGCCAGATACTTTCAAACTCTTAGAGGAAAACATAGGCAGAACACTCTGTGACATAAATCGCAGCAAGATCTTTTTTGACCCACCTCCCAGAGAAATGGAAATAAAAACAAAAATAAACAAATGGGACCTAATGAAACTTCAAAGCTTTTGCACAGCAAAGGAAACCATAAACAAGAACAAAAGACAACCCTCAGAATGGGAGAAAATATTTGCAAATGAAGCAACTGACAAAGGGTTAATCTCCAAAATTTATAAGCAGCTCATGCAGCTCAATAACAAAAAAACAAACAACCCAATCCAAAAATGCGCAGAAGACCTAAATAGACATTTCTCCAAAGAAGATATACAGACTGCCAACAAACACATGAAAGAATGCTCAACATCATTAATTATTAGAGAAATGCAAATCAAAACTACAATGAGATATCATCTCACACCAGTCAGAATGGCCATCATCAAGAAATCTAGAAACAATAAATGCTGGAGAGGGTGTGGAGAAAAGGGAACACTCTTGCACTGCTGGTGGGAATGTGAATTGGTACAGCCACTATGGAGAACAGTATGAAGGTTCCTTAAAAAACTAAAAATAGAACTACCATATGATCCAGCAATCCCACTACTAGGCATATACCCTGAGAAAACCATAATTCAAAAAGAGACATGTACCAAAATGTTCATTGCAGCTCTATTCACAATAGCCTGGAGCTGGAAACAACCTAAGTGTCCATCATCGGATGAATGGATAAAGAAGATGTGGCACATATATACAATGGAATATTACTCAGCCATAAAAAGAAACGAAACTGAGCTATTTGTAATGAGGTGGATAGACCTAGAGTCTGTCATACGGAGTGAAGTAAGTCAGAAAGAGAAAGACAAATACCGTATGCTAACACATATATATGGAATTTAAAAAAAAATGTCATGAAGAACCTAGGGGTAAAACGAGAATAAAGACACAGACTTACTTGAGAATGGACTTGAGGATATGGGGAGGGGGAAGGGTAAGCTGTGACAAAGCGAAAGAGAGGCATGGACATATATACACTACCAAACGTAAGGTAGATAGATAGTGGGAAGCAGCCGCAGAGCACAGCGAGATCAGCTCAGTGCTTTGTGACCGCCTGGAGGGGTAGGATGGGGAGGGTGGGAGGGAGGGAGATGCATGAGGGAAGGGATGTGGGAACAGATGTATATGTATGACTGATTCACTTTGTTATAAAGCAGAATCTAATAAAAAATAAAATAATTTAAAAAAAAACTACAATGAGATATCATCTCACACCAGTCAGAATGGCCATCATCAAAAAATCTAGAAACAATAAATGCTGGAGAGGGTGTGGAGAAAAGGGAACACTCTTGCACTGCTGGTGGGAATGTGAATTGGTACAGCCACTATGGAGAACAGTATGGAGGTTCCTTAAAAAACTACAAATAGAACTACCATATGACCCAGCAATCCCACTACTGGGCATATACCCTGAGAAAACCATAATTCAAAAAGAGTCATGTACCAAAATGTTCATTGCAGCTCTATTTACAATAGCCCAGAGCTGGAAACAACCTAAGTGTCCATCATCGGATGAATGGATAAAGAAGATGTGGAACATATATACAATGGAATATTACTCAGCCATAAAAAGAAGTGAAATGGAGCTATTTGTAATGAGGTGGATGGACCTAGAGTCTGTCATACAGAGTGAAGTAAGTCAGAAAGAGAAAGACAAATACCGTATGCTAACACATATATATGGAATTTAAGGAAAAAAAATGTCATGAAGAACCTAGGGGTAAGACAGGAATAAAGACACAGACCTACTAGAGAATGGACTTGAGGATATGGGGAAGGGGAAGGGTAAGCTGTGATGAGTGGGAGAGTGGCATGGACATATATACACTACCAAACGTAAAATAGATAGCTAGTGGGAAGCAGCCGCATAGCACAGGGAGATCAGCTCAGTGCTTTGTGACAACCTAGAGGGGTGGGATAGGGAGGGTGGAAGGGAGGGAGATGCAAGAGGGAAGAGATATGGGAACATATGTATACGTATAGCTGATTCACTTTGTTATAAAGCAGAAACTAACACACCATTGTAAAGCAATTATACTCCAATAAAGATGTTAAAAAAATCATACTGAAGTTTTTCTCAGTAAATAACAATTAAAATTTTGTTAAATTCTAGCTAAATCGACAGACGAATGGATAAAGAAGAGGTGGCACATATATACAATGGAATATTACTCAGCCATCAAAAGAAATGAAATTGAGTTATTTGTAGTGAGGTGGATGGACCTAGAGTCTGTCCTACAGAGGGAAGTAAGTCAGAAAGAGAAAAACAAATACCGTATGCTAACACATATATATGGAATCTAAAAAAAAAAAAAAGAAAGGTTCTGAAGCACCTAGGGGCAGGACAGGAATAAAGATGCGGACGTAGAGAATGGACTTGAGGACACGGTAAGGGGGAAGGGTAAGCTGGGACGAAGTGAGAGAGTGGCATGGACACATATACACTACCAAATGTAAAATAGATAGCTAGTGGGAAGCAGTCGCATAGCACAGGGAGATCAGCTCGGTGCTTTGTGACCACCTAGAGGGGTGGGATAGGGAGGGTGGAAGGGAGACGCAAGAGGGAGGGGATATGGGGATATATGTATATGTATAGCTGATTCACTTTGTGATACAGCAGCAACTAACGCAACAATGTAAAGCAATTATACTCCAATAAAGATGTTAAAAAGAGAATTCTAGCTAAATATTATTTTCTGCTGAGAGCTCGGTGCCTGAGGCTGCCCTCTGTTAAAATGAAGATTAGCATGTATAAGAACAGAGTTAAAAAACACAGAAACTTCAAACTGAGGCTTTCTGGGGACTTTCCTGGTGGCCGGTCCAGTGGTTAAGAATCGGTTGAGGGGCTTCCCTGGTGGCGCAGTGGTTGGGAGTCCGCCTGCCAATGCAGGGGACATGGGTTTGAGCCCTGGTCTGGGAAGATCCCACATGCCGCGGAGTGACTAGGCCCACATGCCACAACTACTGAGCCTGCGCTCTAGAGCCCGCGAGCCACAATTACTGAAGCCTGTGCACGTAGAGGCCATGCTCCACAACAAGAGAAGCCACTGTAATGAGAAGCCTGCACACCTCAACAAAGAGTAGCCCCCACTCAATGCAACTAAAGAAAGCCCACGTGCAGCAACAAAGACCCAAGGCAGCTAAAAAAAAAAAAAAAAAAAAAAAGAATCGGTTGAACGCAAGGGACGCGGGTTCGATAACTGGTCGGGGAACTAAGATCCCACATGCTGCAGGGCAACGAAGCCCATGGGCCCCAACTAGAGAGCCCGCATGCCGCAACTACAGAGCCCACATGCTCTGGAGCTCACGCACTACAACTAGAGAGCCCACGTACCACAACTATTGAGCCCGCGCCCCCGCACGCCACAGCTAGAGTGAAGCCGGCGTACTGCAACGAAGAGCCTGTGCTGCACCGAAAGATCCCGCGTGCCGCAATTAAGACCAACGCAGCCAATAAATAAATAAATAAATAACCGAGGATAAGTGCTAGGACAGGGAAATGGGAAGGGAAAAGCATCAAATCTGGTCAAGGGTCTTGAAAGATGAAAGGAGGCAAAAGAATTTGACCCTAGGAGGGCAGGCTTAAAAGGGAGAGCCAAGGATGGGAGGCAGGTGGTGCAAACAGAAATACCAGCAAAGCACGTGCATGCTCACACAAACAACAGGATACCGGAGACCTCCAGAAATGAAGATGGGAAACAGAATGGTAAATCCAAACACTTTCTGCATTCATGGGCTTCTGGGGCCTCCGAATGTGCTAGAGTTCTAAGGTGCTAGTGTTGAGGTGTAATGAGATTTGACCACGTTTTAAAGGTAACAATGAAGCCGGGACAGCTGCTCCTTTGGCCTCCTGCTGGGCACCTCCTGCTGACCTGGTGTGCCTCGCCTGGCAGCCCGGTCAAGGCTGAACATACAAGTCCCAAGACCTCGCCACCATCTCCCTGCCTGTACAATCGCCAGGACCTGCCAGGGTCGAGGGGTCCTCGCATCTCACCAGACTGACGCGAAGGGGAAAACGGCATTTATCACCTGTCTTCCTCTCTCAACTTAAGCCCTGGACCAAGGCCAGGAGGGAAGGATGGCAAGGTGAGGGAAAGGAGAGGGACTTCACAACTCTGTGACATTGTTTCTGTTGTGATGAAGAATGTCGTGTTATATCAGTAAACAAAGGATGTTGCAACCATCAAGCCACCAGCCACTGCAGCTGTCCTGACTATGCACCCTGCAGGGGTTCAGGATAGAGAAAAGCAGGATACTGGCCCCAGATAGTTAAGGTGCATATCAAAGGAGTGACTTCATTGAGCCCAGGCTCTTGCATCTTCCCACACACAGAGAAGCGCTAAATTCATTAACTTAAGATGTCTGGTTTTCTTTCATGGACAGTAATCTTTTGATGTTTCAACTACCTGGTTTTTGTTGCAAAAACTCCTCTATATCCTGGCTCCTCCCCTACTGCTTTGGAGCAGTCCCTTAGAGCTATTTGAGAGGTCGCCTCCCAGACTTACATCCTCAGTTTTCTCCACCAAATAAAACATAATTCTCAACTTTTAGGTTGGGCATATTTTTTCAGTCGACAGTTGACACCACACATTGTTTTTTCAAAAAGCACAAATGAGAAACACCTCAAATTTAAGGCACCTTTTTGGGGGTCAGATTGCTGGTTCATGTTAGTGAACTATGTGTTTTTGAAACAGAATTCACATGGGGTACCTTATTCCCATTTTCCTTCCCACGATGGCGGGGAACCGCAGTACCAATGAAACCAGCTTTTGTCCTCTGGCTCCTGAAGCTTCTCTGTTGGTCCGATTGCTTCTCAGTCCTCTTCTATTCTCGACCTTGAATTCTCTTCTGTAACCACTTTCTCTGAGCTCTGAGCCCTACTCTCTCTCTCTTGTTTGTTTTCTAGATCCCTAAATGCTCTGCCTTTTCCTCAGTCAACAAAATTTATTAAAGGTATCTTGTTATAAGTTGGCTACTCCAGCGCCCCCTCTCCAGCAGCCATAAATTCCCAGCGCAACTCCTCTGCGTTCCATCACCGTGAAGACTGAACAGCTTTTACGACATCACTGTAGGAAACAGAAACATTGCCAGGGAGTGCAGAAACAGAAAGACATAAAAGCTCTGGTCACAATCCTCTGAGCCAAACTCCCACTCCATCAGGCAAATGAAGTTTCTCTTGTGCCCCATGGGGACTCTAAGATTACAATGGATATGGCTCTTACTCTTGATATTCTTTAAAGTATGTGCTGTCAACCTGTGCTCCGTGGCCACTGGTGACCCATAAAAAGCCTTTATTGATTCACTGAAGAAGTATGGAGTTCTTGCTGTTCATAAGCTCCACCCTCAGTTCCTTTGTACAAAAACACTGTTTATTTTCATTGCACATAACACCATGTGAAATTATTTTTTTATCTTGGTTTATTCTGTCTCTCTCAACAAAATATACATTCCAGGAAAACAAGGAGTTCATCAGGTTTGCCTAGAACTGTATCCCTGGTGTCTGATAGACAGTAGGTGCTTAATAAATATTTTTTGGATGGATGGAGAGTAAGACAAAGGTTCTGTCAGGACTACTCATTCCACTCAAGGATTTTACAGATGGAACAGTTGATGTTTTATGCCCTCATGTTTATAATACAACTATGACGCCGTTTTCTCTTGCACATAAATCTTTTTCCCCCCGTATTAGGCATCCTATCATTCCCATCTCCACCACACAAGTACCTCTCTTCCGTGCCTCTGTGAGAGAAATTTGGTCACACATGTTGGTGGCCAAGGTCTAAGGCATCATTAGTACAGCTGGGCAATTTAACATGCTGGGAAAGTTTAAATACCACTTTCCAAAGATTTCTAGGGCACCTAATTAAATTCAAACGTATTTAACGGCATTTACTCTACACCAAGAGTCCTGGTAAACCTGGTAAGAAATAAGCAGCTTCTAATAGAATAGCATCACTTATTGGTTTATTGTATTGGGAGCCATAAGGGATTTTGTCTGAGGGGAAAAGGGGGTTTCACAGATTTGTTTAAAAATGGAAACCATTTTTCTAGATAATACCTAAGCTCCTTTCATTTCTAACTTCCTACAGTTCTCCCATTTCCACTCAAGGACTCCAAGCTCTGCTTTCCCTATAACTTCTACACTTGTAAAATAGATCAATATATTTACCATGGAGCTCTGAATCTAATTTACATAAATCTGTATTTCTTTCAAAATGGGAATGTAACATTATACTATACTGATCCCATTCTTTCAAATTTCTATAACAGATTTGTGAATTTTGTATGATAGACTGTTTATCTCACATCCCCCAAATTGGCATTCAAGAAAGCTGTAATGCTGAGGTTTGTCCAAAATCTCACAGTACGTTATGGTTTAGCCAAGGCCAGATCCAATTCTTAACCTTGCCATCTTTGCCCTGGTTGAGGACGGCAAAATGGATGACCTTCCTCTCCAACCCACAGTAGGTACTACTAACCAACCACTGCCCTCCTGCCCACTGTGCCTAGAACCAACTTTATTTAGAAACCACTAGCAATTAGTGTCAGGTTGAGACGTGAGAGTTGAAACCTATTTGCCTTCACTGCATTAACCAAATTCCCTGTGTAAATTAGGAAGCCTCTGGTGAAAAGCTACACAGAGTGAAAACTACTGCTTGCAGAAGAAGGAGGAATGTGGGAGGGATACAAGGAAGGTGAGCTCGTAGAACAGGAGATGAGGTGAATTTTGAATTTTACATTCTGTAGTTGCCTGAAAGTCGTAAGACCTGGGTTTAATTTTCCTCTGGTTGCTGTAGGAAGCAGAGACGAATCATTGTCACCACCACGAAACGCTTAACTGCTACGTGCCAATGGTTGTTAATTACACTCCTTGCTTCCATTAGAGGTAAATGACGATTTCAACCTCTCCCTGGGTGACCAGTGTGTGTGTACATATTCCATCCCTAATCCCTCCATGAAAACATTTAAATGATGCTTTTTACAATCAACCCAGCTCTAAATGCGGCAGTTGTAGAGGTGATGCGCTAACTCTGAAGTAACAGCTTACATAAACTCAAATGATCCTCAGTTATGGGAAAACAAATGTAGGTGCATCTCTTAGAATCTGTCTTTCTTTCTTGGGTGATTCATTCTTATCCTTAGTTTTTTAAAATGCTAAATAATAATAAAATTGATAACATACCTGAAGAGGTGAGTCATTTCACTTAGATGCACTAATAGCATCTTTTATATTTTCTCCCAATGAATAACTTTAAAAAGAGATGCTTCTTAAATGAGCACTTAGCAGAAATAAAACCTATTTATTATTTGCTGGATAACTGGAACAAAAATAGAAATGAGTGTGTCCAGACTGATGACATTCCCAGAATCCCAACCTAAATAAAGGTTGCTGAGATCATCTGTGGCTGAGAACACCTTCCTTTTGAGTCCTATAAAGACATTCCCCCCACCGCCCCCCCAAAAAACCTCTGTAAATTGGAAATAAACCAAGTTCCCTGCACTGGGTAATCTCTGTGCCTAAACTGAGCAGATGAGGCATCAGGGTGAGTCTACAACTTGGCATCACTGAATCTTTTCCTGTTTAATTGTACTTTGAAAGCAGACTGTATTCTCAGGCACATGTGGCCACCTGGTGTTTGGGAATTTGTCCATCTTGTTTGATAGAGGTAATCTAACTTGGAGGTTACTCACTTCAGCTTTCATTATGTCCTCCTCCCCCCCGATTATTCTTACTGTTATTGTTGCTGCTGTTGTTGGCTGCACCATGCGGCTTGCGGGATCTCAGTTCCCCGACCAGGGATTGAACCCAGGCCCCAGCAGTGAAAGGCTGGAATCCTAACCACTAGGCCACCAGGGAATTCCCCCCACACCCCAGATTATTCTTGAAGGTACATGTCTGGTACATCCTGGGCATCAGCAGCCCTTGTATTTTGACTCCTCTGGCCAATCCCCTAACTCAAGTCTCTCCAACCGGTTCATAATAGCTACTATTGATTAAGCATTATAATATGCTTGGCATTATCCTAAGAGCATTATAGATGTCATCTCACAAAAACCCTAAGTCTGAGGGAGGTGCTAAGGTCATCTCCATTTTACAAATGAGGAAATCAAGGCTGAGAGAGATGTAATAATTGTCACCCAGCTCCTAAGTGGCAAAGCCTAGATTAAAAGCCAGGATCTAGAGCCTTTGTACCAGGTTCTATGCAACCCTGCCTCAGAGCCAATGACACTTCATTCAGACACCCAAGGAAAAATAGTAGATCCTGTCATAGTCCTTCATCCATCCATGTTGCTGTGTTGCACCAACAAAACATTTTAATATCAGGATCTAAAAACATCAAAGAGATGATTTTCTTACTATTACCAACAATGGCTTAAAAATCAAATGTCTTACACATTTTTATTCTCGTGACCCAGCAAATGAAATTCTTTTCTGTGTTTGGGGAATTCTCTCCTCCTCAAGCATCTTGTTAGGAGGCAGTACCTTAAACGTGATGCTTGCTTTCCCAGACTACCTTGAAGCTAGGGCATGGGACATGGCCTAGGCCCATCTGCCCAGATAGTCCCATCCAGGACTTTGAAACAGCAGCAAGAGATGCAGGTAAGCTGAGACTGTGAAGAATCCTTTCTGAGGGCAAGTGATGGAGGAAAATTCCCCATTCCCAGGGGAAGCAGGGTCAGTAGTGTCCAGTGTGCTAGTAGCAACCATATACGCTGTGGTGTCCAGAGTCAGTGGCAGCACCTTTGGGGACCTCAGCAGTCTAGTTCTGTGGTCAGAATCTGTCTGCAACTCCAGCCTTGGTCCTGGCTGCCCAGTTCCCCAGCATTTCAGACCATCGTGGGGGTTTGTCCCATGTGCCTTCAGCACATTTCTTCTCTGCTCCTAGTCAGTTTCTGTTGCTTACTCTAAGTAGACCAGGAAGGCAGAAATCTAGAATCACAAAGGTCTCCATTCTCCACAATCCCTTGCCCATCACTTCACTAAACGGGGTGGGGGAGGAACGGAAGGATCAAATTTTATGTTAAAATCCAGACTCTGGAATTCTGCACTGATGCATGAGAATACCTATCTAGGACTAAAGGTCAACTGAAATAAATCATTTATACATGGCCACTGTAGCTAAATTTACCAGGTGTATGGATGCCCCAAATCGTTCAAGTTTCTTCTTAGAACCATGGAGATGGATCCCAGCAAAGACCTCGGGGTTTACAGAAATATGAAGTATCCTGGGGAACAGGATAATGTTTCCCCAGATTAAAGAGAAAATATTTGAGTAATACTAAGCAAGGCAAGGAAATGTCCTAAGTGAACAAGGCTTTTGTGGGGAAAAAAAATTCTTCAAAAATCAAGTGAATAAAAGCTGAAACACAGAGTGCGTAAGTCCCTGTGCTTTACATTATGACTCTTGCACTTTCAAATCTGCTTGCCTTTGTGGAGAGCGTTTTAAACATGCACATGCTACAAAATGATGTTGAAATGTTTTCTACCCCCAAACACTTACCCCTTGAAATTCCCAGCTGCTCATAACTGTGTTTCCAGTAAGATACCCACACATACTGTTTCATACAACTATGGGTCATCAAATGTTTTCTATGTGTTAAGCACTTTGCTAGGCCTAAGAACACAAATATGAACAGGACTCATCCTCGTCCCTAAGAACTCTTGGGCTAGTTCAGAAATGGCCTCATGAACAGATACTCTCAAGGCAGTGTGACAAGAGCTAACCAAGAGAAATACAAAGGGGCAACAGGCACACTGATGATGGAGGAGCTGTCTGGGGACACCTAGAAAGGCAAGATTTATTTACACAAAGCTCAAAAGAAAAAATAAAGTTGACTCAATTTATAAGTCATTAACTTAGTCATTTAACATGCTATGGGTGCCTACATCCATTTCCTCCATCCTACTAACATTCCACTTTCCCCTTGGGGATTGACCTCTACACCATTGTGTATAATGAAGGGAGGGTAATTCCAAGTGCCCACCTCCCAAGACAGAAGCTAAAGTCACCAGAACCCTCCTCTCCTCACTCTCAAGAAACTCAGGAAGCAGACCTGTAACCTGTGCTCAACCAGCTGGATCTTCTTCTGGGACTTTGAATCTGAAACATATTGCAGGGAGAGAAGGAAGAGTTGATGGAAAACCAACCCACAGACAAGCCAGGCTCTCACGGCCACAAAGCCATCGTTGTGGTTCCTGTTGCCCAGTCTTCCCCAGTTCTGTTTGGTTCCTGCCCTTTCCAAAACCTAATCTTCCAGCCTGTCTTGTACTCTGAAAACCTCTGAGAGTTTCTCCATGTGGGATCCAGCTCCCATAACTTCCCATTAAATTCTCATTTGCTTAGGTAGCCAGGGTCTTTATAACCAAGGATCCTTTGCAGCTGGACCTCTCATGGTCCCACCTCTCCTCCATCCAGGTCACATCTCCTTAGCAAAGACTACCAATCAGTTTTCCTTCCACTGCTACCTTCACACTCCTCTTATCACTTGGCTTGTCCCTCAAGTGTTCAGCAGCTCAGTTCCTCATTTGAAAATCTACAGCCTCAAACCCAAGCAGTTATTTTACATGGAGATTCTAGACCACATCTGAGCACTGGTTCACGATAAGCTACACAGACACCCTCCCAAGCCTTTGAAAACCATTAAATGTAATGTTACAGGGTTGGCCACATATAGATTACTGAGCTGGAAAATGATGTTAGACCTCAAGTATCCTTGCTTCAGTTTTATGAGTAATTAAGCCAAAAGCACTGCCAGGGCTTAAGGAATCAATTAAACTGAATGTATGGAATAGAGTGTCCATCTCCACAACTTGTTCAGGAAGGTGTTGAGAGCTTACTGTCCAGACAGCGTGGCTGCTCGAGCTTCATGCTTAGTCTTCATGCACAAAACAAATGGCTAACAGTGGAGAGTTATTGTTGAGAATAATAAGCAGCTACTAATACCATTTATCAAGTGTTCCAAGAGGGCAGGAGCCAAATCTTCTTTGTTCATTGCCAAATCTTCAAAGCCTAACACATTGGAGCAAATGCTCACTATGTATTTTTTTGAATCAATGAATATCAGGCATAGGGCTAAGCACTTTATCGACATTATCTCATCTAATCCTCTCAACACTCTGGTAGGTATTATTCTCTATCTATAGCAGATGTGATGCTGGAGGCTCTGAGAGGTTAAGCAACTAGGAAGTAAAGGAGTTAGGACTTGCATCCCAGCTCAAGCAATTCCAAGGCTTATGTACTTAAAGTACCACGCGGTGCTGCTATGCCCTACACTGTCTAAACACCACAGCTGGCGAGCCCACGGCCCAGTGGGGGAGGCAGATGTGGACAGAACTATTCCTGCAGGCAACTAAGCAGGGTTAAAGACCGAACCACAGGCAACGTCCACCTGCCCAGTGCGACAACTTTAGTGACACGTCCCACCTGACTGGCTACTGCAACCACCTCTTCACTGATTTCCACTTTCCAGATTTGTTCACCTAATATCCATTCATCATGCTGCTGGAAATGGGATATTCCTACCATACAATTCAGTCATTTCGTTCCCCGACCCAGAACTTTCCATGGTTTTGCCACTGCCCATAGCATAGAGCCAAAAGCCTTGCTACTCACAGTGTGCTCCATGGAATAGCAGCATAACGATCACCTGGGAACCTGTTAGAAATGCAGAATCTCAGGTTCCACCCCAGACCCTGTGAATCCAAATCTGCATTTTCACAAGACAGCCAGGTGATTCATAAGCACATTAACGTTTGAGAAGCAGGGATCTAAAGTCTTTAACAAGCTCTTCAAGGTTACATGACCTGGCTACCTCTATAGCCAAATTTCCAATCTCTTTCACACCTTACACGCCAGCCACTGAACATCTTCCCGTTCCTTGCACATGCCAACTCTCTCTGTGCTCCAGTAATTCACACTTGCTATTTCTGCCCTTCTAGCCTACCCTCCTTTTGCCTAGGAGGCAACATCTTCCTCCTTCCTTCAGCCTTAGCTTAAACATCACTCTTCTCCAGAAGCCATCCTTGCCCATCATCCCTGCCCCCAGCCCTAACTATGTTAGACGACACTGCTATGCATGTTCACAGCCCAAGACCATACCCATTTGCAGTTGTATGCTAAATTGTATCTTTCTCAAACAAAACAAAGAAAGGGACTTGGTTTGTCTTGTTCTCATTATATCCCTAGCTACTAGAGCAGTGCCTGGCACAAAATACTTAATTAAACCAATCACTCTATTAAAAAACAATGTTCAACTTCCCAACTGTACTGTCTTCCAGCCCACATTTCTGCTGCTAACCACGCCCCTAAATTGAAAAAAATGCATGATACCTATTTATACAGCATTTCTCTCCCTATTGACTTTTGTGAGGAATCAATAGTAGAGGTGACAGATAGCTAATGCCAACACACATACCCATACGTGCTCACCTACATGAAACAGCACCAATTATTCATCCAGATAAAGGGAGAAGGAATTTATACACTTGAGTCAAAAGGGCTAGGTGAAGGAGCATTAGAAAAGAAAATGAAGTCTCTGCAATATGTGCTGAGTCATGAAGCTATTGTGGGAAGACCTACGAAGCTTCAAGAAGTAAGGGATGGGAAGGTAAAATATTTAACAGACAGGGTACCAAAAAAAAAAAAAAAAAGTGTTATGAGTTTTCCAGTGCCATCTGTCTCTAATTTTCTTAAGAGCTCAGTTGGACTCTGAGGAATAAGTGACAAACTAAAGAATTTTTTTTAGACTTGTGACAAAACTCAGCCAGGGAGAGGCTGGATTAAAATGGAAGGGTATGGAAGTTCTTCACATCCATGGTGACAGCCTAAATTATCTCGTTTTCCTAATTCCAATAAGGCGCTGTCTTTATACCATCTTGCATAAGTCTATACATGAATTAACATAAAGTTACTGACATATTCATATAACAGAAAATAAAATTAAATTGGATTGTCATCAAATCCCCTAGGATGGGTTACCAAGGTAGTGTGAAAGAAGAGACACTAAGTTCAAAACTTACAAAGATTTTTACTTTCAGCAGCTTCCAAGACATCAGCCCATGCTTTCAGGCTCCAAATCTGATATTGTCTCCCCTCAGCTCTGGGAGGGATGATAAGCATGTGGCCGGCATACTGCAAGTCCTTCTTCCTTGTTTCCATGTCAGGTGCCGCTGGTGATCTTGTCACTATCACTAGGATGTGACTTCTAAAAGACTGTCCACACCACCCTCCAGGCAGCCGCCATAAATTGATCAGGACCAACATCCAAAATGAACCTTCTTTGCCTTTGCTCATTTAGAGCATGAGAGCTCTCTCTTAAAGCTGATTTTCTCCCTTCTTCCCATAGCTCAACATTTGGCTCAACTCCCATGATCTATCAACCAAAGATTTTGATTTGAATCAAAGTATCCTTTCCAAGCACATC